>NC_053389.1:96442853-96754686 GCF_905171765.1 Bufo bufo | reverse complement strand
TGGGAATGCTCTCAGTAGCGCGTCTACCAATGTGCGCTTGTACTCGCGCATCTTCCTATCACGCTCCAGTGCAGGAAGTAAGGTGGGCACATTGTCTTTGTACCGTGGATCCAGCAGGGTGGCAACCCAGTACTCCGCACACGTTAAAATGTGGGCAACTCTGCTGTCGTTGCGCAGGCACTGCAGCATGTAGTCGCTCATGTGTGCCAGGCTGCCCAGAGGTAAAGACAAGCTGTCCTCTGTGGGAGGCGTATCGTCATCGTCCTGCATTTCCCCCCAGCCACGCACCAGTGATGGGCCCGAGCTGCGTTGGGTGCCACCCGGCTGTGAACATGCTTCATCCTCATCCTCCTCCACCTCCTCCTCATCCTCGTCCTCCTCGTCCTCCAGTAGTGGGCCCTGTCTGGCCACATTTGTACCTGGCCTGTTGCAAAAAACCTCCCTCTGAGTCACTTCGAAGAGACTGGCCTGAAAGTGCTAAAAATGACCCCTCTTCCTCCTCCTCCTGGGCCACCTCCTCTTCCATCATCGCCCTAAGTGTTTTCTCAAGGAGACATAGAAGTGGTATTGAAACGCTGATAACGGCGTCATCGCCACTGGCCATGTTGGTGGAGTACTCGAAACAGCGCAACAGGGCACACAGGTCTCGCATGGAGGCCCAGTCATTGGTGGTGAAGTGGTGCTGTTCCGCAGTGCGACTGACTCGTGCGTGCTGCAGCTGAAACTCCACTATGGCCTGCTGCTGCTCGCACAGTCTGTCCAGCATGTGCAAGGTGGAGTTCCACCTGGTGGGCATGTCGCATATGAGGCGGTAAGCGGGAAGGCCGAAGTTACACTGTAGCGCAGACAGGCGAGCAGCGGCAGGATGTGAACGCCGCAAGCGCGAACAGACGGCCCGCACTTTATGCAGCAGCTCTGACATGTCGGGGTAGTTGCGAATGAACTTCTGCACCACCAAATTCAGCACATGCGCCAGGCAAGGGATGTGCGTCAAATCGGCTAGTCCAAGAGCTGCAACGAGATTTCGCCCATTATCGCACACCACAAGGCCGGGCTTGAGGCTCACCGGCAGCAACCACTCGTCAGTCTGTTGTTCTATACCCCGCCACAACTCCTGTGCGGTGTGGGGCCTGTCCCCCAAACATATGAGTTTCAGAATGGCCTGCTGACGTTTACCCCGGGCTGTGCTGAAGTTGGTGGTGAAGGTGTGTGGCTGATTGGATGAGCAGGTGGAAGGAGAGGAGGAGGAAGCTGAGTAGGAGGAGGAGGAGACAGGAGGCAAAGAATGTTGCCCTGCGATCCTTGGCGGCGGAAGGATGTGCGCCAAACAGCTCTCCGCCTCGGGCCCAGCCGCCACTACATTTACCCAGTGTGCAGTTAGGGAGATATAGCGTCCCTGGCCGTGCTTACTGGTCCACGTATCTGTGGTTAGGTCGACCTTGCCACAGATGGCGTTGCGCAGTGCACACTTGATTTTATCGGATACTTGGTTGTGCAGGGAAGGCACGCTCTCTTGGAGAAGTAGTGGCGGCTGGGAACAACATACTGTGGGACAGCAAGCGACATGAGCTGTTTGAAGCTGTCTGTGTCCACCAGCCTAAATGACAGCATTTCATAGGCCAGTAGTTTAGAAATGCTGGCATTCAGGGCCAGGGATCGAGGGTGGCTAGGTGGGAATTTACGCTTTCTCTCAAATGTTCGTGAGATGGAGAGCTGAACGCTGCCGTGTGACATGGTTGAGATGCTTGGTGACGCAGGTGGTGGTGTTGGTGGTACATCCCATGTTTGCTGGGCGGCAGGTGCCAACGTTCCTCCAGAGGCAGAGGAAGAGGCCGAGGCTGCAGCAGCAGCAGCAGAAGAGGCCGAGGCGGCGGCAGAAGAGGCCGAGGCGGCAGCAGCAGAAGAGGCAGCAGGGGGAGCCTGAGTGACTTCCTTGTTTTTAAGGTGTTTACTCCACTGCAGTTCATGCTTTGCATGCAGGTGCCTGGTCATGCAGGTTGTGCTAAGGTTCAGAACGTTAATGCCTCGCTTCAGGCTCTGATGGCACAGCGTGCAAACCACTCGGGTCTTGTCGTCAGCACATTGTTTGAAGAAGTGCCATGCCAGGGAACTCCTTGAAGCTGCCTTTGGGGTGCTCGGTCCCAGATGGCGGCAGTCAGTAGCAGGCGGAGTCTCTTGGCGGCGGGTGTTCTGCTTTTGCCCACTGCTACCTCTTTGTCTTTTGCTACGCTGTTGGCTCGATCTCACCACTGCCTCTTCCTCCGAACTGTGAAAGTCAGTGGCACGATCTTCATTCCATGTGGGGTCTAGGACCTCATCGTCCTCTGCATCGTCTTCCACCCAGTCTTGACCCCTGACCTCCTGTTCAGTCTGCACACTGCAGAAAGACGCAGCAGTTGGCACCTGTGTTTCGTCATCATCAGAGACGTGCTGAGGTGGTATTCCCATGTCCTTATCATCAGGAAACATAAGTGGTTGTGCGTTAGTGCATTCTATCTCTTCCACCCCTGGGGAAGGGCTAGGTGGATGCCCTTGGGAAACCCTGCCAGCAGAGTCTTCAAACAGCATAAGAGACTGCTGCATAACTTGAGGCTCAGACAGTTTCCCTGATATGCATGGGGGTGATGTGACAGACTGATGGGCTTGGTTTTCATGCGCCATCTGTGCGCTTTCTGCAGAAGACTGGGTGGGAGATAATGTGAACGTGCTGGATCCACTGTCGGCCACCCAATTGACTAATGCCTGTACCTGCTCAGGCCTTACCATCCTTAGAACGGCATTGGGCCCCACAAAATATTGCTGTAAATTCTGCTGGCTACTGGGACCTGAGGTAGTTGGTTCACTAGGACGTGTGGCTGTAGCAGAACGGCCACGTCCTCTCCCAGCACCAGAGGGTCCACTAACACCACCACGACCATGTCTGCGTCCCTTACTAGATGTTTTCCTCATTGTTACCGTTCACCACAATAAGAAAAATATTATTTGGCCCAATGTATTGAATTCAAATTCAGGCCTTTTTTTACAGACACCTAACACTATCTGGCTATCTATTTAGGTACCGTATTACACTAATACAGGCACAGCAGTAATGACAGATTTAGCTGAATATAAATTTGAGGCCTATTATTTAGGCGCTGGGTGACAGGTATACGTTTACACACAGAATTAGACTTGGAATTGCACTGTAGTGTGTGTGTGTGAAGTTATTGAGAATTACCCTATCAGCACCTTGAATCTAATATACCCTTTTAGGGATAGATTTAAAGTAGGCCTGATACAGCAGAAACCACTAATTTAGAGAATTGCAAAATTGGGAATTGTATTTCAACCCAGAACAAAAACTGTGCTTTGACGGACACTAAATAACTTGACCAGCTAAAGCAATAATGACAGATTTGGATGAATATAAATTGAAGGCCTATTTTTTAGGCGCTGGGTGACAGGTATACGTTTACACACAGAATTAGACTTGGAATTGCACTGTAGCGTGTGTGTGAAGTTATTGAGAATACCCCTATCTGCACCTTGAATCTTATATACCCTTTTAGGGATAGATTTAAAGTAGGCCTGATACAGCAGAAACCACTAATTTAGAGAATTGCAAAATTGGGAATTGTATTTCAACCCAGAACAAAAACTGTGCTTTGACGGACACTAAATAACTTGACCAGCTAAAGCAATAATGACAGATTTGGATGAATATAAATTGGAGGCCTATTTTTTAGGCGCTGGGTGACAGGTATACGTTTACACACAGAATTAGACTTGGAATTGCACTGTAGCGTGTGTGAGAAGTTATTGAGAATTACCCTATCAGCACCTTGAATCTAATATACCCTTTTAGGGATAGATTTAAAGTAGGCCTGATACAGCAGAAACCACTAATTTAGAGAATTGCAAAATTGGGAATTGTATTTCAACCCAGAACAAAAACTGTGCTTTGACGGACACTAAATAACTTGACCAACTAAAGCAATAATGACAGATTTGGATGAATATAAATTTGAGGCCTATTTTTTAGGCGCTGGGTGACAGGTATACGTTTACACACAGAATTAGACTTGTATCTGCACTGTAGCGTGTGTGTGAAGTTATTGAGAATTACCCTATCAGCACCTTGAATCTAATATACCCTTTAAGGGATAGATTTAAAGTAGGCCTGATACAGCAGAAACCACTAATTTAGAGAATTGCAAAATTGGGAATTGTATTTCAACCCAGAACAAAAACTGTGCTTTGACGGACACTAAATAACTTGACCAGCTAAAGCAATAATGACAGATTTGGATGAATATAAATTTGAGGCCTATTTTTTAGGCGCTGGGTGACAGGTATACGTTTACACACAGAATTAGACTTGGAATTGCACTGTAGCGTGTGTGTGAAGTTATTGAGAATACCCCTATCTGCACCTTTAATCTTATATACCCTTTTAGGGATAGATTTAAAGTAGGCCTGATACAGCAGAAACCACTAATTTAGAGAATTGCAAAATTGGGAATTGTATTTCAACCCAGAACAAAAACTGTGCTTTGACGGACACTAAATAACTTGACCAGCTAAAGCAATAATGACAGATTTGGATGAATATAAATTGGAGGCCTATTATTTAGGCGCTGGGTGACAGGTATACGTTTACACACAGAATTAGACTTGGATCTGCACAGTAGCGTGTGTGTGAAGTTATTGAGAATTACCCTATCAGCACCTTGAATCTAATATACCCTTTTAGGGATAGATTTAAATAACCACACTATTGATGGTTAAATGGACTTGGTGGCAGCTTGCCCCTGATGTAGGATATAGCCAAAAAATAACCACACTATTGATGGTTAAATGCACTTTGTGACAGGCTCAGCTTGCCCCTGATGTAGTATATGGCCAAAAAATAACCACACTATTGATGGTTAAATGCACTTGATGACAGCTTGACCCTGATTTAGGATATAGCCAAAAAATAACCACACTATTGATGGTTAAATGCACTTGGGGGACAGGCTCAGCTTGCCCCTGATGTAGTATATGGCCAAAAAATAACCACACTATTGATGGTTAAATGCACTTGATGACAGCTTGACCCTGATGTAGGATATAGCCAAAAAATAACCACACTATTGATGGTTAAATGTACTTGGTGGCAGCTTGTGCTGGCGCACCACAAGCCACAAAATGGCCGCCGATCAACCCAGAAAAAAGTGAATGAAAAACGCTCTGGGCAGCCAAAAAACAGTGAGCAATTGAATAGCAGCAGTTCAATGATCCACAGCTGTAGATCGATCACTGAATGAAGTCTTTTGGAGGAGTTAATCACTGCCTAATCTCGCCCTAACGTCGCAGCAGCAACCTCTCCCTACACTGATCAGAGCAGAGTAACGTGCGGCGCTACGTGACTCCAGCTTAAATAGAGGCTGGGTCTCATGCTGCACTGGCCAATCACAGCCATGCCAATAGTAGGCATGACTGTGATGGCCTCTTGGGGCAAGTAGTATGACGCTTGTTGATTGGCTGCTTTACAGCCTTTCAAAAAGCGCCAAGAAAGCGCCGAACACCGAACCCGAACCCAGACTTTTACGAAAATATACAGTTCGGGTTCGCTCATCCCTACTCATTAACACAGATTTAGACAGATTTGTGAACAATATTTGAGAGTAATGGGTCTTTTCTGTATGTAGAAAATGTTTCAGATCTTTGAGTTCAGCTCATGCAAAATGGGAGCAAAACCGAAAGTGTTGTGTTTATATTTTTGTTCCGTGTATATAGACGGTGACTGCAATAAAAACTTCCCCCTCCCCCTAGTTAGAGAGCTCCCCACAGAGCTAAGGTCAAGATTAGTTACCTTGTGGGTCGACTGCACATTCCACGGGGTCCTGAGACTTTCGTGGGGTGTTGTTTAGGTTGCCGCAGGCACAGATCAGAGCGTCTTGAACATGGAGTCGCACCGTGGCCGGTGGCGTGGCTCCTTTGATTCAATGTTGTGGTTCGCGCTTGCATGGAGCAGGAGTGACGTCACTACTATGACTACGGAGAGTCACAGGTACCACTAAACATCTCAACGCGTTTCGGATAGAATAGCTATCCTTCGTCAGGAAAGACTAGTTGTTGTTGCAAGATACTCCCCTTTTATATGTGCCTGCTATGCCCCCGCTGATTTAACCATTTAGTTGCTGCTACCTGGTGTGTATTGCTTCTTCTGATATCAATAAGGTTCTTATTGCATTCTCAATCGAATGCAAATAGTTATATTTCCATGTTTAGGCCAGATGGAGCTAATGTATCCATATTGAAGATCCATTTCGTCTCTGATCTTGACATATCTTTAATGTAGTCACCACCTCTTCTGTTTTTCCTTACTACCTCTATCCTGCAGAAAGTTGATCCTGTAAATTTTTCCTAGATGATTTTCCCTATAGTGGCGCGATAATGGGTGCCCTTTAAATTTTCTTTCAATGTTGTATATATGTTCTCCTATTCTTTTTTTTTTTTAATGTCTTTTAGTTCGGCCAATATATATTTTCTTGCAGGGACAGGTGATGTCATAAATAACACCTTGACTATTACACGAGATGAATTCTCCAATAATTTTCTATTTGTGTCTGTGTTTTCATTTTTTGTGATTTTATTTGCATCCCGGGCATTTTTTAACATGGAAAAAAGCCTTTTAATTTGCCGTTACGTTGCGGTTCTGCTGCGATACCGCAGCTACACAGTGAGGAGGGAAGTATAGTGCTATTGGGATAACAATAAAAAAACACTGATGGAAATCACTGACCAAAATACTGACATGTGAATAAGGCCTCATGCTCACAGCTGTTGCCCGGCTGTGGCCGTATTGCGGCCCACAAACAGAGGGTCATTCACTTAAATTGTTCTGCAATCTGGAGCTGCTTCTGTAGTGTTTTTGTCCGTGCCTCCGCACCGCAAAAAAATAGGACATGTTCTATTTCTTTTTACGGTACGGAAGGATCACGGACCAATTCAAGTTAAATGGGTCTCGATCTGTCCCGGCCGCCGCACGGATGTTGCCTGTGCATTGGGGACCGCAAATTGCGGTCCCCAATGCACGGAACGGCCGCACAACGGCCATGTGCATGAGGCCTAAGGCATTACACTGCCAGATCATCGTTAAGGAGCATTCATGCAAGCTTGTTAGTGATGATATTCACAATTATCTTCAGGTTTTCTGCGTTTCCGGGTTATTCGGGTCTCTGAGGACCCGATAACTCGGAACAGGATGGTGATCGGTGGTGTGATTTTACCCCACCAATCACCATCCTGCGATCCTGAGAGGTGATGGTGACATCACCTCTCAGGATCGCCTCTGATTGGTAGGTGGGCGGGCGGCGGGAGATTCAAATCTTGGCATCGCTCCTCTCCTCCTCCTTTTGTGTCCCGGAGCGGAGAAGAGAGGAGCGCTGCAGTGCACGTGTGGATCTGAGCCAGCATCACCCCATCTGTGCCCCAGCACCCATCCTTGCCCCCAGGACCCGATCTGTGCCCTAGCACCCCCCATCTGATCAGTCAGGTAATTAGGGAAAGGCTAGGGAAAGGTTGGGCTAGGCAGGGATATAAAAGGGAAAGTTAGTGGGAAAAAACTTTGATTGCATCACCCTAAGTAGGGTGTCTAGGGTCCACAGCACAGCTCTGTGACCCTAGACCCCCCAGGGGTGCTGCCGCTAGCCCCCCTGCCCCCCCCCCACAACTTTTTTGGGGCGCAGGCATTTTCTATTTTATTTTTTTGTGCATACGCTGACTGTGGCCGGCACTCTTAGCGTCCGGCCACTGTTAACGCATCGCACACCCCATCGCTGATCAACTTCGGACGGTTGATCAGCGGTTTTGAATTAATTTTTAATATTTTTTCTAATTTTTAATATTTTTTTTTGTTCTGTTAGTTTTAGGGATATGTCCGCGAACACCCGTGCTCCCACACACACGCACACCAAATAAAGATTTACACGCACATACACACGCAGACACACACTCCCCTATGGCCCGCCGGATGTTCTCGGCCGAGGAGGCATACGCCCAGCTTGCCTCCGAGTCCGAGAGTCCCAGTGAGGACGAGGATGACCCCACTTTCCTGTTGTCATCCGCGTCCTCCTCATCATCTAGCGATGATGATGAGCCCCCAAGGTGGCGGAGACGCCGCCAGGCAGAGCAAGGGGATCGCCATGTTAGGGACCCTGTGGCCCACCCTAGTACGAGCAGCTCTGGGGCTCGTACTAGTTTTCCGGCCCACCAGTTAAATCCACCGGAGCCCCCTGACGGTGAACTTGTCTGGTATACCCCAGAGCGATTTGAGCCCTTGATTCCTGATTGTGTCAAGCATTACTGGAGTGGGGACGTCCTCTACCATGCTCCCGGTTTGAGGCCATCCGGAAATGCCTGCATTATTCAGATAATGCAGCATGTCCCCCCCCCGAGGTGATCCTGCCTATGACTGCCTGTACAAAATCAGGCCGGTCATCGATCACTTTGGGGCCAAATTTGTACAGGGCTATGTACCTGGAAGGGAGGTCGCGGTTGATGAGTCTCTCATTGCGTTCAAGGGGAGACTCATTTTCAGCCAGTATGTTCCCTCAAAGCGGGCGAGGTATGGCGTGAAGCTGTACAAACTTTGTGAGAGTACCTTCGGGTACACTTACAAGTTTTGTGTGTACGAGGGGCGAGATTCCCGTATTCAACCCCCAGAATGTCCCCCCACTCTGGGTGTTAGCGGGAAACTTGTGTGGGACCTTATGCACCCACTGCTAGATAAGGGTTACCACCTTTACGTGGATAACTTTTATACTAGTATCCCCTTGTTTCAGTCCCTTGCCGCCAGATCCACGTCCACTTGTGGGACCGTGCGGAAAAATCAACGCGGCCTCCCTGCCCACCCCCTCCAGGTACCTATCCCCAGGGGTCAGACCCTGCAACATCCAGGGCACCTCATCCACCATCAGGCCTGGTCCCTACATACCGAGTGTGCCCCAGAGGAACTTTGTGTCAGCCTCTCCTTCACTGTCGCATGCCTGCCCAGGGTTCTCCTATGAACAGTGAGTTACCCTCGATTGCCCATAACCGTGATCTCACATCGTTATACCCTGCAGGTCTGGCGTGCTGCATAAATTGGCGTCACGAACAGGATATGATCAAATCCGCGCCATTGTTGGATTACAAAACTGTGTGCCATTATCCACCTAAAAAGTGACTTTGCCCTACTGTTTATTGAAAATTGCTGGGCCAGAGAACTGTACTAATTTGCGGTGTGAAAACTGTGCTTTTTGTGGACTGTTTTGCTGTTGTAAAGCCACCGCTTGCTGTCAGTGAATAGACAGCGTTTTTGCATAAATATGGCCGCTTATCCTGCTTGTATTTAACTGCTGCGTCATCTTCATATCTTCTTGGCGGTAAAAATTGGCGCCTTCTGCTGAAAAGTGTGGGAAAGGCTATATGTCCGCGCCACCGCCCTCTCTGGACATTTGCATGTCTGCTGAAATGGACTCCGCCTCCCCTATGCAGGAGTACCTGGGGGGCGGCCTCCCAGAGCAATGGGAGGACCTGTCTGCGATTATTGGCGCCGCTTGTCGCTCTCCGAAGAAGGATCGAGCATGTTGACCAGTGCAGACTACTCTGAGAGAATGTCCGCGCCTATTGGACTAAAAACAAATCCTACTGATATGGAGCAAGAGGATGCTCCACCGGCCTACTCTCCGGGACCGGAGAGACCCACCTGCCCGCCACCGAGGACGCAGCCTGAGACCTATTACGGCTCATGGAGAGACTTCTACCAGCCCTCATTTAAGTGGTCAGCATTAATGGCAGAGATCCGGGAGGCCGCAATCAAGAAGACAACTAAGACTAAGATCTACTTCGAGGAATTGGCAAAGACCGTTCACGAGCGCCACACGGACAACCAACCCCACCTGGAAAGGAGAAAGGGGTTGGTAGTGGACTTTGACAAGGCGCGAGGCTTCGGCTTCATTAAGGACTATACTACCGGCAGAGACCTTTATGTTAACCCGAGGTCCGTCAAGCGGAGCTACCTCCCGGAGCATATGCACAACCTCCGCGAGGGAAAGGAGGTGGAATTCACCCCTGCCGAGGGCCTGCGAGGCCAATATGCCACTGCTGTGACCCGGCCAAAGAAGAAACCGGAGGACTGGGAAAACGATGAGGACTATACTGGCTGCGAGCACGAACCTGAGCGCTCTCCAGAACCTGCCCATAATGCTTTTTAAGAGCGGGGCTCCATCATTGGCCCAAACGTCTTCTGGCAGCCGACAGTGGTGGAGAATTGGGTGAGCCCGTATCCGTCCCCCGAGCTGCCCCGCCGAGAGAAAACTATTCAAGAGTTAGAAAACTTGGAATGCTTCCATGTCACCCTGGACAACATTTGTAAAGGGAAAAGACCAGACGCGCCACCTGAACCTGCAGCGGCTGCGCAGGATGCGCCAACTTCCCTACCTGCACCAGCGGCAACCCCAGAAGACAGCGATCCCGAATCCGAGAGCCTGGATGACCAGATTGTCCGTCTGGAGGAACAGCTGCGTGGGCTGCGCCGGATTGCTGTTGCTAGGATCCGGACTCCACCTAGGAAAGAAGAGATTCGACTCCAGTACTCGGACATCGCTGGGTCAGAGGTAAGGGTACCTGTCCCTACCAGCCGTCCTCCTACTGTGTCTGCGGCTGCGGTGAGGCCCTCCTATACTGTGCACCGTCGCGCAGAGCCAGTTGTCCAGGAACCCACAGAACCGCTTGCAACAGTGGTACCTAGGCCAATGCAACAGCCTACCATTATTATGCCTGGACCGATGCGGTCCCCAACTGTAATTACCCCTAGGCCTATGGGGCCCATACCAATTAGGGGTCCTTACATGTTGCAGTTGCCTCCTAATACCATTTTGTGGGCCCATCCGTCTGTGGAATCTCAATACAGGCCAAATTTGAAAATGGAGCCAGGGAGCACCACTGTTATGCCAAGTGGATTTGACATGCCCCTGTGAGTAGGCCTGCTAGGCCGTTGATTTGATTCTTTTGCCAAGGGACCCTATCAGAGAGGATTTAACCCTTCCAGGACAGGAGTCCTTTGTTTTGGTCCTATGTTGCTGCTGCCAGTTACCCACGGCTCAGTGGTGGCGGTAGACCACTGAAAATACAAATTGCATCAAGGCCATATTGTTTACAGGACCCCCTGCCTGCTTCTACAATATTTCACCAAGTTGTGCCTATTTTTATGTTGCACCTTTAACCCTTTTTTTAACCCCCTTTTCAGGTTGACTAAGGGATATTGCAGCACTTATTTTTATATGCCATTTTAAATTATGTGGATTGCTTTTATGTGCTGTGGAACCATTGAAATGAATGGTTCCGTATATGGACCGTATACAGAACGCAAAAAACGACCCGTATACGGAACGCAAAAAACGTTCGTGTGAACGAGCCCTCATTAATATTCACTGAAGTCAGCAGCCTCATTAGTATTCACTGATGTGAATACTAATGAGGCTGCCATGCCCTGTTTGGATCTGTGATATTCCAGCTGGGACGGGAAGGAGAGGCAGAGACTAGATGCTACAGACACTCCATGTGAGTTTTGAGTAGGGATGTAAACACAGGGTGCTGGTCACAGATCACAATAAGGGCTCCTTACCGACCTTTCCAAGCACTGCTGCTTCTTTATTACAGCAATTATTGGGGATAAGAATTGGTGGACATCTGACATAGTGTTATCCTAATCCAAGCAATATGCCACCAATGTCTACCCTGAGAATTCATGCAAACTCTTTTGGAGTTTTTTTTTTTGCCTTTCTTGTGCATGCTGACTAAAAAAAAGGGGTAAATAAATGCAGCAAAATCAGGGAAAAACTGTCATGTGTGAACGCGGTCTAAAAATACATCATACATAGGGAATCAGAAGGCCTGCCAAATGAAGAATTAAAAAGAGAAACTTTTTTTTTTTACCAGTTTTCCTCTTTAATCACAGAAAATGTGTTATTATGCAAATGTTTATATTACATTATGCAAATATTTCGCTCCAGATTATGTAAAACATGGAACAAATACAGAAAGGCCATTTTACAGAGTAATTTGTTCTCATTGTACATAACAACTGCAGTAAAGTCTGACATTTGCAATCAGGGCTTTAGCAGCCCCTGCAGAGTCATAAAAGCTCACTATTTGAAAGTCATATTCGCAAGCTGAATCTCTGAAATAAATGTAAATATTAACATAGCAATCAATCTGCAGTATATTGGGCATGGCGGCATGTCTTCTGAAGTCTGAAAGGTCGCTCAGCTCCCCCTTCCCCCCAGTATTTTTATGATCCAAGTCCCCAATGCCGCCATGATCCCTGACAGTAACAAACTGAGGAATTCCTCTTGAACTTCTTTACCTCCTTTTGTCCCTCTCAGTTCAGATCTCCTCAGGTTACTTCAGAAGGTGTTAATGGATGACTTCAGCTACAGGTATTTGCTTCCACCTGCAACCTTGGAAATTCCAGTGAAGAAAGGATATAACAGAAGTTATAAGTTAAGTGACACAAGGAGAGCATGCTTGTAGATAATAACCATGCCATTAGAACTTCAGAATATGTATTTTTTAGACTTACGTACCTCTGTGGACATTTAGGCTTCAGGCACGCGACTGTATCCATGTTGTGGTCTTCAAATTGCAGATCCACAAAATACAGATGCAGACCTTGTGCCGTCTGCAATTTTTTTAAAATTTTTATAATGGGTCTGTGGTCTGTATTTTGTGGCCATAGTCCATCGTTTTGCAGAACAGACATACGGATCTGGAGAGCACATGGATGATCCGTGTGCTTTCTGCATCCGTATGTACGTTTCACAAAAAGGTGGAACATGTCCTATACGTCTCTGCAAAAATGAGGACCGTGGAACCAGTGAGGTCAAAAAAATACGGATGCAACACGGACCACAAAACAGATACAGTTGTGTGCATGAGACCTTACAGTAAATTATTATTTCCTGGTCAACATGAGCATCAGCAACACAGCATTCACTTATCAAACTGTGTAAACTAGGAAAACTGGCTTAGTAGTCCATAGGAACCAATCAGATTCCACCTTTGTTTTCCAAAGGTCATCTGAACTGTGGGCAATATCTGAACTCCCGGCATCCCCTGAAGATAGGTCATCAATAATAATTCCCACTTTAAACTTAGAAAATAACTTTAATGGTTTATTTTTATAATCCTAAAAAGGTCGGTCTTAGGGATGGGAAACCTGTGCAGTCACACAGGGTGCACCACTTTTTACTTCTAAAGGGTAGGTTTGTTTTGGGTATCGAATTTTCGATACTTTTGTTCCCGGGATTTGCCTTTTTATCGATATAGTCTAGTTTCAGAATATATGGATCGCGCTGCTCTCAGCAGCACGGGGAGAAGGAAGCAGTCTCTCCCTCCCCCTGTGCTGCTGCCTCCAATGGGTACGAAGAGGAGGGGAGGGCGCACTGCACCACCAATGATGACTAACGTTTAATACATTACAAATACAGGCGGCAGAAACACATTGCCGGCACCCAACCTCTGACAGGGTGCTGCGTCTGCGGCAATTAACCCCTCAGGTGCCGCACCTGAGGGGTTAGCTACCGCTCATCGCAGCTCCCTGTCAGAGGTCGGGTGCCGGCAATGTGCTTCTGCCGCCGGCTGTATTTGTATTAAACGTTAATTATCATTGGTGGCACAGTGCGCCCCCTCCCAGTATTAAAAACATTTGTGGCGCAGTGTGCCCTCCCCCTTCCCCCTCCCCAGCATTAAAACCATTGGTGGCGCAGTGTGCCCTCCCCTCCTCCCCAGTATTAAGTCATTGATGGCAGTGGCCACAGAGTCCCCTCACTTCCTCTCATTCGCGGCAGTGGCAGCTTCTGATCGGAGCCCTAGCAGTGTAATTCTGGGGCTCCGATCGGTTACCATGGCAGCCAGGACGCTACTGAAGCCCTGGCTGCCATAATCAGCTCCCTGCTGCCCTGTGTACTATGCACAGGGCAGCAGGGAGAGTGTGAGGTCCTATTCACCCTAATAGAGATCTATTAGGGTGAATAGGGATTAAAAGATCCCAGGTTCTAGCCCCTAAGGGGGAAATAGTTATTAAATAGTTATTAATTCAGGAGTCATCCCAGAAGATTGGAAATTAGCAAATGTTGTGCCCATTCACAAGAAAGGTAGTAGGGAGGAATCGGGCAACTATAGGCCAGTAAGCCTGACATCAATAGTGGGGAAATAAATGGAAACCATACTTAAGGAGAGGATTGTGGACCATCTAAAATCCCATGGATTGAAAGATGAAAAACAGCATGGGTTTACTTCAGGGAGATCATGTCAAACTAATCTTATTGATTTTTTTGATTGGGTGACTAAAATAATAGATGGAGGAGGTGCAGTAGACATCGCTTATCTAGACTTTAGTAAGGCTTTTGATACTGTCCCACATAGAAGGCTTATCAATAAAGTGCAGTCATTGGGCTTGGACTCCCATATTGTTGAATGGATTAGGCAGTGGCTGAGGGACAGGCAACAGAGGGTTGTAGTCAATGGAGTATATTCAGACCAAGGTCTTGTTACCAGTGGGGTACCTCAGGGATCTGTTCTGGGACCCATATTGTTTAATATCTTTATCAGAGAAATTGCAGAAGGCCTCAATGGTAAGGTGTGTCTTTTTGCTGATGACACAAAGATTTGTAACAGGGTTGATGTTCCTGGAGGGATACACCAAATCGAAAAGGACTTAGGAAAACTAGAGGAATGGTCAAAAATCTGGCAACTAAAATTTAATGTTGATAAGTGCAAGATAATGCACCTGGGACGTAAAAACCCAAGAGCAGAATATAAAATCAGTGATACAGTCCTAACCTCAGTATCTGAGGAAAGGGATTTAGGGATCATTATTTCAGAAGACTTAAAGGTAGGCAGACAATGTCACAGAGCAGCAGGAAATGCTAGCAGAATGCTTGGGTGTATAGCAAGAGGAATTACCAGTAGAAAGAGGGAGGTGCTCATGCCGCTCTACAGAGCACTAGTGAGACCTCATTTGGAGTATTGTGCTCAGTACTGGAGACCATATCTCCAGAAGGATATTGATACTTTGGAGAGAGTTCAGAGAAGAGCTACTAAACTGGTACATGGATTGCAGGATAAAACTTACCAGGAAAGATTAAAGGACCTTAACATGTATAGCTTGGAAGAAAGACGAGACAGAGGGGATATGATAGAAACTTTTAAATACATAAAGGGAATCAACAAGGTAAAAGAGGAAAGAATATTTAAAAGAAGAAAAACTGCTACAAGAGGACATAGTTTTAAATTAGAGGGGCAAAGGTTTAAAAGTAATATCAGGAAGTATTACTTTACTGAGAGAGTAGTGGATGCATGGAATAGCCTTCCTGCAGAAGTGGTAGCTGCAAATACAGTGGAGGAGTTTAAGCATGCATGGGATAGGCATAAGGCCATCCTTCATATAAGATAAAGCCAGGGGCTATCCATAGTATTTAGTATATTGGGCAGACTAGATGGGCCAAATGGTTCTTATCTGCCGACACATTCTATTATATATATAAACAATAAATAAACATATTATATATCACTACGTCCGAAAAGTCCAAACTACTAGAATATTTAAACAATCTCCTATGCGGTGAACGCCGTCACAGAAAAATAAATAAAAACTGTATTAACTATGTAACCGCGCGATTCGCCATTTTTTTTGTCACCTTGTCCCCCCAAAAAATAGTATAGGACTGTTCGATTATGGGCTGGACGTTCCACAAAATGCAGAAGGCACGCAGCTTTTTTGGGTGTTTTTTTTTTCTTGCGTGGTATCGAATGGTATCGAGTATCGCAATACTTTTTCATGGTATCGAAACCAAATCAAAATTTTGGTATAGAAACAACCCTACTAAATAGTACACTCACTGACTTGATGTCCTGTAAATCTGAAGTTGCACCCCCAATCCTATCTTTGGTACATGATTCTATGAAAAGGCAGCTACACAGGATGCACCTTAACCACTAGCCGTCACGGTAACACCGATAGGCGTCCGGACGGCAGCGCTCTCAGGTCTCAGTGACGCCTATTGGCGTCATCTCGTGAGACCTGAGATTTCCTGTGAATGCGCGCTCACAGGAGCGCGCGTTCACAGGATTGCGCAGTATACAAGTTTAACTACAGCCTGCCAGCGCTGATCATTGGCTGGCAGGCTGTAGATTTTTAAAAGAACCAATCAAATAGATATATCAGACGCTATTTTGTAAATAGCGTCTGATATACCTGCTACCTGCTCCTCTGGTGGTCCCTTTTGCTTGGATCGACCACCAGAGGACACAGGCAGCTCTGTAAGTAGCACCAAGTACCACACACACATTACACCCCCCCGTCACTTATTAACCCCTGATCACCCCATATAGACTCCCTGATCACCCCCTATCATTTATCACCCCCCTGTAAGGGTCCCTTATCACCGCCAGTTAGTTAGCTACTTGTTAGGTAGTTAGCGCCCAGCCCACCGCACCGCAGTCACTGATGAGTCGCTGATTAGCATCATCGCTGTCGCCAATCAGCACTAGTACTATATAGTATCTGTAAGTGATCAAGACTGATCGCAATCAGATCACTTTTGAGCTTTTTGGATCTTTATTAGCGATCGCAGCTTTATTTTGCAAGCACAACTTTTTACTAGACAGGTGTGCTCTTTTTACTGGGTAGTCTCAGAGGAATACCCCCTAAATTTAGTACCTTTAGGATTTCACAGGGCATTTTTACGCATTTGAATTCCAAACTACTTCTCACGCTTTAGGGCCCCTAAAATGCCAGGGCAGTATAAATACCCCACAAGTGACCCCATTTTGGAAAGAAGACACCCCAAGGTATTCTGTGAGGGGCATGGCGAGTTCATAGAAGATTTTTTTTTTTGGCACAAGTTAGCGGAAATTATATATTTTTTTTTTCTTACAAAGTCTCATATTCCACTAACTTGTGACAAAATATAAAATCTTACATGAACTCACCATACCCCTCATGGAATACCTTGGGGTGTCTTCTTTCCAAAATGGGGTCATTTGTGGGGTATTTATACTGCCCTGGCATTTTAGGGGCCCTAAAGCGTGAGAAGTAGTTTGGAATCCAAATGCGTAAAAATACCCTGTGAAATCCTAAAGGTACTCATTGGAATTTGGGCCCCTTTGTGCACCTACAGTCGTGGCCAAAAGTTTTAAGAATGACACAAATATTAGTTTTCACAAAGTTTGCTGCTAAACTGCTTTTAGATCTTTGTTTCAGTTGTTTCTGGGATGTAGTGAAATATAATTACACGCACTTGATACGTTTCAAAGGCTTTTATCGACAATTACATGACATTTATGCAAAGAGTCAGTATTTGCAGTGTTGGCCCTTCTTTTTCCAGGACCTCTGCAATTCGACTGGGCATGCTCTCAATCAACTTCTGGGCCAATTCCTGCCTGATAGCAACCCATTCTTTCATAATCACTTCTTGGAGTTTGTCAGAATTAGTGGGTTTTTGTTTGTCCACCCGCCTCTTGAGGATTGACCACAAGTTCTCAATGGGATTAAGATCTGGACCCAAAATGTCAACGTTTTGGTCCCCGAGCCACTTAGTTATTACTTTTGCCTTATGGCACGGTGCTCCATCGTGCTGGAAAATGCATTGTTCTTCACCAAACTTTTGTTGGATTGTTGGAAGAAGTTGCTGTTGGAGGGTGTTTTGGTACCATTCTTTATTCATGGCTGTGTTTTTGGGCAAAATTGTGAGTGAGCCCACTCCCTTGGATGAGAAGCAACCCCACACATGAATGGTCTCAGGATGTTTTACTGTTGGCATGACACAGGACTGATGGTAGCGCTCACCTTTTCTTCTCCGGACAAGCCTTTTTCCAGATGCCCCAAACAATCGGAAAGAGGCTACATCGTAGAATATGACTTTGCCCCAGTCCTCAGCAGTCCATTCACCATATTTTCTGCAGAAGATCAATCTGTCCCTGATGGTTTTTTTTGGAGAGAATTGGCTTCTTTGCTGCCCTTCTTGACACCAGGCCATCTTCCAAAAGTCTTTGCCTCACTGTGCGTGCAGATGCGCTCACACCTGCCTGCTGCCATTCCTGAGCAAGATCTGCACTGGTGGCACTCCGATCCCGAAGCTGAATCCTCTGTAGGAGACGATCCTGTCGCTTGCTGGACTTTCTTGGATGCCCTAAAGCCTTCTTAACAAGAATTGAACCTCTTTCCTTGAAGTTCTTGATGATCCTATAAATTGTTGATTGAGGTGCAATCTTAGTAGCCACAATATCCTTGCCTGTGAAGCCATTTTTATGCAACGCAATGATGGCTGCACGCGTTTCTTTGCAGGTCACCATGGTTAACAATGGAAGAACAATGATTTCAAGCATCACCCTCCTTTTAACATGTCAAGTCTGCCATTTTAACCCAATCAGCCTGACATAATGATCTCCAGCCTTGTGCTCGTCAACATTCTTACCTGAGTTAACAAGACGATTACTGAAATGATCTCAGCAGGTCCTTTAATGACAGCAATGAAATGCAGTGGAAAGGTTTTATTTGGATTAAGTTCATTTTCATGGCAAAGAAGGACTATGCAATTCATCTGATCACTCTTCATAACATTCTGGATTATATGCAAATTGCTATTATAAAAACTTAAGCAGCAACTTTTCCAATTTCCAATATTTATGTAATTCTCAAAACTTTTGGCCACGACTGTAGGCTGCAAAAAAGTGTCACACATGTGGTATCGCCGTACTCAGAAGAAGTAGGGCAATGTGTTTTGGGGTGTATTTTTACATATACCCATACTGTGTGTGAGAAATATCTCTGTAAATGACAACTTTTTAATTTTTTTTATACAAAGTTGTCAATTTACAGAGATATTTCTCTCACCCAGCATGGGTATATGTAAAAATACACCCCAAAACACATTGCCCTACTTCTTCTGAGTAATACCACATGTGTGACACTTTTTTGCAGCCTAGGTGCGTAAAGGGGCCGAAAGTCCAACGAGTACCTTTAGGCCTCTTTTACACGGGAGTTGCGGGAAAAGGTGCGGGTGCGTTGCGGGAACATGCGCGATTTTTCCGCACGAGTGCAAAACATTGTAATGCGATTTGCACTCGTGTGAGATAAATCACGCATGTTTGGTACCCAAACCCGAACTTCTTCACAGAAGTTCGGGCTTGGGATCGGTGTTCTGTAGATTGCATTATTTTCCCTTATAACATGATTATAAGGGAAAATAATAGCATTCTGAATACAGAATGCATAGTAAAATAGGGCTGGAGGGGTTAAAAAAAATAAAAAAGTAATTAAACTCACCTTAATCCACTTGATCGCGCAGCCGGCATCTCTTCTGTCTCCTTCTTTGCTGATTGCAGGAAAAGGACCTGTGGTGACGTCACTCCGGTCATCACATGGTCCATCACATGATCAATCACCATGGTGATGGATCATGTGATGACCGGAGTGACGTCACCACAGGTCCTTTTCCTGCACACAGCAAAGAAGACAGAAGAGAAGCCGGGCTGCGCGATCAAGTGGATTAAGGTGAGTTTAATTTTTTATATATTTTTTTTAACCCCTCCAGCGCTATTGTACTATGCATTCTGTATTCAGAATGCTATTATTTTCCCTTATAACCATGTTATAAGAGAAAATAATACAATCTTCAGAACACGATCCCAAGCCCGAACTTCTGTGAAGAAGTTCGGGTTTGGGTACCAAACATGCGTGATTTTTCTCACACGAGTGCAAATCACATTACAATGTTTTGCACTTGTGCGGAAAAATCGCGCATGTTCCCGCAACGCACCCGCACCTTTTCCCGCAACATTTCGGAAAGTAGACACCCCAAGGTATTCACTGAGGGGCATAGTGAGTCCGTGGGAGATTTTTTATTTTTTTGCCAGAAGTTAGCAGAAATGGAAACTTTATTATTATTATTTTTCCTCAGAAAGTGTCATTTTCCACTAACTTGTGAAAAATAATTAAATCATACATGAACTCACCATGGTCCTCCGCGAATACTTTGGGGTGTCTTCTTTCTAAAATGGGGTCATTTGGGGGGTATTTATACTTTCCTGGCATTCTAGCACCTCAAGAAACATGACAGGTGCTCAGAAAGTCAGAGCTTCTTCAAAATGCGGAAATTCCAATTTTTGTACCATAGTTTGTAAACGCTATAACTTTTGCGCAAACCAATAAATATACACTTATTGGATTTTTTTTTTATTAAAGACATGTAGCACAATACATTCTGACACAAACTTGTATAGAAATGTAATTATATTTGAACAATTTTACCAGAAAAAGTTAAAAATACACTTTTTTTGATAAAATTGCGGTCTTTTTTGATTAGTCTAAGAAAAACGAAAAATCTCAGCAGCAATCAAATACCACCAAAAGAAAGCTGTATTTGTGAGAAGAAAAGGAGGTAAAATTCATTTGGGTGCCAAGTTGCATGACCGAGCAATAAACCGTTAAAGTTGTGAAGTGCCAATTTGTAAAAAAGGGCCTGGTCACTAGGGGGGTATAAACCTGTGGTCCTTAAGTGGTTAATTCCCAATTTATAGATTGGGCAATGGTATTTAGTTAAAGGGGTTGTCCGGGTTCAGAGCTGAACCCGGACATACCTCCCTTTTCACCCAGGCAGCCCCCCTGACTTGAGCATCGGAGCAGTTCATGCGCCGATGCTCTCCTTTGCCCTGCGCTAAATCGCACAGGGCAAAGGCATTTTTAGGAACTCCGGTGACGAACCGGGCTCTCCATGGGGCTGCCAGGAAGCCCGGTGATGTCAACGGCACTGATGGGCGGGTTTTAGTGCTTCCCTAGCCAGTAAAACGGGTTTGGGTTAGGTATTCTGTAGATTTTAATATTTTACCTTATAACATGGTAAATTAGGGATGGAGGGGTTAAAAAAAAAAATCATTAAGCTCACCTCATCCACTTGTTCGCGCAGCCTGGCTTGTCTTCTTTCTTCTTCTTTGAGGACCTGGGAGTAAAGGACCTTTGGTGACGTCACTGCGCTCATCACATGGTCTGTCAAATGGTCCATCACCATGGTGATGGACCATGTGATGAGCGCAGTGACGTCACCAAAGGTCCTTTTCCTCCCAGGTCATCAAAGAAGAAGAAAGAAGACGAGCCGGGCAGCGTGAACAAGTGGATGAGGTGAGTTTAATTTTATTTTTTTAACTAATCCATCCCTAATTTACTTAGCATTCTGTTATAAGAATGCTATTAATAATTAATGATCGGGTCCCCATCCCGATTGTCAACTAGAAACCATGCGTGAAAATCGCACCGCATCCGCACTTGCTTGCGGATGCTTGCGATTTTCACGCAGCCCCATTCACTTCTAATGGGCCTGCGTTGCGTGAAAAACTTACAATATAGAGCGTGCTGCGATTTTCACTGAACGCACAAGTGATGCTTGAAAATCACCGCTCATGTGCACAGCCCCATAGAAGTGAATGGGTCCGGATTCAGTGTGGGTGCAATGCATTCACCTCACGCATTGCACCCGTGTGGAAAACTCGCCCGTGTGAAAGGGGTCTAAGTGTGTATGCTGCGAGTTGCAGTTTCACAACAGATGGAATGCCAAAGGTTGCTGATCCCTGCCCTAGAGGGTCTTAAAATACGTGTAAGGGTGGGTTCACACTAGCGTTAGGGATTCCGCTATGGCTTTCCGTCATAACATAGTTATAAGGGAAAATAACGGAATGCCCAGACAGAATGCAAAACGGAAGCATTTAAAAGGCATTCCGTTTGCTTTCCATCCTACTAGAAGTCTATGGGAAAGCATAACGGATCCGTCTGGGTCCCGTTATGCAAGACGGAAAACAAAGTCCTGTCCGTCTTGCATAACGGGACCCAGACGGATCCGTTTTGATTCCCATAGACTTCTATTAGGACGGAAAGCAAACGGAATACCTTTTAAAGGCTTCCATTTTGCATTCCGTCATAACACAAGTCTATGGGCAGAAGAACGGATCCGTCTTTCCGTCTTATGTATTCCATTATTTTCCGTTATAACCATGTTATAACGGAAAGCCATAACGGAATCCCTAACGCTAGTGTGAGTCCACCCTAAAAAAGTTTTTTAAATGTTTTTAAAAATAATAAAAAATATATCAATTCATATCATTCCCCTTTCCCCATATTAAAAATAAACAATAAAAAAGAATAATGATCATAGGAATCACTGTGTCAGCAAACCCCAGAGCTAATAAAATATAATTATTTAGGCCTGTTTCAACCTACTCCACTACATAGCAGTATTTGTCCGCCATGCCAGGTTGCAGCTGAATCTCTGCCGGCCACCATTATAGTAAATGGGGCTGGATAGAATGCCACAGGTGCGCCCGGCAAGGACGGATGAGACAGGCTGTTCTTGGCCTGAACAGCCTGCCAGATCTTTTAAACGGTAGTGTGAAACAAGCCTTAGGCCTCATGCACACGACCGTATGTATTTTGTGGTCCGCAAAAAATACGGATGACGTCTGTGTGCATTCTGTATTTTGTGGAATGGAACAGCTGGCCCCTCCCTAATAGAACAGTACTATCCTTATCCGTAATGCGGACAATAATAGGACATGTTCTATTTTTTTGCGGAACGGACATACGGAAACGGAATGCACACGGAGTATCTTCCGTTTTTTTGGTGGACCCATTGAAATGAATGGTTTTTTTACGGTCTGCCAAAATAACACGGAACGGACCCGGAAAGAAAATACGTTTGTGCGCATAAGCCCTTATCCTGCACTGCATGACAGAATATAATTAAAATGGCCGATTCACCTTTTTTCCATTGCTTCAACTCAGCAAACAAATTGAGTGATAAAAAAAAGATACACACTCTAAAATGGTACGAATATAAACTACAGTTTGCCCTGCAAAAAACAAAAACATACAAAAACATTATGGGGGGTCAGACGATGGGGATGCAAAGAAAGAAAATCCTTTTTTTTCAAAGTTTTTATATTTTCTGAAGTATTCAAACATAATAAAAACTATGTAAATGCGGTAATCGTAGCGACCCGGAGAATTAAGTTATCAGGTCAGTTTTACAGCATAGGGAACACCGTAAAAAAGAAACCCATAAAACTATGACAGATTTTTTTTCCCTTCCAATTCCACCACATTTAGGGTCAATTCACACGTCCGTAGAATGTGTCCGCACCCGTTACGCAATTATCCGGAACGGGTGCGGACCCATTCATTCTCTAAGGGGCAGGAATGGATGCGGACAGCACACAGTGTGCTGTCCGCATCCGCATTTCCAGAGCGCGGCCCCGAACTTTTGGTCCGCGGCTCCGGAAAAAAAAAAAAAACCGTGTCTGCAATTGCAAGAATAGGCAGTTCTGTGGGGGTGTCGGCCGGGTGTGTTGCGAATGGACCCTTAGAATTTTTGGTTACATTAGAAAGTACAACTTGTCCCACAAACAACAAGCTCGTACACGGCTATGTGAACCAAAAAACAAGAGTTATGGCTCTTAAAGGGGTTAAGTCCTTTGACATGATTTTCAGAAACTCAAAAAAAAAAAAAAAACTTTAATTACAAAAGCATGGCAATGTGGGTTACATGCATGGGTCTTGGCTGCGTCACCCCATGCCAGGTTTCTATGCTCTATGATAACCAGCTGTCAGGATAACCATGAGCTGTCCAGGCCCATGTTCCTGAAACTACAAACAACTGCTGATATACAGTATGTCATTGCCGTAGGAATTAATAAGGAGACATTATAAATAGACCGGAAAACCCTTTTCTAACTCCCAAGCCAGGAGGACAGGTCACAGCGTTCAGTCTTCAGCAGCACCGGGTGTACTCCAAGGACTGCAGGCATCTCACAGGACAGCCCCACCGAGGTCCCAGCCTGTGAGGAACACTGAGGAGAGAAGAAGAGGTGCAGTGAGCGAGGAAGATGGCTGCCAACATCTGAGGAGTGGTCAGTAAGACATACTGGGGGCTCGAGAAATCACTGTGGGGGTTCAGATGCTGTGGGGGAATTACTGTATGAGGGGCAGATGTTGTGGGGGGAATAACTGTGTATGAGGGGCAGATGTTGTGGGGGAATCACTGTATGAGGGGCAGATGTTGTGGGGGCAATAACTGTGTATGAGGGGCAGATGTTGTGGGGGGAAACACTGAGGGGCAGATGTAGGGGGAATAACTGTATGAGGGGCAGATGTTGTGGGGGGAATAACTGTGTATGAGGGGCAGATGTTGTGGGGGGAATAACTGTGTATGAGGGGCAGATGTTGTGGGGGGAAACACTGACGGGAAGATGTGGGGGGAAACACTGAGGGGCAGATGTTGTGGGGGGAATAACTGTATGAGGGGCAGATGTTATGGGGGGAATAACTGTGTATGAGGGGCAGATGTTGTGGGGGCAATAACTGTGTATGAGGGGCAGATGTTGTGGGGGGAAACACTGACGGGAAGATGTGGGGGGAAACACTGAGGGGCAGATGTTGTGGGGGGAATAACTGTATGAGGGGCAGATGTTATGGGGGGAATAACTGTGTATGAGGGGCAGATGTTGTGGGGGAATAACTGTGTATGAGGGGCAGATGTTGTGGGGGAATAACTGTGTATGAGGGGCAGATGTTGTGGGGGAATAACTGTGTATGAGGGGCAGATGTTGTGGGGGAATAACTGTGTATGAGGGGCAGATGTTGTGGGGGAATAACTGTGTATGAGGGGCAGATGTTGTGGGGGAATAACTGTGTATGAGGGGCAGATGTTGTGGGGGAATAACTGTGTATGAGGGGCAGATGTTGTGGGGGAATAACTGTGTATGAGGGGCAGATGTTGTGGGGGAATAACTGTGTATGAGGGGCAGATGTTGTGGGGGGATTCACTGTATAAGGAGATGATATTCTGGGGGGGGGGGAGTTTAAGGAGTTTTGCAAGACTTTTCTCACCTTTTCTTAGGCCACGTGGCTCCATAGAAGTGAATGGGGCTGGGCGACATACCAAGCACAGCCGCAATACAATGTACGGTGCTGTGCTTGGTGAGCACAGAGAAGGCTGTGGCGCTCACAGGAGAGCCGGTGCCTCATCAAAAAGCTGTTTGGCAGGGGTCTCAGATGGATAGGTCATCTGTTTTGAAATCTCATAAAACCCTTTTAACCCCTTCACCCGTGAGGGCTAATTTTTAGCAATTTTTTTTATTTTTTTATATCTTTAAAAATATTTTTAACACTTTTTAAAAGTTCCCATAGGGAACTTGAACATGCAGTCATTAGATTGCTTCTCTCTTAGGGCTCATGCACACGTACGTATTTTCTTTCCGTGTCAGTTCCGTTTTTCTTGTGGACCGTATGCGGAACCATTCACTTAAATGTGTCCGCAAAAAAAAACGGAAGGTACTCGTGTGCATTCCGTTTCCGTATGTCCGTATTTCCGTTCTTCAAAATAATAGAACATGTCCTATTATTATCCACATTATGGACAAGGATAGTACTGTTCTACGAAGGGCCAGCTGTTCTGTTCTGCAAAATACGGAATGCACACGGATGTCATCCGTATTTTTTGCGGATCCGTTTTTACGGACCGCAGAATACATACGGTCGTGTGCATGAGCCCTTAGACTCAAATGCATTATGAGAATTACACTATGTTCCTATGGAGACCTGTGACAGGCAGGGACTCCCTAGGAACATATCCGCGACAGCCTCAGATCATGCAGGAGGACCGAGGCTGTCGCACACAGTATCCGGCTCCTCTGATCCCCACTAGGGGGAGCTATTGCAGGCCTGGAGCTCTCTGTCTCAGATTTTTAAGCTCCCAGATGCCATGGTCACATTTGATGAGGGATGTACGAGGGAGGATTCACTGGGGAAGGGGGGGGGGGGTTAACTGTCTGAGGGCCTGATACTGTGGGTAGGAATGGGGGAAAAAAGCATAATTTTTTACATTTTAACTAAGCAGTTTAAAAATGCTGTAATACCATATATCAGGGTTACTCAAGTACTTTTGGTAAAGGTCCATGTACCTGGGTCTGCAGTTTGGTGAAGGTCTGAGCCAAAAAGGAGGGACAGCATCTTTATGACACTGCGGCTATTTATTTTTATTTTTTACAGTAAGCCACACCTGTAATCCCACTCAATCACTTTTATGCCCCAACACAGTAAAAATGTACCCTCAGCGCCACTTTGTCTGTGGGTCCCCCGCAGATA
Organism: Bufo bufo; assembly: GCF_905171765.1. Taxonomy (NCBI): domain Eukaryota; kingdom Metazoa; phylum Chordata; class Amphibia; order Anura; family Bufonidae; genus Bufo; species Bufo bufo. Next base: position 96,728,483 of record NC_053389.1, on the reverse strand, counting down.
GTAATGATGGCCAATAAGTGTCTCCCACACAATATGATTCCCGTTCAGATCTCCCACAGTATTATGCTCCCTTAGTGCTTCCCCACACTGTATGCTGTCCCCTAAGTGCCCCCCATTATAGCAGGGTAAGCCCTTGGTAACCCCATAGAGTATGATGCTCTTTTAGTGCCCCTAACACAGTATGATACCCCCGTAGAGCCTCTCAACTCAGTATGATGCCCCCTTAGTGTCTCCTCCACTATGATGTGCCTAAGTGCCTCCCCTACAGCAGGATAATCCCTTGTTTCATCCTACACAGTATTATACCCCCTTAAGTTCCCCACACATAGAATCAGATCCCCCAGAAGTGGTCCCCACACAGAGTGAAGCCCTCTAACTGCCCACCACACACTGTGATGTCCCCTTTAGTGCCCCCTCAAAGACTGATGCCTCCAATTTGAAAGCTCAACTTCAAACAAAGAACAACAGGTCTGCTGCAATCTTTCTTGTGGCACAGTGCATCACACCTGCCTGTGCTAAACCATTTTTACAAATTAACCCTTTCGGACCCTCCCCGTATATATGTATGGCGCAGTGGAAAGGGAGTTAAAAAGGTTCTCCAGGAATTAGGAAAATGAAAATACCTAAATATTACTTTATAGCAAATATATTCCCAAATATCTTTCATTAGTTATAATGGTTCATTTTGTCTAGGGAGCAATCATCAGGACTCGGAGAAATAAAATGTCCGCCATCCTACTAGTACACACAAAACCTGTCCTCATCACACAACAGGACACAGCCACATCCCCACCTCCTCTCTGTACCTCATGTCTCCTCATGAACTCCATTCCTACAGAGGACCATAATCCCTGACAAGCAGAGCAGAGAGGAGGATGAGGCAGCTCTTTAGCTCAGTGTTGTGAAGTAACTTGCTGTTGCTGTGTGATTAGGACAGGTTTTGTGTGCACTAATAGGACGGCAGCCATTTTATTTCCCCTGATGATTGCTCCCCAGAGAAAATGAGAAATTATAACTAATGAATGGTATTTGGGAATATATTTATAATAAAGTAATATGTACGTATTTTAATTTTCTTAATTTCTGGAGAACACCTTTAAGGATCTGCATTGTACTATTAAGTTGCAGTGATCAGGCGGGCACAAGAGCTGTGCTCGTATGATCAGCACAGGGGTCCGGTTGTCACGGGACAGCCAGACCCCTGCTGTAACTGCCGCCATTGGTTAATTCTGCAGCCAGGAACGTGACGTCATCTCATACTTGGCCCTTTTCTTATATCTGGAAGCAGAAGGGGGAAAAGGGATAAGTATAGCTTCTTTGTTGCTGCGCGGGCATGAGTTTGGTCACTTTGGTGCGCAATCCCGTCCTGCGGCGAGACCCGCCGCGGGAGGTCACGGGTTTTGCGGGATCACGCTCCGCAGGGCTGGATTGCGCACCAAAGTGACTGAACTCATGCCATGCAGCCCACAAGTAGCGGATCAGCGGAACAAGTACAAGGAGGGTGGGGGGATGATCTGTGGGGTTGCCCAAGGTCCACTCCCACCAATATTAAAGGGCCCAAGAAAAGATTTCTGCAGCTGTGAGGAAAGGAAACATAACAGATATTGGAAAGTTGCCAAATGTTGTATTATATAATGACTGCAGTCTGCAGTTCTGCACTTTATTTGCGTCAACCAGAACACCCCTTTAAGCATGCCTTTAATGTGCAATTGCAACACAGTGGGCTTGTGCCCTGGATGTTTTCAGACCCTAGCAACGCCCCTGTCAGTGACATTAATTCAGTGTAATTTTTTATTAGGCGGTGGTGACAGCGACATTACTTGCGCTATACCTCCTGTTTAACGTGTGCGCATTGTAAATATCAGTGACATTTAGTGTTGATCGAGCACCAAAGTGCACAATGGAAGACAATAGGAGAACCCTAGCATTAAACCAGGCACCCCCTGTTCTGAAGAGGGTAGGGTGTCTGGTTCATAGGAAAAGGTTAGAAATTGATGAAAATACCACCGAAATGGTTTGGGAACAGCATGAGGAGGATGTCTGGATGCACCTTGGACTTCCAGGTCGCTGCTGGGAACGATGTTGTCCGAGTAGTACTCCACTTTTACAGACTGACAATAATACGCACAAAACCAAAGATAAAATTGATTTTAGTGGAAAAATTGTTAAGAAACATTCTTTCCTGTATATTTACCTGTATATAAAGTGCAAATGCTGCCAAAAATTACAAGGAAGAGGCACTCCGATACAACCTGTATATCACATAATGGAGGGCCTCATTCACATTGTGGTACAATTGTTCAGGTAGTGGGACTCCTACACTCATAAAGCCTATGCACTAAGTGAAAGGGCTGCCAAAATTTACCTGCACTCCAATACACCCTTTATTACGCATAAAGGAGGGCATCATACACCTTTGAAAAATTATGATTGATGGCCGGCTGTGACCCTCAAAAACATTAGGAGCAAGGGCCTGCTGGTGACCCTCTAAAACATTACGGGCGAGGGCCTGCTGCTGAGCTGACCATCTAAAACATTATGGGCTTGTGCCTGCTGATGATCTGAGCATCGAAAAAATTATGGGCAACTGCCTGCTGCTGAGCTGACCATTGAAAAAATTATGGGCGAGTGCCTGCTGGTGAGCTGACCCTCAAAAACATTATATGCGAGGGCCTGCAGGTAAGCTGACCCTCTAAAGATTGTAGGTGAGGGCCTGCTGGTGAACTGACCCTCTAAAACATTATATGCGAGGGCCTGCAGGTGAGCTGACCCTCTAAAAGATTGTAGGTAAGGGCCTGCTGGTGAGCTGACCCTGTAAAACATTATGGTTGAGGGCCTGCTGGTGAGCTGACCCTCAAAAATATTATATGTGAGGGCCTGCTGGTGAGCTGACCCTGTAAAACATTATGGTTGAGGGCCTGCTGGTGAGCTGAACCTCTAAAACTTTATATGCAAGGGCCTGCAGTTGAGCTGACCCTCTAAAAGATTGTAGGTGAGTGCCTGCTTGTAAGCTGACCCTTAAAAACATTATATGCGAGGGCCTGCAGGTGAGCTGACCCTCTAAAAGATTGTAGGTGAGGGCCTTCTGGTGAGCTGACCCTGTAAAACATTATGGTTGAGGGCCTGCTGGTGAGCTGAACCTCTAAAACTTTATATGCGAGGGCCTGCAGTTGAGCTGACCCTCTAAAAGATTGGTGAGGGCCTGCTGGTGAGCTGACCCTCTAAAACATTATATGTGAGGGCCTGCAGGTGAGCTGACCATCTAAAAGATTGTAGGTGAGTGCCTGCTTGTAAGCTGACCCTCTAAAACATTATATGCAAGGGCCTGCAGGCGAGCTGACCCTCTAAAAGATTGTAGGTGAGGGTCTGTTGGTGAGCTGACCCTCAAAAACATTATATGCGAGGGCCTGCAGGTGAGCTGACCCTTTGAAACATTATATATGAGAGCCTGCAGGTGAGTTGACCATCTAAAACGATTGTAGATGAGGGCTGCTGGTGAGCTGACCCTCTAAACATTATATGCGAGGGCCTGCAAGTGAGCTGGCCCTCTCTGTTGGTGAGCTGACCCTCTAAAACATTATTTGCGAGGTCCTGAAGATGAGCTTACCCTCTAAAAGATTGTAGGTGAGGGCCTGCTGGTGAGCTGACCCTTTAAAACATTATATGCGAGGGCCTGCAGGTGAGCTGATTATCGGTTTTTATCGGCCGATATTCAGGATTTTCAAAGTTATCAGCATCTAACCTTGCCGATAACTAATCGCGAGCATGGATCGCGCTGCTGTCAGCGCGATCCATGTTTCCTCAGCAGCACAGGGGAGAAGGAAGCAGTGTCTCCCTCCCCCCGTGCCAATGCTGCCACCAATGAGAGGAGAGAGGATAAGAGGAGGGGAGGGGCTGTGGTCACTGCGCCACCAATGATGTTAACTCACTCATTCATTCAAATTCAACAGGAGGCAGGAGCTGGCTGCAGAATCATATAGCCGCAGCCGACCTCTATGACAAGTGGCTGCGATCCGCGGCAGTTAACCCCTGCCGCACCTGAAGGGTTAACTGCCGCGGATCGCAGCTACCGCTCATAGAGGTCGGGTGCGGCCATATGATTCTGCAGAAATTTCAATAATCCGCAGCACTCGCCGGTAGTTGGTGAAAAAACTGTGATTTATTCACTCAAGCAGCTAGAATATAGCGACGTTTCGACCTTAGTTGGTCTTTATCAAGCAATGAAGTCCCATATCCCAAAGTGCCTTAAATAGTGTATGTAGGTGGGTACAATAGTAGGTGTGTATAGTCCCTCCTCCCAGGTGGGAGTATACTTATGTCTACACAAAACATGGTTCAAGTACAAGGGAGCTCAAGAAAAGCATCAATACCATCAAAGTGATTTGTCTAACAACAATTACTATGATTAAAACATTCCCTTATATCTTACCTGTACATGATGATCTCTGTGATAGCCCCGCAATCCACGCTGATCACGGTTTCGTGCCAAACACCAGCGTCCCTTACTCCTCATTGCGCATGCGTCAGTATTCTTCAACAGCCACTAGGTGTGGCTCCTGAGGGGTTAACTGCCGCTGATCTGCTGTATTAAGGGTTGATTATCATTGGTGGCACAGTGCGCCCCCCCTCACCCCCCCACCCCATTAAAATCATTGGTGGCACAGTGCGCCCCCCAGTATTAAAATCATTGGTGGCAGTGGCCACAGGGTCCCCTCCAGTGGCAGCTTCTGATCGGAGTCCCAGCAGTGTAATCCTGGGGCTCCGATCGGTTAACATGGCAGCCAGGACACTACTGAAGCCCTGGCTGCCATAGTCGGCTATTAAACCTACAAAAAACCTCTCTGTCAAACTAGACAGCTACAATTACCACTTGTACAGTATCCAAAATAGACTAAAACAAGCAAGTGGAAGTAATGTATCAAAATATCATTTCATTATAAAATATAAAGTATGGGGAAAAGACAGGATGGTATACAGTATATAGAGAAGCAAAGCCATAGTCGGCTCCCTGCTGCTGTGTGCACAAAGCCCAGAGCAGCAGGAAGAGTGTGAGGTCCTATTCACCCTGATAGAGCTCTATTAGGGTGAATAGGACAAGAGATTAGCAGATCCCAGGTTCTGGCCCCTAAGGGGGGAAATAGTTATTTAATAAAAAGAGTAAAAAAAAAAAAAAACATTTTAAGTATAAATCACCCCCTTTCCCATTTTCACATATAAAATATGTAAACAATAAATAAATAAACATATCACATCGCCACGTCAGAAAAGTCCAAACTATTAAAAATATTTAAAAAATCTATGCGGTGAACGCCGGAACAGAAAAAAGAAATAAATAAAAACTGCGCGATTCACCATTATTTAAAATGCACGTGGCTTTTTTGGTTTATGTTGCCCTTTAGGCTTGTGGACACTGAGGCTTTCCGCAGCCTGATAGCGGCGGCTGTCCCGCGGTACTCTGTCCTCAGCCACCAATATTTTTCACGGTTTGCAGTCCCAGCCTTACACCAGCATGTAACATAGCAGCATAGTACATAAGGCCGAAAAAAGACATTTGTCCATTCAGTTCTGCCTGTCATCCTGCAAGTTGATCCAGACGCAGTTATTGGGAAGGTCCACTTAACGACTGACACATGGACAAGTGCTTTTGGCCAGGGACGCTACATTTCCCTGACGGCACACTGGGTAAACGTTGTGAAGGCCAGGAGCGAGTCGTACACTGGGATGGCACAGGTTGCTACCAACACCAAAGATTGCAGGCCCTACTTCCATCAGGGTTTCCGCTGCCACCTACGTTAGTGGCTCCAACCCCCACTTCTCCTCCTCCACTTCCACCTCTGAATTATCATCTTGCAGCACCAGTTAGCCATCAGTCAGTAGCTGGAAGCAGTGTAGCACTGCAGTGGGGAAGCGGCAACAGGCCGCGCTGAAACTGATCTGCTTAGGTGACAAATAGCACACCGCCGCAGAGCTGTGGCAGGGGATAAGAGACCAGACTGAGCAGTGGCTCTCGCCAATCAACCTACAACCAGGCATGGTTGTCTGATAATGGCCGTAACTTGATGTCTGCTTTGGAGCTCGGCAAGCTCACACATATACCATGCCTAGTCCACGTGTTCAACCTAGTGGTTCAGCAGTTTCTCAAAACCTACCCCAATTTGCCTGAGCTACTGTCCCAGGCCTTGGAGAGTGTGCCCATTTCCGCAAGTCATCGACAGCTTCCGCCGGTCTGGCAACGCTGCAGCAGCACTTGCAATTGCCAGCTCACCGACTGTTGTGCGACGTGAGCAGGCTCTGGAACTCGACGTTCCACATTTTGGCCAGGCTTTGTGAACAGCAGAGGGCAGTAGTGGAATACCAGCTGCAACATGGTCGTCGCCTTTCCAGTCAGCTTTCGCTCTTCACAAGCGACGAGTGGGCATTAATGTCTGACCATGTCTGATGTGAGGTTTTACGCAACTTTGAGGAATCAACACAGATGGTGAGCAGCGATAACGCTATTATCAGCGTCACCATCCCACTTCTGTGTCTACTCAAATGCTCGCTGCTCACAATTAAGGCCGGCGCTTTGCAAGAGGTGAAAGAGGTGGAAATGGTGGAAGAAAGTAAACAAGATGATAGCCAGACCACCTTCAGTTTGTCTTCTCAGGGCGAATTGGATGATGAGGAGGAGCAGGAGACGGTTACCTCTATTACAGAGGGTAGTACCCTTGGAAGTTTTATTCCATCTGTTCAGCGTGGATGAGTAGAAGAGGAGGAAGAGGATGAGAAGATTGAGAGTCATCCTCCTGATGAGGACAGCGAAGTCTTGTCTGTTGGGACTCTGGCACACATGGCTGACTTTATGTTAGGGTGCCTTTCCCGTGACCCTCGTGTTGTATGCATTTTGGCCAACACTGATTACTGTTTTTTCACCCTTCTCGACCTCCGCTACAAAGAGAACTTCTCATCTCTTATTCCTCTGGTGGAGAGGACGAGCAAAACGGTGCAATACGAGAAGGTCCTTGTGGAAAAATTGCTCCAAAGATTTCCAGCTGACAACGCTGGCTGCAGAGTACATAGTTCCTTTGCCAACCGAGGAGGGGAGACGAGGGGAACACACAGCAGTTCCAACAGAGGCAGGGCAACACTCTCCAAGGCCTGGGACAGTTTTATAACACCCCGCCAGCACCCTCAACCTGATGCACGTCCTAGTGTCAGAAATAGGGAAAAATTTTGGAAGATGGTGAAGGAGTAAGTAGCAGATATTGTGTCACGGTCCCTCAGGTGACTGATGTCAGGAAATCAAGGAGATTGGCTGAGCATGGAGGAATCTAACAGCCTCCTTGATTTCTCTTGATTCAATGTTGATAGGGTTAATGACCACTTCCCTTTTCTCAGCTGTTGCTCAGTGGTCATCACTTCTACCTTTATAGTCTCACCTTACCCTTCTGACTATGCGATTGATAGCTTCATTTGGGTTTGGTTGAGCTGGTGGGAGATCATCTCTGTTAAGTGTCGCATTTGTTTGTATTTGTTATATACCCTGTTGTTGTATCTGAGACAGAGACTTCCATTCGTCCATCTGGGGAGGAATGGGTTGTCTCTGGTCCTATACTTATTCCAGGGCCTTATAGGGAAATCAAGGCCAAATTATTCTGCTTATGAATATTCCTACCTTCAAGGTCTATTCATATTGATAGGTGGTCAGTGCCCGGATTAGGGTTGTCTAGGAGGTGACTTGTTTCTTCCCTAGTTTCCAGGCCCAGTTACTGTTCCCCTTCCCTCCTGTGTTCAGTATGGAGTCGTCCCCCCGTCCCCCCCACTGATCGTGACACCGTGTCAGCGTCCTCAGTGATCCCTGTGTGCCTTACAACTATTGGGTGTCCAAGCTAGACATGTGGCACAAACTGGCGCTCTACACCTTGGAGGTGCTGGCCTGCCCCGCCGCCAGCGTTTTGTCAGAGCGTGTATTTAGTGCTGCTGGGGGCATAATAACTGATAAGCGCATCCTCCTGTCAACTGAAAATGCTGACCGGTTAACTCTTATATAAATTGACAAGGCCTGGATTGCTCCTGACTTCTCTACTCCACCAGAGGAAAGCGGCTGAACATAAAGGCACTCTAAATGTGGTTTTTATGGTGTATTGAATACACTGTATTCCCATGCACCCCTTCCACTACTAAAAAGGATATATGGTTCAATCTCCCTTTTCTCATCCTCCTCCTCCATCATATCAACATGCTTATTAGGCTGCCCTCGCTCCTAATGTTTTAGAGGGTCAGCTCAGCAGCGGGCCCTCACCCATATTGTTTTAAAGGGTCTCCAACAGGCCCACGCCCATAATGTTTTTGAGGGTCACCTGTAGGCCCTCACCCATAATGTTTTGAGGGTCACCAGCAGGTCCTCAACCATAATGTTTTAGAGGGTCAGCTCAGCAGCAGACCCTCACCCCTAAATTTTTAGATGGTCAGCTCGGCAGCAGGCCCTCGCCCACAACATTTTTTAGATGGCCAGCTCGGCAGCAGGCCCTCGCCCACAAAATTTTTTAGATGGTCAGCTTGGCAGCAGGCCCTTTTCCACAAACATTTTTAGATGGTCAGCTCAGCAGCAGACCCTCACCCCTAATGTTTTAGAGGGTCCCCAGCAGGCCCTTGCTCCTAATGTTTTTGAGGGTCACCAGTAGGCCATCAATCATAATTTTTCAAGGGTGTGTATGATGCCCTCCTTTATGTGTAATAAAGGGTGTATTGGATTGCCGGTTCATTGTAATTTTTAGCAGCCCTTTCACTTAGTGCATAGGCTTTATGAGTGTAGGTGTCTCACTACCTGAACAATTGTACCACAATGTGAATGAGGCCCTTCTTTATGTGATATACAGGTTGTATCGGAGTGACTCTTCCTTGTCATTTTTGGCAGCATTTGCTGTAAATATACAGGAAAAAATGTTTCCTAACAATTTTTCCTCTAAAAATCTATTTTATCTTCGGTTTGGTGCATATTATTGTCAGTCTGTAAAAGTGGCGTACTACTCGGACAACATAGTTCCCAGCAGCGACCTAGGAGTCCAAGATACATCCAGACATCGTCCCCATGCTGTTCCCAAACCATTTCAGTGCTGTTTCTATCAATTTCTGACCTTTTACTATGAACCAGACACCCTCCCCTCTTCAGAGCAGGGAGTGCCTGGTTTAATGCTCAGGTTCTCCCATTGAGCTCGGGTGCTCAGTAGAGCACCCGAGCATCCCGAAGTGTTCTACTCGAGCACTTTGGTGCTCGATCAACACTACTAAAAATCAAATTGCATTAAATAATGAAATACTATACAAGGCTCTAATACACAGAGATGAGCTAAACACTTTCTGGATGAATATCGTAGATGTATTCATGCAAATCTATATATCAGAGGGACATTTGTGGAGCAAAGAGGGACAGAGAGACTGGGTCAAAAATAGGGACACTTGGGACGTCCGCTGATCTACAGTGATTCAGCGCCCCAGTCCTCAGACTAGAGTTGAGTTATTCCATATTACGTTATCCAGTTGTTTAATACCCCAGTCCGTTGTTTAGACATTTCCTGTTCTCCAGTGGTTTGGTTGCAGAGAGATGTCCAGTAAAAAATAAGTTTCAAGTAAAAAATAGCCCCCCAAAGAAATTGACTTTTGAAAAAAATAGAAAGTTAAATTAGACACTTTAGGTATCGCTGCGTCTGTAATAACCGGGTCCATAAAAATATCACATGATCTACCCCATCAGATGAATGCTGTAAAAAAAGAATGTCAGCACAACAATTTTATGGTCTTCCCTAAAATCCTATCACGTGATAAAAAAGTTGTATGTACCCTAAAATGGTATCAACCCACAAAATCCAAGCCTTCACACAAGACCATTGCCAGAAAAATAAATAAAATGGCGACACGGGTCTCACACCTGATACTGAAAGCAAAGGTTCCCATACTTTTGGCCCTCACAGACATGTCATATTGGATCATTTTCCTCATCAGATACATTTTTATTTTTGACTCATTTGACTGATTTGGTTAACTTTATCTACTTTTATGACTTGTAAAAATCTGATGAAGCTTTATGTAAAAATTATGCAGAAATATAGAAAGTTCTGAAGGGTTCACAAACTTTCAAGTGGCATTGTATTTCTCTGTATAGTCGTAATTCATCTGATACCTAGCTGGTACACAAGGCTATGCCTGTAGTGTTCAAATACTTTCCTGAGCCCTCCTCCTTCCTCCACAGTGACTTGCGTGTTTCCCAATTGTGTTTGTTGCTATTGTTTTAGGATAAAGTTAAAACTAAAATAGGCAAGTCAAACAAAAAAAAGTAGGAACCAGTGACCTTTTCTTTAATGTCTTTTACGTCTCGCATGATTTTCTCTTATGTTACTTTTTAACATCAATATTTTTCTAACCTTTTATTGTAGCCTGTTTACAATGCAGATATCTGTCATTTATGTGGCAGTATTACCTAGATATGTGTTTACAGGAAGCAAATCACGCCATAGAGCTTGCAGAGGTAAAGGCAACCTGATTCCTAAAGCAGCCATATGAGCAAGATAGCTATTGGCAGACTGTTATCCCTCTATGCCCCAACAGTCTAGTGTGCATATTCATTTTAATAGGAGACATTAAATTATCAAATCCTATGTGCTTGTTCCTTTGTTCATTAGGGGATTGTCAGATTACCCCAATGCACATTAGACTGTCACCAATCCCCCAACCCCAAAGTCTTATTATATAGTTACAATGATATAAGGTAGCAGCACATGTGTGGTGACATGGAAACAGCACGCTAATTGATTGCTATGTACCAGTCTACCACGTTTTTTTTGCACTGGTTTTATCCTCCATCTACAAGTGAACATTACTGTCAGCCGTAGTTGTGGTCTCAATAGGGGCACACTGCCAATTAGGTGATTGCCTCAGGTGGACCATGTAGGGACAAGTGGAGGCGCGGTGGCAGAGGCCTTCACAGGCAGCGCGGTGACATCATCATCATTGTGCCTCCTGAGCTGGGCTGCATACAGCTCAGGGTGCCGCCTGGAAGAAGGTAAGTATTTCAGTTTATTATTTTTCCTTTGCAGCATGCTGTTGGGCCACTGTGTGGGGCATTTATAACTGGGGGGATGCACTAAAAAGGGACATCTTTGTGCGGGTACACATTACAAGTGGGGACAGTATGGGAACATTAGTTCTACTCAGGGCCTTCTTTAATATTGATTGGACCCTGGGCAAAAATTTACTTGGGCCCCCTGGATCCCGCCTTCCCACACCCTAGCATGCAACCACGCTCTCCACCACAACACACACAAAAAATCCACACACCTGGTAGAGTACAGTGAATGACTGTAAATACTTCCAGTTCTGTAGACTCCAGCGGCTCAGGATCAGTGCTCTGGGCAGCTGGGCTCAGGGCTGGAAGTGGGCACCGCTCTGCAGTAAGGAGACCGGGGCTCGGCTCACCCTAGTGTTGCAGTACACCCCAGCACCCCTCAGTATGCAGTATAGCACCCTATAGTATACAGCACCCCACAGTATGCAGTAAAGCACCCTATAGTATACAGCACCCACAGTATAGCACCCTATAGTATACAGCACCCCACAGTATGCAGTATAGCACCCTATAGTATACAGCACCCCACAGTATGCAGTAAAACACCCTATAGTATACAGCACCCCACAGTATGCAGTATAGCACCCTATAGTATAGAGAACCCCACACTATACAGCACCCCACACTATACAGTATACAGCACCCCACAGTATATACTAGAGCAGTATACAGCATCCCACAGTATACAGCACCTCACAGTATACAGTAAAGCAGTATAGCACCCCACAATATATAGCACCATAGAGTATACAGCCCCCCAAACTATACATGATACAGCCCTCACAATATACAGCACCCCACAGTATACAGTACAGCAGTATAGCACTCCACAATATACAGCACCCCACAGTATACAGTACAGCAGTATAGCACTCCACAATATACAGCACCTCACAGTATACAGCACCCAAAACTATACAGAATACAGCACCTTACAGTATACAGTATCCCACTGTATACAGTAGAGCAGTATAGCACCCCACAGTATACAGAACCCCACAGTATACAATACCCCACAGTATACAGTAGAGCAGTATAGCACACCACAATATACAGAACCCCACAGTATACAGTAGAGCAGTATACAGCACCCCACAGTATACAGCACCCCACAATATACAGCACCCACAGTATACAGTAGCATACAGTATAATAGCATAACATCCCTTGTCACCTTTTCCTGATGTAATCTTCACAAAAAAAGCTCCACAGTTAAGGCAAACTTCTCCTGCAGCAACACTCCTGGTAGAAAGAAAGGACCTTTGATAACCTCATAGCCATGTGACCAGTAATATTGCTAGATTACTGGTCACATAGTGATTATGTCATCTAAGGTCCTTTCTCCTAAGAGAATCACAGCTGTCACAGCTCGCTGCCTGGAGTGCTGTAAGAGGTACCGTATTTTTCGCCCTATAAGACGCACCTAGGTTTTTGGGGAGCAAAATAAGAAAAAATATATTTTTAACCAAAAGGTGTGCTTTTGGTGGGTTTGGAACTAATGGTGGTCTGTGGATGGCACTATTACTGGGGCTCTGTGGATGGCACTATTACTGGGGCTCTGTGGATGGCACTATTATGGGGGATCTGTGAAGGACACTGTTATGGGGGGAATCTGTGAAGGACACTGTTATGGGGGGATCTGGGGATTGCACTGTTATGGGGGATCTGTGGATGACGCACAGTTATGGGGGGATCTGTGGATGATGCACTGTTATGGGGGGGATCTGTGACGGACGCTGTTATGGGGGGGATCTGTGAAGGATACTGTTACAGGGGGGGTCTGTGGCTGACACTGTTATGAGGATATGGATGGCACTGTTATGGGGGACCCCCCCACCCCATAACAGTGCCATCCACAGACCCCCCAGCCCATAACAGTGCTATCCACAGACCCCCCCACCCCTTAACAGTGGCATCCACAGATGTCTCCCATAAAACTGTCATCCACAGATTCCCCCCCCCCCCACCACTCCAGTGCTGCAGTATACAAATATAAAATGTCTCATTCAATTAAAAGTGATTAAACATGCCCCCGCACTCCTAATATTACCGTACACCCTAACTGCATCTGTACAACGCAGGCAGGCAGGCCGGGCGGCCAGCGCGTCACTCACTGACGTCACGTGCCTGCCCCACCTGCTTCATTCATAAAGTAGGCGGCGCAGGCACGTAACATCAGGGAGTTTCGCTGCCGCCCGCCCGGCCTGCCTGCCTGCATTCTACAGAAGCTGTTAGGGTGTACAGTAATATTAAAAGTGGGGGGGGCATGTTTAATCACTTTTAATTGAATGAGACATTTTTTATTTGTATACTGCAGCTCCTCCTCCCAGTCCCTCCCCGCTCGCTCATACATCGCAGCTTGCGATGTAAAAATGTCAGCATTCGCCCCATAAGACGCAGGGGCATTTTCCCCCCATTTTTTGGGGGGAAAAAGTGCCTCTTATGGGGCAAAAAATACGGTATGTGGTGCTGTATTATCCTGTATGTTTTTCAGCCCTGTATGGAATGTTTTTAAAATTTTCTTTAACAGTAGGTCTGGAGGGAAGATGTTGAGTTGAGAATTTGGCATGTAATGGGGCGCAGTTTCAATTTTTGCCTCAGGCAGTAGAAAGGCTAGGTGCACCCTGCGTCTCAGCTAGCATCCTACTGAGTACAACTTTTTAAACATGCTGCATAGGGTTGCACCGGGTATCGAATTATTGATACCCAATCAATACTTCTGTACCTAGATCGATTAGATACCGGGATGCTCTACTGCGCAGCCTAGTATCAGAGAACATGGCGCTCGCTGCTCTCAGAGCGCGCCATGTTCTTCTCAGCAGCACAGTGGAGAAGGAGGCAGTGCCTCTGTCTCCACTGTGCCACCGCTGCCACCAATGAAAAGAGAAAGGGGATGAGGAGGGGAGAGACTGTGGCCACTGCGCCACCAATGAAGATAACTAACCCATTAATTCAAATATAGGCGGCGGGTGCCGGCGGCAGAGTCACATACCCAGCGCCCAGCCTCTATGACAAGGCGCTGCAATCTGGGGCAATTAACCCCTATTGCCGCGGATCGCAGCTCCTTGTCATAGAGGCCGGCGAGTGTCGGAGGCAGAATCACATACCCGGCACCTGCCGGCCTCTATGACAAGGCACTGCGATCCGCAGAAAGAGGGGTTAATTGCCGTGGATTGTAGTACTTTGTCATAGAGGCTGGGTGTCGGGTATGTGACTCTGCTGCTGGCACCCGCAGCCTATATTTGTAATAAAAGGTTAGCTATCTTCAACCCCAGTATTATAAATTATAATCATTGGTGGGCAGTGCGCACCCCCCCAAAGCCCCCCAGTATTATAATCATTGGTGGCAGTGGCCACAGGGCCCACCCCTCCCCATTGGTGGTGCAGTGGTAGCTTCTGATTGGAGCCCCAGCAGTGAAATCGCGCGGCTCCGATCGGTTATCATGGCAGCCAGGACGCTACTGCTATGGTAAGCTTCCTGCTGCTGTGTGCACAAAGCACAGGGCAGCAGGGACAGTGTAAAGTCCTATTCACCCTAACAGAGCTTTATTAGGGTGAATAGGACAAGGGGTTTGTAGCCCCTAAGGGGGCTAATGGTTATTAAATAAAAAGTAAAAAAAAACACCAAAATAATAAAAGTTTAAATCACCCCCTTTCCCAATTTTACCTTTAAAATACATAAACAATAAATAAATAAACATATTACATATCGCCACGTCTGAAAATTCCAAACTATTAAAATATTAAAAAATATCTCCTATGTGGTGAATGCCGCAACTGAAAAAAAAAAAAGCTTGATTTGACATTTTTTAGTCACCTTGTCCCCCCAAAAAATAGGATAGGACTGTTCTAATATGGGCCAGATGTTCCATAAAATCCGGAATGCACACGGCCTTTTTGGTGTTTTATTTTTTTCGCATGGTATCAAGTACTGCAATACTTTTTTATGGTATCGAAATCGAATTCAAAATGTTGGTATCGTGACAACCCTTGCTGCAGGTACAGCCTTAGGCCCCTTTCACACGGGCGAGATTTCCGCGCGGGTGCAATGCGTGAGGTGAACGCATTGCACCCGCACTGAATCCGGACCCATTCATTTTTTATGGGGCTGTGCACATGAGCGGTGATTTTCACGCATCACTTGTGTGTTGCGTAAAAAATCGCAGCATGCTCCTCTTTGTGCGTTTTTCACGTAACGCAGGCCCCATAGAAATTAATGGGGTTACGTGAAAATCGCAAGCATCCGCAAGCAAGTGAGAATGCGGTGCGATTTTCATGCACGGTTGCTAGGAGATGATCGGGATGGGGACCCGATCATTATTATTTTCCCTTATAACATGGTTATAAGGGAAAATAATAGCATAGTAAAATAGGGCTGGAGGGGTTAAAAAAAATAAAAAAATAATTTAACTCACCTTAATGCACTTGTTCGCGCAGCCAGCATCTCTTCTGTCTTGTTCTGTGAGGAATAGGACCTTTGATGACATCACTACGTTCATCACATGGTCCGTCACATGATCCATCACCCTCCAGCCCTATTTTACTATGCATTCTGTATTCAGAATGCTATTATTTTCTCTTATAACCATGTTATAAGAGAAAATAATACAATCTACACAACCTTGAACCCAAACCTGAACTTCTGTGAAGAAGTTCGGGTCTGAGTACCACAGTCAGTTTTTTTATCACGCGCGTGCAAAACGCATTGCACACGCGCGATAAAAACTGAGCAACGGAACACAATCGCAGTCAAAACTGACTGCAATTGCGTACCTACTCGCGCGGGTTCGCCGAAATGCACCGGGACGCATCCGGACCTAATCCGGACACGCTCGTCTGCAAGGGGCCTTAGAGTCCCTACACACACACACATCTGAAAAAAGAGTTTTAGCTGCAATATTTATAGGAAGTCAGAAAGACAAAAAAACACCACCTATTTAACAAAAACACTAGTGGCAAAAATGCTTGTGTGTCCTGTGTTTCATATTTACCATAGACCTTCAGCTAACATCTGGAACTGGTGTTTTTGCTGACTCAAAACAACGTTGTAAGTCAGTGTAAAAGGAAACTTTGATGAATGCTACATTCTCTTATGTGATCTGGATACTACTGATGCTTGATACTACTGATGTCTCTTGTAGTTTTCATACCCGGCTTTACCCAGCTCATTCCATGTGAACCGTGTAGGAACACACTGGGTGACGATAGCAAATCTTCAGAACCCTGGGTGTTCTATTGTTGTCACTGGAACTTCTCCAATCCGCTTACTGTTTCCTTTACATCTGCATTCACAACATGCGGCCTGGGTGCCACTTGTGACCTACAATGTCATTTTGTGTGGCCCCCAATCATCTGGTCACAGACATGCTTGTGGCTGTTTACATGTATTTTCCATGTTGAAGGGAAGTATAGTGACATGTAATGTGGTGCACTGTATGCCCATGTCAGAGATCCTCCATATGGGCATAATAGGGTCCCCTGATGCTTTTGTGGCACTCTAAAAAGATGTAGATGATTGGAAGGGGGTGGCATACATGTGTGGCTATCTTCATTACAGTTTTATGGGAGTAGTAAAACACATTAACTGCAATGGGAAAAGATGTCTACACATACCATACGATATCAGTGGCACGCTCCCTTAGTGCTTCCTTCACAGTAATGATGCTTCCTTAATGCTTCCACACAATAGAATTCCCCCTTAGTGGCCCCACACAGTAGTTATGCCCCCTTACTGCTGACGGCTTCCTACTTTACCATTGTATATGTGTTGTGAGGGCGCAGATACAGTTGAAATCAGGGTGGGATCACAAAATCTGACTGTCCTGCCATGGGACAGTTGGAAGGTATGCATGGTCTCCTCCTTTCTGGAGGATAAGTGGGAGTCCAGGAAATGGGACCAGGACCTATTAGATATATATTTTGCAATGGCCCGGTTCAGCGTCTGGGGGTATCCCTTGCCCCTTGGGAGGTTTCTATGGAATATGTGAGCAAGTAATCGTGACGCCAGTGGCGGTTAAGCAGCGGAAGCACAAGGCTCCCTTTGTAGATGGTAATGTTGGTACCCAGAGGTAGGATTGCCAGAGTGGTGCAGGGCGGCCTACAGTAGATATTATGTACACGTGTCACTGTGTTCCTACCTGGATATCTGTGGATCCCAGATGTGATGTGGTCTGAAGGAGTGCAAAAGGGGTAGGTGAACTTGGATGGTGGATGAGTAGAATAAATGGAGTCCATTACACTGTCACTTTAAGTGCAATAAAAGTTATTTTTGTAATCCAAGGGAAATAATTGTAATCCATGGGAACAATGTTATTAGTTATAATCCACAAGGCACATAGTAATTTGTAATCCACATGGGTAAAAATGTAGCAGTACAGGTCATGAGAACCATTACCAACAGGCTCCCAAATAACTTGAAAAGAGGGAAAAAGGAAATAAAGGTATGCGGCGCTCGAGCGCAACTTGGAGGTATTTGTAGTTGGGGGGAGTCCTTACTGCACATGTCCAGACAAGTGAGGTAAGAAAATGGCAACCTATAAAAACAAGAAGAGTATAAAATAATGAGAGAGAAAAAGAAATGAATCGCACATCCACTGCTAATGCTATGATCTCATCCCTGCATTTCTGCAGGAGACAGCACTAAATAGCGCATGTGTACTACCTCCATGCTACACGCTAAATGAGGCATTTGTGTACATTTTGATCAAAAGGCAATAAGCCCACTCACCACGCCAAGGTTGCCTCTATGAGTGGGTCCTAACCTAAAATTGGCGCGGCGCTGCACGGCGACCGCCAGCGCTGTAGCGCCATCCCGGCCGGCGGCGGGACCCAGTGGCCAAACAGCACCCCTGCTGCTTGACCATGCCATACCTAGCTCTGGGTCCCACCAACCAGCCAGGAAAACAGCACAGCGGCCCCCACGCAGCACCGCACCATGTGAACAGTTGTAAAGGCTCACCTGCTCTGAAGCTCACAGGAACTCCAACTAAGAGCATGATAGGCTAATTTAACCCCTACTACTGAATGCTAGGCTAATTAAAAACATAAAAACAAGAAGAGAACATGGCCAACAGGTTCTCACCGTGCAGGATCAGTCCATGTTGTGGCTCCCAAAGTCAGTTTATTTTCTTTGCAGAGATGGTTATGGAGGTAGTCCAGCTCCTATGGGACCATGCCTAGGTTCTTGCAAGGGTGGATCCTGGTCCATTGAAACGTCTCCAAATAGTCCAGCTGGGTTAAGTACAACCTGGTCAGAACTTTGGCTCAGCTCCACCTGGATCTCCTCAGGTATTTAAGGCGGGGTCTGTGGCCAATAGGAGTAAAGGCGCGACATATACTTTTTTTGGGCTTCGTGTAAGAGGTCGACTTTTCTTTGTACATCCGGGAGGGTAGATCCATACAAACCGGGCCCTCTTCCTCACCTTGGTGCACCGTCTGCTTCTCGGGTACCGGGTCTTCAGGTACTGGGGCCCGCAATCAGGTCAGCCTGCCAGTGGTGCCCCAAGGGACCAACTGACTGGTGGAGCTGATCCTGATGGGATGCACCTCTTATCAGGCGTGGGCGTACCACAGGCCGAGGGTCCATATGGCGGAAGACAACTTGTATCCCATTCCACCTGATCAGTGGAAGGGGGAGCTCCGGCCGCCTCTGCCGTACCAGCCGGCACTAGCCTGTCGCTTCTTCTTCCGATACCTCTTGCGCTGCGGCTTAGGGGCCATTGTATCATTCTCCTCCTTGAAAGGTACTGGAGACGATGGAGGGGCTCTCACTTCGGAACGCTCATCCTCCCAGCTTGGGTGAGACGCTGCCATGTTGTCTTCACTGGTGCAGACAGGAAATGAAGGAGGGGCTTTAGGGGGGGGGCTACCCTTCTCCCTCATCACACAACAGTCTTGCTCCCTGTAGGCAGGGCTAAGTTTTTGCGCTTCAGAGAGGGGCGTTCCTTCAGTTTCGTGCCTCTGGGCAGGAAGAAGATGCTGCGCCATAGACTGTAAAAATGGCAATTCAACTCTTTGGGCACCGGCACGCAGAATTTTGCGAGAGTCGCTCCGCAACAAAGTCAATAAAGTCACTTTCAATGGCAGATTTGTAAATCCAACAGGTAAATAAAGTTGGTAGGCACACAATTTAGTTGTTTGACTCCTGTTGTTTAGTATAACAATATGCGGCACACAGTGGGGTACAGCTTTTATCCTGTTCTTTATGGCACACAGTTTTTAACGTTTCACAAATCCTGTTCGTGACGCCAAATAAATGCAACGGGCCCACTAAGGCCATGCCTGGGCCGGTATCCCTTGCCCCCTTAGGAGGTTTCTACGAAATACAGTATGTCCCTCTTATAGAGCAAGTAAAGGTGATGCCAGCTGCTGTTAAGCAGCGGAAGCACAAGGCTCCCTTTGTCAATGGTATTGTTGGTACCCAGAGGTAGGATTGCCAGAGTGGTGCAGGGTGGCCTACAGTCTCTGTAGATGTTATGTACACGTCATGGTGTTCCTACCTGGATATCTGTGGATTCCAGACGTGATGTGGTCCGAAGCAGTGCAAAAGGGGTAGGTGAACTTGGATGGTGGATGAGTAGAATAAATGGAGTCCATACTTTGGAGTAACGTTGAACAGTTTCTTTTACTTGGCATAAATTTGTAATCCAAGCAGCTTCCAAACGATACCTTAGTCATCAGCAGGTATTGGCTTAACTTTGGCAGACAAATACTTCTCTGCAACAATCTCAGCTCTCTCAGCTCTGCTATGCTTGGCTGGATAATTAGGAAACTCTTCCTCTTCTGCTGGAACTTAAGTTAGCTGTAGTCTGTCTCTTACTTAAAGTCCTAGGAACTTCTTGTCTTGAATTTAGAGTACCTCAAGCTTTGGCTCAGCTTGGGTGGAGGCATTGCAAGCCCAGGAGGGGTCAGGAAACCATGTAGATATTGCAGGCAGGGCCTGCAGGCCTAGCAGAGCAAGCGGTGCTCTGCTAGCCAGCACACAACCTCTCCCTAAGAAGGGTAGACTAGACACGACCGGTCCCCAAGGAGGGGAAGGCTGAACTGCCACTAACCTCTCCCTAACACAGAACTCCTCCCTCTAGCTACAGAGTTCTGGAAGGAAGCAGAAGGTTCCTCTCTAGAGAAACTTATACTGCCAATTTAACCGCCATCTGCTGGTACACCAGGTTATTACACTTGAACATAACAGTTTCAGGAACATATGCACATTATCAGGCGATGACATAAAATACATTAGATATTATACGTGAGCACATAGGAAATGGTAGCAAGATGTCAAAGGGAGTGGTAATGGCACTCCGGGACATTATATATGCAATAAATGTTGCACGCAGTAATACCTCTCTAAGTTTTATTGTGACCCTTGGGTTTGGTCCACTCTGGCAATGTGACTGCTTTAGATATGATGCAAGACCATTGACAACCATCCATATCTGTTCCTCCAAGGAGTGGAATGGAATTTACACACCGACCGTTACATACATGGTGCTGCATAGGGCACAGAATGCAGCCTGTCCTGGGACGACATGTAGTTAAAGGGTTTATACCACTTCATTTTCACATAATTAGCTTTCAGACACTAGCGATCTGCTAGTGTCTGCTCTCCCAAACAATCCTAAAATAACTGTTTATTGTCCTGCCGTTTCGCTAAAAATCAAACTTATATAGATATGCTAATGAGCCTCTAGGTGCTATGGGGGCGTCATTAGCACCTAGAGGCTCGGTCTACCTTCACAAAATGCCGCTGCCCAGCGCGTCCCTCTAGCCGCCCATTTCCTCCGGAATGCGATCAAGCGGACGAATTCTCGCGCATGCGCCGTGCGCGTCTGTATTCGGCGCATGCGCAGTGAATGTCTGACCGCTTCCCTGCACAGACATCTCCACTGCGCCTGTTCCTCGGAGCGCTATGACGTCATCGGCGCAGGCACAGTGGAGATGTCTGAGCAGGGAAGCGGTCAGACATTCACTGCGCATGCGCCGAATACAGACACGCACGGCGCATGCGCGAGAATTCGTCCGCTTGATCGCATTCCGGAGGAGATGGGCGTGCTCGAGGGACGCGCTGGGCGGCGGCATTTTGTGAAGGTAGACCGAGCCTCTAGGTGCTAATGACGCCCCCATAGCACCTAGAGGCTCATTAGCATATCTATATAAGTTTGATTTTTAGCGAAACGGCAGGACAATAAACAGTTATATTAGGATTGTTTGGGAGAGCAGACACTAGCAGATCGCTAGTGTCTGAAAGATAATTATGTGAAAATGAAGTGGTAGAAACCCTTTAAAGCAGTTACTGCCTGCGGTCTATTTTAACCCTTTGGCGCCATAAACGATTCTAATTTTCATTTACTTTTCCATTTATATAGTTGTACTAGCAAAAGGACCCAGCTTCACACGGGTATATTTAATCTATTTAATTTAATGTTTGTATGTGTCGTTAAAAGATATCGACAGTATCCACTATAACAGTGACATCTACAGTACCCCGCCCTTTAACGGTAACCTCCACAGTGGCCGTCCCTTTATTAGTGACCTCCACAGTACTCTGTCTCGTTAACAGCGATTTCCACAATAAGCCGCCCCCTTAACAGTGACCTCCACAGAGCTCCGTTCCCTTAAAATGTGACCTCCACAACACCCTGCCCCCTTAACAGTGACCTCTACAGCACCCCTCCCCTTAACACTGACCTCCATAGCGGACTGTCCCCTTAACTGTGACCTTGACTGTTCCATGACCCCTTAACAGAGAGCTCCGTAGCACACGCCCCTTTAACAGTGACCTCCACAGCATCCCGCCCCTTTAGCAGTGATCGCCACAGCAGTCTGCCCCTTTAACAGTGACCTCCACAGCAGCCCGCCCCTTTAACAGTGACCTCCACAGTGGCCGCCCCTTTAACAGTGACCTCCACAGTACCCCATATCCTTAACAGTGACACAGGGATGTCCTTTTGAGCAGCTCACTCTGAGACAGCAGCACTGTGCTGTCTGAGCGTGAGCTGCAGGGAGAAAGTCAATGGTCAGAGTTATCTCTGATCATAGATACTGCCCACAAGTGTCAATGGGTCTAAAATAGCTGTCATCTGCTGACTATAATGCTGGCTCAGATGCTTATTCAGCATCATCTTTAAAGGGAACCTGTCACCTGGATTTTGTGTATAGAGCTGAGGACATGGGTTGCTAGATGGCTGCTAGCACATCCGCAATATCCAGTCCCCATAGCTCTGTGTGCTTTTATTGTGTAAAAAAAACCTGATTTGATACATATGCAAATTAACATAAGAGTCATCTTACTTGTGTGACCAGAGAAGAGTCATATTTTCAAGCTCTGACTCATCTCAGGTTAATTGGCATATGTATCACGTTTTCTTTACACAATAAAAGCACACAGAGCTATGGGGGCTGGGTATTGCGGATGTGCTAGCGGCGATCTAGCAACCCATGTCCTCAGCTCTATACACAAAATCCCAGTGACAGGTTCCCTTTAAATCCCAAACACTGGATTGGAAACGGCAATAATTTAATTCCTACTATAATGTTTTGAAATATATAGTATTTTGAACCATTATTGCCTGGCAAATGTTAAGGCTATGCTTCCACAAGCACCACCTCACCGCTGAAGCCAGTAGTAGGTGCAGCATCCCGCTCCAAGAGTCACATTATACTGCAAAGGGCAAAACTATCTTTGTCATGTAACATGCACATGCAGGGCATATCTTTAGTCACCACCAGATGGGGCTGGTGTCACCCTCTAAATGAGGAGTGGTTAGGAACATTCTACAGTGAGCTGAGTCTGATATTTTTCCAGCCTAGCATTGCTAGATAAAGGAAGCACAAAAATGTAGCTAACAGGACAGCTCATCCTGAGCCCTGTACCACCCAGGATAGAACTAGAGCATTTCCAGAGTGGACCAGATGCAAGAGGTATAGAGAAAAACCTGTAGCGGTGTCTTACAAAGGACTTTATTGACTGTACGGCACCCGTATTCAGGAGAACCCTCTAGTGCTTGAGCGCACTACATGGAGTTTGGCCCACCTGTGTAGTTTTCCACATTCCAAGGTGGAAGAGTGGATTAGCAACCTGTACAAATACTGTAGCAGAAGAGTATACCTGCTGCGGAGGGAAACACCCTTATTGGTTGCAAGATATTGTCTAAAGTGAAGTATTACACCCCTCATCTGGAAGCTAAATTACCATTCAGTTCGCGAACTGTAAAGTAAGAAAGATTACTTCATCTACTTTAAAAATACACCTCTTTGGCCTATGATTACCTGAGTGGCTTTGATAACTGTAACATTTGAGGATACTGTATTCTGTGTAACATTATCTGGTACATTGCAAGTAAGACCTGTCCTGGAATGTTTGCATTTCAGTTCTTCAGTAAAGAAACCATTCTGCTGCACAACTGTCTTCTCATTGGAGTCCACGACAATCCCGCCACCGTGGCCGGGACATTGTATAGGCTGCAGCAGAGCATGTGATCGTGCTCCTGCTGCGCTGGTTGTACGCACTGCGGGAACCACAACATCGATACACCAGAGGAGGCAGTGCAGAGGCCCGAAGCAGTGGGGAGCAGGTAAATACAAATATTTAGCTTAGGGAGGCAGGTTGCGGGCACTTGCTAAAATGTTCTTATTCCCAGAGAACCTCTGTAAGGAGTTAACAGAGGAAAAACATCACAAGAGAAATATAACTACCAATAATAGTAGTAATGAAATAGCAGGATGGCTTGAGCCTAATATACATACATACATACATACATACATACATACATATACTAACACTTTAATCATTATCATGTCCAAAGCTATTCTAGTAACATTATTATTGTTATTATCTTAAAGAGAACCTGTTACCACTCCTGATTTGCCTTTTTTAACAGCTTTATGCACTACCCATGTAATACCAATTTTGGAACATATGTTCTCATGTCTCTATATCGTGCCATTCCTCTATTATTTCTACTAGAAGTTATGAATGAATTGCTAGCAGTCTGCAGTAAAGGTACAGAGGGGTGGTAACCAGTTGGGGGTGTGTTCATGCACAGTCTGAAAATGGCAGCACTGATTGGATAGAGTCAGTCTGTGTAGGTACACACCCCCCAACTGGTTACCTCCCCTCTGTACCCTTACTGCAGACTAGCAATTTATTAGTAAATTCTAGTAGAAATAATAAAAGAATGGCACACCATAGAGTCATAACAATAGATGTTCCAGAATTGTTATTACATGGGGAATGCATGCAGCTATTCAAATAGGCATGTCAGGAGTGGTGACAGGTCCTCTTTAAAGAGTGTTAGCATGATGAACCGTTTTAAACCAGGGATATTACCTAGTAGGGTTGGTCATGCTGATTAATATGATAGGGGAGGGGAGTGTAATGAATACTAGGGGCTTAGCTGTAGTGGTTCTCAAAGAGCTACAGCCTGGCCATTGGTGCTCCAACTGTCTGAGGTTGCATAAAGATACAAATCCTTATATCTTGGGAACGTTGCAACCTACAAAGGTAAATAAGGTATATTAATCAGCATTATCATCCAAACCAGGCAATATGCCTTGTTTAATAGGGTTGATCATGCTGACAGAGGCTCTTTAAAGGGATTATTAGTTTATTCAGTAACTATTATTAATAGTTGTAGTGATAGTTACCTGAATTATTACGCTTTCTCTCAGTTTCCAGTTAAAAAGATAAATATTCATTACTATGATGGCTGCTGCATTAAGTGGCAGTGGCATAATGGTTTATAAGGGTTAACACAATATATTAACTTAATGACTGTTGGGAAGTAAGGACGTTGGAGAACAGTACTAAGTAGAATAGGTTGAGTATTTATGAGTAGATCCTCAGCCCTTTCTGGTTAATATACAGGTTGAATTTCAGATGAGGGTCAGTGTGTTCCTTTGATATCTACATTACAGCCTGGCTCGGCGCCCACATCGACTGCATTTAATGGATTAGTTATTTGGAAATGATCAAGCAGTTAGAAAAAAGACTGTACTGGACAACAGTGGGATCTACAATCTATACTGAACGGATCAGAATTACACCCAGAGAAATGACTATTACACAGCAATATACACTCACCTAAAGAATTATTAGGAACACCTGTTCTATTTCTCATTACTGCAATTATCTAGTCAACCAATCACATGGCAGTTGCTTCAATGCATTTAGGCGTGTGGTCCTGGTCAAGACAATCTCCTGAACTCCAAACTGAATGTCAGAATGGGAAAGAAAGGTGATTTAAGCAATTTTGAGCGTGGCATGGTTGTTGGTGCCAGACGGGCCGGTCTGAGTATTTCGCAATCTTCTCAGTTACTGGGATTTTCACGCACAACCATTTCTAGGGTTTACAAAGAATGGTGTGAAAAGGGAAAAACATCCAGTATGCGGCAGTCCTGTGGGCAAAAATGCCTTATGGATGCTAAAGGTCAGAGGAGAATGGGCCGACTGATTCAAGCTGATAGAAGAGCAACGTTGACTGAAATAACCACTCGTTACAACCGAGGTATGCAGCAAAGCATTTGTGAAGCCACAACACGCACAACCTTGAGGCGGATGGGCTACAACAGCAGAAGACCCCACCGGGTACTACTCATCTCCACTACAAATAGGAAAAAGAGGCTACAATTTGCACGAGCTCACCAAAATTGGACTGTTGAAGACTGGAAAAATGTTGCCTGGTCTGATGAGTCTCGATTTCTGTTGAGACATTCAAAGGGTAGAGTCCGAATTTGGCGTAAACAGAATGAGAACATGTATCCATCCTCTGATGGCTACTTCCAGCAGGATAATGCACCATGTCACAAAGCTCGAATCATTTCAAATTGGTTTCTTGAACATGACAATGAGTTCACTGTACTAAAATGGCCCCCATAGTCACCAGATCTCAACCCAATAGAGCATCTTTGGGATGTGGTGGAACGGGAGCTTCGTGCCCTGGATGTGCATCCCTCAAATCTCCATCAACTGCAAGATGCTATCCTATCAATATGGGCCAACATTTCTAAAGAATGCTATCAGCACCTTGTGGAATCAATGTCACGTAGAATTAAGGCAGTTCTGAACGCAAAAGGGGGTCCAACACCGTATTAGTATGGTGTTCCTAATAATTCTTTAGGTGAGTGTATATACTCAGTGTGGGCAATAGAAATACATTTTCTTTATATGGACCTCTTGCAACTTTTAAAAGGGTTGTCTCACCAAGATAACTAGGGGTGAGCGAACCCACTTCGGATGAAACATGCGAAGTTGTTTAGCATAAAAGTTTGTTTCAATACTGTAAGTAGCGTGCGCTCCGTCCAGTATTAGAATGTATTGGCTCAGATGAGCCGAAGTTATCACTTTCGCAAAGTCTCGCGAGACTTCGGGTAATAATTTAAAAAACAAATTTCTACTGTTAAAAACCCTTTTCTGAACTCAGAATTGGTTCCAAGGTACCACTTGGAACCAAACCCGAGTTTGGGAAAAGGTTTTTAACAGTAGAAATTAATTTTTGAAGTTATTACCCGAAGTCTTGCGAGACTTTGCGAAAGTGATAACTTCGGCTTATTAGAGCCAATACATTCTAATACTGTACTGTACAGTATTGAAACAAACTTTTATGCAAATCGACTTCGGATGTTTCATCCGAAGTCGATTCGCTCATCCCTAAACCCCTTTTTAAACTGATGCTAGGTGAGTATCCTTTATCACCAAATAACATAGCTGGGTCATACAATTCCCCTGCAGTGGTCACAGAGGTTGGTTTCTGATATGGGTATATTAGAGCTGGGTCCCCCTATGAACCAGAATGGAGAGCCACTCTCTGAGTCTGTCCTTGTATTACATGGATGGCCATTTATCTGAATTACCACGATGTTGCATTAGATTTCTCCTATAGCTGCCACTGCTGGGGGAATACCTGGCTGGCTGCAGCTTCTGACCGCAAATCAGCCGTGTACTGGGAGTGGGACTTTGGGTGATCGGCTGGTTGGCATCTGTATTTTAACAGGGGTTGTCTTTTATCTTAGAAATGTTGAAAAACGAGATAACGTTTCAGCTCAGCCTGTAATTAAAACATGAACTCCTATAATTGAACCAAACACCATACGAAATAATCCACAGAAAAACTTTATTGTAATACATACAGTACAGACCAAAAGTTTGGACACACCTTCTCATTCAAAGAGTTTTCTTTATTTTCATGACTATGAAAATTGTAGATTCACACTGAAGGCATCAAAACTATGAATTAACATATGTGGAATTATATACATAACAAACAAGTGTGAAACAACTGAAAATATGTCATATTCTAGGTTCTTCAAAGTTGCCACCTTTTGCTTTGATTACTGCTTTGCACACTCTTGGCATTCTCTTGATGAGCTTCAAGAGGTAGTCCCCTGAAATGGTTTTCACTTCACAGGTGTGCCCTTTCAGGTTTAATAAGTGGGATTTCTTGCCTTATAAATGGGGTTGGGACCATCAGTGGCGTTGAGGAGAAGTCAGGTGGATACACAGCTGATAGTCCTACTGAATAGACTGTTAGAATTTGTATTATGGCAAGAAAAAAGCAGCTAAGTAAAGAAAAACTAGTGGCCATCATTACTTTAAGAAATGAAGGTCAGTCAGTCAGCCCAAAAATTGGGAAAACTTTAAAAGTAAGGGCTATTTGACCATGAAGGAGAGTGATGGGGTTCTGCGCCAGATGACCTGGCCTCCACAGTCACCGGACCTGAACCCAATCGAGATGGTTTGGGGTGAGCTGGACCGCAGAGTGAAGGAAAAAGGGCCAACAAGTGCTAAGCATCTCTGGGAACTCCTTCAAGACTGTTGAAAGACCATTTCAGGGGACTACCTCTTGAAGCTCATCAAGTGAATGCAAAGAGTGTGCAAAGCAGTAATCAAAGCAAAAGGTGGCTACTTTGAAGAACCTAGAATATGACATATTTTCAGTTGTTTCACACTTGTTTGTTATGTGTATAATTCCACATGTGTTAATTCATAGTTTTGATGCCTTCATAGTCATGAAAATAAAGAAAACTCTTTGAATGAGAAGGTGTGTCCAAACTTTTGGTCTGTACTGTATATCCAGACAATAAATATGATAAAAGACATATAATGAGAAAGTGCAATTAAATAATGCAGCTGTGTCGCCTATGTGGACTATTGCCACCTACCCATGATATTATAATGATCGGTACCAACAGGCATCCATCATGGGTAGCTAACTGAAAGCACCTACATCAGCAACTAGGAGACCAAGTGGACCTACAACTGCCAGCTGAGTAAACATAAAAAAAGTACATACCCGGGTGCAGGAGACCGGCCCAACGTCCGTTTCGCTATGGGGCTTTGTCAAGGGCACAACCCACCTATCCCCTGACCCCTCCTATACCCATAGCTAATAGCGCCCAACCACTGAGAAGCATGGAAAACCCATCACATGATCATGTCTCCACCCCTGCCGTCATCGCGTAATTACGCAATGCATCAATGTGTCCCATTGGAGGGCGTCACACGTGACCGGTCACATGGTACAGCCCAACCTCCAGGACGTCATAGTCACCTGATGCGCCCAACATCCGAACAGAACGTCGCCGCCTACTATAGTCACATGACCGGTGTTGGTAAGTATACACCGTAGAATCATATAGTGTGGCAGGCCCCCTCAGATCATCAGAACTCCCCCAATCTATGCAACCGTGCCTCCGGATGAACCATAAAAGGCACACCTAAGGCAAAGTATCCCCCCCAGACATGCTACATAAAACACATACATGACTAAAGAATAAATATCATAAAATGGACATTTATAAGTCATGATCTACATAATAGTGCAAAACAAAGTGCAAAAGATGATGAAGTATACATATTGTCGATCGACATCTAATAATAGCAGCATTATTAAAATATACTCAAATAAATTGCGTAAGATACTGCAGTACATTTTGTGACAGACAAAGTGCAAGTGGCAAGTGTGGTGCAAAGTGCGCAAGTGAAAGTGCAAAACATATATATGTGCCACCACGTGTAAAAGACAATAATATCATATTGAATCAAAAGACATGATTAAGAGCCCCTAAAATTCCTCCAACTTAATGTATATAAGTGGAAATAATGCATAAATTATGCACTAAATCAGTTCCAATCTAAATAGAAAAAAACATAAACAAATAAAGGGGGGGGGAGGGGGAAGAAGAGGGGAGGGGGTAATGACTAATTCATGGATCCAGGAGACAGTCCATATTCTTCAATCTCGGTATCCATACGCTATATCCCAGATGTCAAACTTACAACACGATAACCATAAGCGGCCTCATTGCCCATACGGTATAGTTTGTGTAAGGAAAAAATTGGTGAGTAACAGATGATCACCAGGTAACATTTCAATCTACATCTATAAATTAAAGATGACATAACATCATCAAACAACTGTTAAAATAAGTTAAAATCACATGGGAACTAGCCCAGTGATCATCAAAATGAAATGAAAACATCCAGCTCCTGATAATCCTGACGAGTGCTAGGCAGGTACAGAGACTTCACGTCTGGTCGTGGTAGTCACAGTTTATAGATACTGGCTGAAGCACTCTATCCTGTAAGAAAATGTAAAAACGCTTCTTTATTGTGACATATTAAAATCCAAAATAGCAAAGACAGGTGCACTCTGCGGTCTTACTAAACCCTCAAACTGATGTTAAAATTGAGAGATTAGCCAACATATCCTACGGTGTAGGACATGTCTGAGCCCGAGCACCGCGCCAAGGTTTCTCAAGTAGCTCGGGGACCTAACACTCACCTACCTGCGCCGTATGGGCACTACCAGGAGCCAGTGGGCAAATTACAGGAGCATGAGGCCGACTCACAAACAACTCACCAGTTACCTCGTCTATTGTGGTACTTGTGGTTCTCTGCGGGCATCCTCCACTGTATGCATTTTTGCTGGGGATCGTCATTAGCAACGGGCCACAAGTGCAGGATTTGCTCCCCTATATATATGCACAACTGCATGTGGGTTTGAGCATTTCCTGCTTGGTTAATGCCACGCCATTCTTTTCAGTTTGTATTTATAGAGATGCCTGGAGGTGTATAAACTCCAATTTAAATGTGCCTGTTTTCCATCTACTACTGGCTCCTGGTAGTGCCCATACGGCGCAGGTAGGTGAGTGTTAGGTCCCCGAGCTACTTGAGAAACCTTGGCTCGGGCTCAGACATGTCCTACACCGTAGGATATGTTGGCTAATCTCTCAATTTTAACATCAGTTTGAGGGTTTAGTAAGACCGCAGAGTGCACCTGTCTTTGCTATTATTTTGTTATATTGCTATATTGATTACCACATCCACATAATTGCTACCTTGTGTAGGATGTCTATTGTGGTACTTGTGGTTCGCTGCGGGCATCCTCCACTGTATGCATTTTTGCTGGGGATCGTCATTAGCAACGGGCCACAAGTGCAGGATTTGCTCCCCTATATACACTCACCTAAAGAATTATTAGGAACACCATACTAATACGGTGTTGGACCCCCTTTTGCCTTCAGAACTGCCTTAATTCTACGTGGCATTGATTCAACAAGGTGCTGATAGCATTCTTTAGAAATGTTGGCCCATATTGATAGGATAGCATCTTGCAGTTGATGGAGATTTGAGGGATGCACATCCAGGGCACGAAGCTCCCGTTCCACCACATCCCAAAGATGCTCTATTGGGTTGAGATCTGGTGACTGTGGGGGCCATTTTAGTACAGTGAACTCATTGTCATGTTCAAGAAACCAATTTGAAATGATTCGAGCTTTGTGACATGGTGCATTATCCTGCTGGAAGTAGCCATCAGAGGATGGATACATGTTCTCATTCTGTTTACGCCAAATTCGGACTCTACCATTTGAATGTCTCAACAGAAATCGAGACTCATCAGACCAGGCAACATTTTTCCAGTCTTCAACAGTCCAATTTTGGTGAGCTCGTGCAAATTGTAGCCTCTTTTTCCTATTTGTAGTGGAGATGAGTAGTACCCGGTGGGGTCTTCTGCTGTTGTAGCCCATCCGCCTCAGGGTTGTGCGTGTTGTGGCTTCACAAATGCTTTGCTGCATACCTCGGTGGTAACGAGTGGTTATTTCAGTCAACGTTGCTCTTCTATCAGCTTGAATCAGTCGGCCCATTCTCCTCTGACCTCTAGCATCCACAAGGCATTTTTGCCCACAGGACTGCCGCATACTGGATGTTTTTCCCTTTTCACTCCATTCTTTGTAAACCCTAGAAATGGTTGTGCGTGAAAATCCCAGTAACTGAGCAGATTGTGAAATACTCAGACCGGCCCGTCTGGCACCAACAACCATGCCACGCTCAAAATTGCTTAAATCACCTTTCTTTCCCATTCTGACATTCAGTTTGGAGTTCAGGAGATTGTCTTGACCAGGACCACCCCCCTAAATGCATTGAAGCAACTGCCATGTGATTGGTTGACTAGATAATTGCATTAATGAGAAATAGAACAGGTGTTCCTAATAGTTCTTTAGGTGAGTGTATGTGCACAACTGCATGTGGGTTTGAGCTTTTTCTGCTTGGTTAATGCCACTCCATTCTTTTTAGTTTGTACATTAAAATCCAAAACGATATCATGGTTGTTTCTTTTTGGATTTTAAAGACACAATGAAGTGGTTTTTTTTTTGTTTTGTTTTTTATTGGATAGAGTGCTGGAGCCTATTTTGGTGGTCTTCAATCATTGTCTTTAAAGATATTTCTGAAGCTGCCAATATACATTAGGGGGGTAATTTATTAAGACCGGCATTTAAGATGCCAGTCTTAATAACCCCTATGTCTGGCGGTCGATCTGCCGAAGTTATGGCCTCTACATAACTTCGGCGCATCCAGCGCCAGTCTAAATGTAGGCCAGCAAGGAAGCTGTCTTACATTTAGACCATTTTCTATGCCTAAAACAGGCACATAAAATAATGAATGAGATGGGCCTGCCGGCACGTCCCCACACGCCACGCCCACTTTTAGACCTGGTGTGTGTGGGGAAAGGTCGCAGGCTCAGGCGAAAATAACTTTTGAGCCACAATTGGCATATTTCTGGATAATAAATGACCCCTTGCATTCCCCATGTAATGGCAGTTCTGCAGCATCTTTTGTTACAACTCTGTTGTGCCATTCCTCTGTTCTTCCTACTAGAAGTTGTGAATGATTTGCTACATCCAGATGGGTGTTACCAGTTGGAGCTGTATCCCTACATAGCCTGACACTCTCCAATGAGTCCTGCCAAGTGCAAAATCACACTGTGTAGTAAGAAAATATTCTTCCCTAGAAGCAATGTATGTGGACCAATACACAAAAATACCAATGCTAGAAGGCATAAGCTAATACTTAAAATATCGCTACAAAAACTACAGCAAATACAGCATGATTTAATCACTCTGGGGAAGATGTATCAAAACCAATGCTAGGGTAAACTGGCTTGGTATTAGTGCCAGGATTTGGATGTACAAAAACTGCTTCTGTTTTTTGTCCTGTTGAATCGCAGCACTAAAGTTGGACATGGGCCGAACCCCCGCTGGGTGGTGCTCCAGCCTCTTCTGGCTATGAAGGATACGATGAACTCAGGCAGGCTGTTCCTCTGCTGGAAGATTTTAATGCTGGTGTGAAATTAGCCTAACACAGCTGTCTTGCATTTCACAATATTAGGCATTTTACTTGTCATACTTCGTTATTGCCATTTGTATTTTGGTTGGTGTCTGGAAAACAGAAAACAGGAATATTTTAACGCTAGTATAAAACTAGCCTTAGGCCTCTTTCACACGGGCGAGATTTCCGCGCGGGTGCAATGCATGAGGTGAACACATTGCACCCGCACTGAATCCGGACCCATTCATTTCTATGGGGCTGTGCACATGAGCGGTGATTTTCACACATCACTTGTGCGTTGTATGAATGCTCTATATTGTGCGTTTCTCACACAAAGCAGGCCCCATAGGAGTGAATGGGGCTGCGTGAAAACCGCAAGCAAGTGCGGATGCGGTGCGATGCGATTTTTCACGCATGGTTGCTAGATGATCGGGATGGGGACCTGATCATTATTATTTTCCCTTATAACATGGTTATAAGGGAAAATAATAGCATTCTTAATACAGAATGCTTAGTAAAATAGGGATGGAGGGGTTAAATGGATTGATCATGTGATGGAGCATGTGATGAGCGCAGTGACATCACCACAGGTCCTTTTCCTCCTGTCATCAAAGAAGAAGACAGAAGAGAAGCCGTCCTGCGTGAACAAGTGGATAAGGTGAGTTAAATTATTATTTATTTTTTAACCCCTCCACCCCTATTTTACTTAGCATTCTGTATTAAGAATGCTATTATTTTCCCTTATAACCATGTTATAAGTGAAAATATTATAATCTTCACAACACCTAACCCAAACCCAAACTTCTGTGAAGAAGTTCGGGTTCGGAGTTGGGTACCAAACATGCCGATTTTTCTCACGCGCGTGCAAAATGCATTAAAACGCTTTGCACTCGCGCATTTTCCCGCAACGCACCTGCATCTTTTCCCGCACATCACCCGCAATGCCCGTGTGAACCCAGCCTTAGGGTTCCTTCACACACAAATTTGCTCTAGCCTTTTTTCACTACTAAAAAATGGCCATAGAGACCTCTTGCATCCTTGTTCCACACGGCACACGTTTTATTATGGTGCTATTTTTCAAACTAAATGTGTGGATGGCATTTTTGTCAGGCGTTTTTCCCTATACAGGAGATGAAAAAACGCCTTTATTTCAAACATGCAGAGGTTTTTTTGTTTTTATAAAGATGAAAAAGACACCACCAAATTGAAAAAAAAAGCCCAGTAAGGCCTCATGCACACGGCCGTTGTTTTGGTCCGCATCCGAGCCGCCGTTTTGGCGGCTCGGATGCGGACCCATTCACTTCAATAGGGCCGCAAAAGATGCGGACAGCACTCCGTGTGCTGTCCGCATCCGTTGCTCCGTTCCGTGTCCCCGCAAAAAAAATATAACATGTCCTATTCTTGTCCGTTTTGTGGACAAGAATAGGCAGTTATATTAATGGCTGTCTGTGCCATTTCGCAAATTGCGGAACGCGTACAGACGCCATCCATGTTTTGTGGATCGCAAAACACACCATGGTCGTGTGCATGCGCCCTAACAAAAAACTAAAAGCAAATGCTTGTGTGTCCTGCATTTTTTCAGCAAAAACCGCATGTGCAGAAAAACTGTGATCCCAGCTTTTTGGTCATTGTACACAGGCAGACTGCTTTTATATTCAGCAATTATCTTTAGTGTGGGGAGGAACGATCGGTAATACTTATGGCTTGTCCCTATATACCCACTATTACACTCCCTTTTTCACAAGATAGGAATTACGCAAGCAAACATTCATATAAATGTTTTTCTTTTAAGTGTGTGCTAAGGCAAGGACTCCACAGGCTATTTGCAGCAAAATCTTGGAATTGGCGCCAAACATTAGGGAAACATTTATAAGTCATGGTAATGTGCCTGTCTGAGGAGCCCTGGCCTCAGTGTTTGGATCGGTGCCATTACCATTCGAATCCTAACCATCCATACAAACATTTCCTCATCTATAGTCAACTGTTAACCCGTACAGTACCAGCGCCGTACATGTATGGCGCTGGATACTGTGTTTAAAATACCAGCGCCATAGTCACTGATAGCCGGACCCCTGCTGTATGCGCACATTAACCCTAGATGTGCCGCGGTCAGCATGTGCGATGTATAGAGAGGGAGCTGCCATCGGGTCCCCGCGCTGCTGTGACGTGGACCAGATGGCTTGAATGGCAGCCCGATGCCTACCTTGGCATCGTGGCTGACGTCCGTGTGAGCCTGTGATATCAAGCCCCCTGCATCTCACAGGCAGGAAGCTGTAAGTGGTAATACATTTACAGTGTAACGGTCGCGTACACATACACACAGGGGGGAGGGAAGTGACCACTGCGCTCCACCCTTACCCCTGGCCCTGCCTACTTCCCTCGCGAGTCCTAATGACAGGGGACAACTGGACGGCAATCCCTAACTTGGAATAAGTGCAGGGATGACAGACAGACAAACAACAGAACGTGAATGGCCCGAGTCAATACCAGGAAAGCTACAAAGTACAAATGGAGCAAGCAGAGAATTGTCAGGAGAAGCCGGGGTCATAAATACCAGGAGAGACGTGAAGTACCAAAGGAGTCAGCAAAGGCTCGTCAGGAGGAGGCCGGGGTCAGAATACCAGGAGAGCAGCAAAGTACACAAGGAGCAGGCAGAGGATCGTCAGGGATTCAGCAGGAGGTAAGTACGCCAGGAGAGACAAAACCACAGGTGGAACCTAAATTAACAGGCAACCTGTGGCCAGCAGACTGCCTGTATTTATAGTGGGGGGTGAGGGTCATGTGACGTGGCCAGCGTCACATGACCGACAGACCAACCAGTCGAGCACCGAGTGATCAGCTCGGCGCTCAAGGCAGACTTAGGAGCAGGGAGCCACCCAGCTAGTAAAGTTCCCGAAGCTAAGCAGCAGGTCTGCGGGTAATGGGGGACCGAGTGCACCTTCGGAACCCCGTTACATACAGCCAATGCATTACAATACAGATGTATTGTAATGCATTGTACAGAGGATCAGACCCCCAAAAGTTGAAGTCGCAGAGTGGGACAAAAAATAAAGTAAAAAAATAACGTTTTACACAATAGAAAATAAAAAAATAATTTAAGTAAGAATAAAAAAGTGTCCTTTTCCCAAAATTAATAATAAAAAATAGATTTAAAAAAATAGACATTGGGTATTGCCGAATCGACCAGCTCTATAAAAATATCACATGATCCACCCTGGTGAACGCCATAAAAAAAAAAACAGTGCCAAAACAGTCATTTTCTGGTCACTTTTCTGGTCACCTTGCCTCACAAAAAGTGCAATACCAAGTCTTATGTACCCAAAAATGGTACCAATAAAACAGTCATCTCATGCCGCAAAAAATGAGCCCCTACCTAAGACAATCGCCCAAAATTAAAAAAAAAATAATATGGCTCTCAGAAAATGGCTATATATATTAATAAAACTTCTTGGCACTCTGCCGTCTGCTTGCTGCTGGAAGTCGGGTTCCCACCCTGTCTTGAAATAATGATAAATATTCCTGGATTAACTGACTGATATATGGATATATACTCTAACACCATTTTCTGGGTCTCATATGTTGAATATTATGTTTTCATCTTTATTGATATATATTATACTGTATATTATGTTGTTACCTTATTAGTACTGAGACCACTTTCCTGGCATATCACTATATATTTATTTTGTTTTCTTATTTTTTCTTGGCTTGCTTTAGTTTGATGAAGGCCAGAGTGTGGCCGAAACGTCACATGTATTATACAGGGAGTGCAGAATTATTAGGCAAGTTGTATTTTTGAGGATTAATTTTATTATTGAACAACAACCATGTTCTCAATGAACCCAAAAAACTCATTAATATCAAAGCTGAATATTTTTGGAAGTAGTTTTTAGTTTGTTTTTAGTTTTAGCTATTTTAGGGGGATATCTGTGTGTGCAGGTGACTATTACTGTGCATAATTATTACAAATATATACTCATTTCAATTATTTATTTTTACCAGTGAAACCAATATAACATCTCAACATTCACAAATATACATTTCTGACATTCAAAAACAAAACAAAAACAAATCAGTGACCAATATAGCCACCTTTCTTTGCAAGGACACTCAAAAGCCTGCCATCCATAGATTCTGTCAGTGTTTTGATCTGTTCACCATCAACATTGCGTGCAGCAGCAACCACAGCCTCCCAGACACTGTTCAGAGAGGTGTACTGTTTTCCCTCCTTGTAAATCTCACATTTGATGATGGACCACAGGTTCTCAATGGGGTTCAGATCAGGTGAACAAGGAGGACATGTCATTAGATTTTCTTCTTTTATACCCTCTCTTGCCAGCCACGCTGTGGAGTACTTGGACGCGTGTGATGGAGCATTGTCCTGCATGAAAATCATGTTTTTCTTGAAGAATGCAGACTTCTTCCTGTACCACTGCTTGAAGAAGGTGTCTTCTAGAAACTGGCAGTAGGACTGGGAGTTGAGCTTGACTCCATCCTCAACCCGAAAAGGCCCCACAAGCTCATCTTTGATGATACCAGCCCAAACCAGTACTCCACCTCCACCTTGCTGGCGTCTGAGTCGGACTGGAGCTCTCTGCCCTTTACCAATCCAGCCACGGGCCCATCCATCTGGCCCATCAAGACTCACTCTCATTTCATCAGTCCATAAAACCTTAGAAAAATCAGTCTTGAGATATTTCTTGGCCCAGTCTTGACGTTTCAGCTTGTGTGTCTTGTTCAGTGGTGGTCGTCTTTCAGCCTTTCTTACCTTGGCCATGTCTCTGAGTATTGCACACCTTGTGCTTTTGGGCACTCCAGTGATGTTGCAGCTCTGAAATATGGCCAAACTGGTGGCAAGTGGCATCTTGGCAGCTGCACGCTTGACTTTTCTCAGTTCATGGGCAGTTATTTTGCGCCTTGGTTTTTCCACACGCTTCTTGCGACCCTGTTGACTATTTTGAATGAAAGGCTTGATTGTTCGATGATCACGCTTCAGAAGCTTTGCAATTTTAAGAGTGCTGCATCCCTCTGCAAGATATCTCACTATTTTTGACTTTTCTGAGCCTGTCAAGTCCTTCTTTTGACCCATTTTGCCTAAGGAAAGGAAGTTGCCTAATAATTATGCACACCTGATATAGGGTGTTGATGTCTTTAGACCACACCCCTTCTCATTACAGAGATGCACATCACCTAATATGCTTAATTGGTAGTAGGCTTTCGAGCCTATACAGCTTGGAGTAAGACAACATGCATAAAGAGGATGATGTGGTCAAAATACTTATTTGCCTAATAATTCTGCACTCCCTGTACAGCCGCACTATCCAATAAATACCTATTCGTTTGCATCATAAACGCTGGAGTATTTATCATTATCTCAGAAAATGGCAACACAAAAACAAGATTTTATTCTGTTCAAAAAGGGATTTTACTGTGTAAAACTTAACAAAAATAAAAATAATAGACACATTGGGTATCAGCGCATCCATTACAACCTGCTCTATTAAAATATCACATAATATGCCCCCTCAGGTGAATGCTGAAGAAAAAAGGTTTTCACAAACTATGCCAAAACAGACATTTTTTGTCACCTTTCCTTACAAAAAGTGTAATACCAAGCGATCAAAAAGTTTCATGTACCCCAAAATAGTACGCATGAAAACGTCATCTTATCCTGCAAAAAATGAACCCCCACATAAGACAATCCTTAAAAAAATAAAAAACCAATGGCACCCGTAAACCAATCCATCAAAATCTGCTTCAAAAGCCATATGGTGCTCCTTGCGTTCTGAATCCTGCCATGTGCCCCCACGGCAGTTTACCACCACATATGGTGTGTTGCCGTATTCAGGAGAAAATGGGTAACAAGTTATGGGGTGCTTTTTCTCCTGTTACACCTTGTGAAAATGAAAAATTTGAGGCTAAAGCAACATTTTATTAGAAGAAATGAAAGCGTTCCAAAGTTATTACCACATAAGTGACGCATGTCAGATTTGCAAAAATAGGCCTGGGATTTAACGTGAAAAGTGGCTCGATAGTGAAGGGGTTAATGATGTCTCTTCACAGAAACCCGAAAACTGCTCAAGGAAGATGCAGTAAATGAGTGGATGGATGGATCTTCAAGACTTTATATGAAGTTTCCACTTTGAATGACAGCGCCCATTGATCTGTAAAACTTATATAAGATATTTTTCTGGTCGCAAGGAAACTAAACTAAAAGGGGATTCATCAGCACGACTGTGGGATCGATAATAGCTGTTCTGCCGGAGCAGTACACCCTTCACTGTCATGTCCCAGCAATCTTTTATCCTACACTGAGGTGCTGTCCTGCCTGGCCAGACAGCTGATTATACTGATGGGAACATGGGACTGATTAAAACAGCCCAACAAGTTAAATGTGTTTCGAATTTGCAGCACACATAGTTTGTGATGAGGCCGGCGTGATCAAATATGAGAGGTTCTCATATAAATACTGATTTAATGTACAGAATACCGTATGTTGGGTCACTTCCTTTTTTTTAAACTGTTTTATTGAATTAAACAAACAAGGAGAAGAAGAAAAAACAAAGTAACGGGGCAGCTCCATTAATTATTGGGGACATTCACAAGGACACAGTCTGCTTTCTACCCAAACAAGCTGTCACAAAGATATTTTTTTAAATAAATGAATCACTGGCTCTCAAGTGATTAAGTCCTTAAAAATGTATTGCTAAAAAATCATATCTATTTTGATAACCCTGTATATAAGAGGACATCTGTATACAATTGCTGGATCAGTATATACAGTTGCAAAAAAAAGTATGTGAACCCTTTGGAATGATATGGATTTCTGCACAAATTGGTCATAAAATGTGATCTGATCTCCATCTAAGTCACAACAATAGACAATCACAGTCTGCTTAAACTAATAACACACAAAGAATTAAATGTTACCATGTTTTTATTGAACACACCATGTAAACATTCACAGTGCAGGTGGAAAAAGTATGTGAACCCCTAGACTAATGACATCTCCAAGAGCTAATTGGAGTGAGGTGTCAGCCAACTGGAGTCTAATCAATGACATGATATTGGAGGTGTTGGTTACAGCTCCCCTGCCCTATAAAAAACACACACCAGTTCTGGGTTTGCTTTTCACAAGAAGCATTGCCTGATGTGAATGATGCCTCGCACAAAAGAGCTCTCAGAAGACCTGCGATTAAGAATTGTTGACTTGCATAAAGTTGAAAAGGGTTATAAAAGTATCTCCAAAAGCCTTGCTGTTCATCCGTCCACGGTAAGAAAAATTGTCTATAAATGGAGAAAGTTCAGCACCGCTGCTACTCTCCCTAGGAGTGGCCGTCCTATAAAGATGACTGCAAGAGCACAGCGCAGACTGCTCAATGAGGTGAAGAAGAATCCTAGAATGTCAGCTAAAGACTTACAAAAGTCTCTGGCATATGCTAACATCCCTGTTAGCGAATCTACCATACGTAAAACACTAAACAAGAATGGATTTCATGGGAGGATACCACAGAGGAAGCCACTGCTGTCCAAAAAACACATTGCTGCACATTTACAGTTTGCACAAGAGCACCTGGATGTTCCACAGCAGTACTGGCAAAATATTCTGTGGACAGATGAAACCAAAGTTGAGTTGTTTGGAAGAAACACACAACACCATGTGTAAAGAAAAAGAGGCACAGCACACCAGCATCAAAACCTCATTCCAACTGTGAAGGTGGTGGTAGGGGCATCATGGTTTGGGGCTGCTTTGCTGCGTCAGGGCCTGGACGGATTGCTATCATCGAAGGAAAAATGAATTCCCAAGTTTATCAAGACATTTTGCAGGAGAACTTAAGGCCATCTGTCCACCATCTGAAGCTCAACAGAAGATGGGTGTTGCAACAGGACAACGACCCAAAGCATAGAAGTAAAACAACAACAGAATGGCTTAAACAGAAGAAAATACGGCTTCTGGAGTGGCCCAGTCAGAGTCCTGACCTCAACCCGATTGAGATGCTGTGGCATGACCTCAAGAAAGCGATTCACAC
This sequence comes from Bufo bufo, assembly GCF_905171765.1. Classification (NCBI taxonomy): domain Eukaryota; kingdom Metazoa; phylum Chordata; class Amphibia; order Anura; family Bufonidae; genus Bufo; species Bufo bufo. The sequence continues at coordinate 96,687,748 of NC_053389.1, read as the reverse complement.
CAGACATCCCAAGAATATTGCTGAACTGAAACAGTTCTGTAAAGTGGAATGGTCAAGAATTACTCATGATCGTTGTGCACGTCTGATCTGCAACTACAGGAAACATTAGGTTGAAGTTATTGCTGCCAAAGGATGTTCAACCAGTTATTAAATCCAAGGGTTCACATACTTTTTCCACCTGCACTGTAAATGTTTACATGGTGTGTTCAATAAAAACATGGTAACATTTAATTCTTTGTGTGTTATTAGTTTAGGAAGACTGTGACTGTCTATTGTTGTGACTTAGAAGATCAGATCACATTTTATGACCAATTTGTGCAGCAATCCATATCATTCCAAAAGGTTCACATACTTTTTCTTGCAACTGTATATCAAATGTAGTTAGTACATTAATTTTATTTAATAAATATAGAATGTGGCATGCTCAATACTAATTAATGTAATTATGAGTTCATGTACACTGCTCAAAAAAATAAAGGGAACACTTAAACAACACAATGTAACTCCAAGTCAATCACACTTCTGCGAAATCAAACTGTCCACTTAGGAAGCAACACTGAGTGACAATCAATTTCACATGCTGTTGTGCAAATGGGATAGACAACAGGTGGAAATTATAGGCAATTAGCAAGACACCCCCAATAAAGGAGTGGTTCTGCAGGTGGTGACCACAGACCACTTCTCAGTTTCTATGCTTCCTGGCTGATGTTTTGGTCACTTTTGAATGCTGGCGGTGCTTTCACTCTAGTGGTAGCATGAGACGGAGTCTACAACCCACACAAGTGGCTCAGGTAGTGCAGCTTATCCTGGATGGCACATCAATGCGAGCTGTGGCAAGAAAGTTTGCTGTGTCTGTCAGCGTAGTTTCCAGAGCATGGAGGCGCTACCAGGAGACAGGCCAGTACATCAGGAGACGTGGAGGAGGCCGTAGGAGGGCAACAACCCAGCAGCAGGACCGCTACCTCCGCCTTTGTGCAAGGAGGAACAGGAGGAGCACTGCCAGAGCCCTGCAAAATGACCTCCAGCAGGCCACAAATGTGCATGTGTCTGCTCAAACGGTCAGAAACAGACTCCATGAGGGTGATATGAGGGCCCGACGTCCACAGGTGGGGGTTGTGCTTACAGCCCAACATGGTGCAGGACGTTTGGCATTTGCCAGAGAACACCAAGATTGGCAAATTCGCCACTGGCACCCTGTGCTCTTCACAGATGAAAGGTTCACACTGAGCACATGTGACAGACGTGACAGAGTCTTGAGACGCCGTGGAGAATGTTAGGCTGCCTGCAACATCCTCCAGCATGACCGGTTTGGCATTGGGTCAGTAATGGTGTGGGGTGGCATTTCTTTGGAGGGCCGCACAGCCCTCCATGTGCTCGCCAGAGGTAGCCTGACTGCCATTAGGTACCGAGATGAGATCCTCAGACCCCTTGTGAGACCATATGCTGGTGCGGTTGGCCCTGGGTTCCTCCTAATGCAAGACAATGCTAGACCTCATGTGGCTGGAGTGTGTCAGCAGTTCCTGCAAGACGAAGGCATTGATGCTATGGACTGGCCCGCCCGTTCCCCAGATCTGAATCCAATTGAGCACATCTGGGACATCATGTCTCGCTCTATCCACCAACGTCACGTTGCACCACAGACTGTCCAGGAGTTGGCAGATGCTTTAGTCCAGGTCTGGGAGGAGATCCCTCAGGAGACTGTCCGCCACCTCATCAGGAGCATGCACAGGCGTTGTAGGGAGGTCCTACAGGCACGTGGAGGCCACACACACTACTGAGCCTCATTTTGACTTGTTTTAAGGACATTACATCAAAGTTGGATCAGCCTGTAGTGTGTTTTTCCACTTTAATTTTGAGTGTGACTCCAAATCCAGACCGCCATGGGTTGAAAAATTTGATTTCCATTTTTTTATTTTTGTGTGATTTTGTTGTCAGCACATTCAACTATGTAAAGAACAAAGTATTTCAGAAGAATATTAAATTAATTCAGATCTAGGATGTGTTATTTTTGTGTTCCCTTTATATTTTTGAGCAGTGTATATATGCAACAATTGAATATATTGATTGTTGCAGTTATGTAGTGATTTAAAGGGGCTTTCTGGAATTTTGATATTGGTGGCCTATCCTCGGGATAAGCACTTAGGCCTCTTCCTAGGCCATGTGACGTAACGTTCTCTGACCTATGTACAGCTCAGTCCCTTTCATGTTAATGAGACTGAGCTGCAATACCAAGCACAGCTACTAAACAATGGACAGCACTATGCTTGCTAAGATGCAAGAAAGCTGCTCACCAGAGCTCTGGTAAGCACTGCCTCTACCTCAAACATCTGATCATCCCCATCCCAATCTCATTACCATGGGTACCATAACAAAATGTTACTGGGTAAGAAAAGTAAATGTCAGTGTCATGAAATTGGCAGGTCACCTGCCAGCATTTGTACCAAGTAATATTTTAAAACATGTATGGTGCCTTTCTTTGATTTGTCAGCAATATTTTGATAACAGGTTCCCACAAAGAGGAAAACCTTTTGACTTTCACCTTTTTGTGTTGGACAGTCTTCACCCAGTCCATCTGGAATAGATGGGAGAGTTTCTGTAAGAATAGTCAAAAAAGTTGTGACTCTGGGGGGAGCCTTTCATGCAAAATGGTTTTATGGTCCACATTAGAAATAATAATGAAGAACAATTACGTGGGGTTACGTGGCTCTCCTGAGGTGTATATCCCCATACTATGGGTATGTAGATATGTAATGCTCTTGTGGATTTTTGGGGATGTGTTTACTGGCTCTGGTGCTTAGCTATATCCACTTGGGTTATCCATAGGTGGCTGTTGCCGTGCACCTGAGACATATCTTTATGTATATGGAGTTCTAAGTTGTCACCACAGTTTCCATTGTGATATTGGACCATTGATGTGGTGACTCTCTATGTACTTGCACTCTAATTTTCTCTTGGCTGTTGTATGTTCCCATACATCTATTGGAACTATTACACATCCATACGTTGCGGTGTAGTCTGTAACCATTTATTGATGTGGTGTTTCATCATTTGCACTTGCACCTTAGTATTTTTAGGTGTTTTTTTGCCACCATATACTGAGTAATTGTGGTTACAGAAGTACATGCAGAATTTAGTGAGGCATTGTACTCTCTTTCTCTGCCTCCGTTCTTGTACTCCACCCCTCCCCTTTATGTTTCACTTGTGCTGATATGCCTCCTCAGATGTAGCCATTTTTTATCTGTTGTCTCACGTTCTCGTCTATATATGTTATTTATTCAATAAAGGATTTATTTTTGATGATATATCCGTCTAATCTCAGTTCATTCTCGTTATCATGGAAGGAGCAGAGCCTCTGTAGCACCATGGAAGTAGACCTGGATACAGGAAAAGTACCGAGGACTATCTAGTCAGCTGCTCAAGTCTTAAAAATAGGCAAGTGTGAACTGTTTAATATGCATCTATGCATATAGCTATAACTGTCTGAATGTAAAAAATAAGCCCTTGGTAAATATAAAAATACTAAGATTTTGCCAGTGTACAAGTGCAAAGAGTGAAATAGATTTCACGTCCAAAAGGCAATAAACAAACTGAGGATATACAAATCATCTGTGCAGACAAGAAAGAAATGGCATCTGTGTATAAAACAGTATAACCTAAGCCTAATATAGTACTAATTACCCCTAAAGAAATTATACACTTTTTATGAAGTGTTATGTGCATATAGCCTGGAAGATGCGTACAGTTGTATTGTCTCACTATAGAGGTGAACAAGATTTAACTAGGAATACAAATCAGAAGTGTGTATAACTGATAGACGTACTGGAATACTCTCTAAGTAATCCTTTCACCATATATGAAGCAATCATATATATTTAAATGGTAGGTTCTAGGCTCAGGTATTGGTAGGCAAATTGTTAGACAGTAAGTGGATTTTGCTAGGACTAAGAACTGATGATATATAAAATTGACATGAAAATAAAAGAACACCTGCTTGGTATTACTAAATTAAATTGGGAAAGCCTATTAGTCTGGTATCAGTCTGTCTCATGCTGGATTAAGAGGGAATTACCACTAATTTGACACCTTGGTTTCTTAGTGGTTGGGGTCTACAGCATCTCCTCTTTCAAGCTTCAGTATGTCGATTCTGGTATTAGCGGGGCACTGTCATAAAAGACTGAAGGCAGAAAAAAAGCATGTGGTCCATTTAGTCTGCATCTAGATGGGTAAATGTTTATCCAGACATGTTTCACGCACTTGGGCTAATTTCACACAAGCATATTCAGTCTGGGAAACTTTTGGTAATGGACGTATTTCCTGGACCGAGCACTGCTTCTCAGACCTGAACTCACATCATCATGACTTATGATTGTAGCATACCAAACCACAGGGGAAAACACGTGAGGCTCACGGTGGGCCGATGGGTGCAATAGTTCATGTACTCACGGTTAGCAGATGCCTCCCTGGGCTGGCGTACAGTGGATGGGAAGACAGCACGAAGTCCTCCGGGGCACTCTGTTACAGGGAACACCAGCCAGATAGAAGTTGAGGTGCCCTTGATAATTGGTGTAAGGTGCTTTGGCGGCTGGGCCCCTGGTTCGTGACGCCAGCACCGTAAGGTGCAAATGTTGAGAGTAGCAGTAGTAAGAATGAGGAGTCGTTTGTTATAAACCAGTTGAACATTTACTGCAAATCGATAGTCTTTGGACAATTGGTACAGTTCGTCAATTGAAAGCTTTTTGTATAGCACAAATAATAATAAGTTCACTGGTAATCCTATTATCAGGTAGTGGCAGTTGTAAATGGAGGGATTCTTCTAATGCTGATACTTTACAGGCAAGGATCCTGGTGGTAATCCCAAGTTCACTCTATAGCACTCTGCTGATATATCTGGTTACTATGAGCTATCCTTTAAGGGCGTTCCCCTCGCAGCAGGCAAACACTTCTGCTTCATTATTTACAGGATAGTCTTATAAATAGGTTTTTACACTATGACCCGGAAGGCTTGTGTAGTGGATAAGGACAATTCTGCGCACTAACTGTCCATTTGTGTCCAGGCACTCGGAAAGCTCCTCCTGGTCACTTGTGCTAATGAGATCCATAAGCTAAGTTTAGCTGTTACCCTCGGTAGGCTCTCTGCATCTTTGTACATAGACTCACTGTCTGGTGCTTGTGGTTGTCTTCTCCAGGCTTGATCAGGGCCCAGAGGAAAGGAAAACAGCTACATGATGATTTAGGCCTGTTTCTCTCCTCCATGAACTTGCTTCTCCTCTTCTCACACTCCAACTCCAACTAACTAACTTCCTGTCTGGACACACCCAAGCTACATATATTATGTGGTGCCAGCATCACCTAGGGGCGAGTGGGTGTAATGACATTGCCAGCCAGATAATAGGAAACACTATACACTGCAATTAAAAGTGTCCCATTTACACACTGATGTGGGATGCTGCATGATGCTTTGAGTTCCCGTTTGCCTGTGGGTCTGCTGCACTGTGCTCACGGCATTATGTGAGTACAGTATAGTACAGTCGTGGCCAAAAGTTTTGAGAATGACACAAATATTAGTTTTCACAAAGTCTTCTGCTAAACTGTTTTTAGATCTTTGTTTCAGTTGTTTCTGTGTGTGATGTAGTGAAATATAATTACACGCACTTCATAAGTTTCAAAGGCTTTTATCGACAATTACATGACATTTATGCAAAGAGTCAGTATTTGCAGTGTTGGCCCTTCTTTTTCAGGACCTCTGCAATTCGACTGGGCATGCTCTCAATCAACTTCTGGGCCAATTCCTGACTGATAGCAACCCATTCTTTCATAATCCCTTCTTGGAGTTTGTCAGAATTAGTGGGTTTTTGTTTGTCCACCCGCCTCTTGAGGATTGACCACAAGTTCTCAATGGGATTAAGATCTGGGGAGTTTCCAGGCCATGGACCCAAAATGTCAACGTTTTGGTCCCCGAGCCACTTAGTTATCACTTTTGCCTTATGGCACGGTGCTCCATCGTGCTGGAAAATGCATTGTTCTTCACCAAACTGTTGTTGGATTGTTGGAAGAAGTTGCTGTTGGAGGATGTTTTGGTACCATTCTTTATTCATGGCTGTGTTTTTGGGCAAAATTGTGAGTGAGACCACTCCCTTGGATGAGAAGCAACCCCACACATGAATGGCCTCAGGATGCTTTACTGTCGGTATGACACAGGACTGATGGTAGCGCTCACCTTTTCTTCTCCGGACAAGCCTTTTTCTAGATGCCCCAAACAATCGGAAAGAGGCTTCATCTGAGAATATGACTTTGCCCCAGTCCTCAGCAGTCCATTCACCATACTTTCTGCAGAAGATCAATCTGTCCCTGATGTTTTTTTTGGAGAGAAGTGGCTTATTTGCTGGCCTTCTTGACACCAGGCCATCTTCCAAAAGTCTTCGCCTCACTGTGCGTGCAGATGCGCTCACACCTGCCTGCTGCCATTCCTGAGCAAGCTCTGCACTGGTGGCACTCCGATCCCGCAGCTGAATCCTCTTTAGGAGACGATTCTGGCGCTTGCTGGACTTTCTTGGACGCCCTGAAGCCTTCTTAACGAGAATTGAACCTCTTTCCTTGAAGTTCTTGATGAGCCTATAAATTGTTGATTGAGGTGCAATCTTAGTAGCCACATTATCCTTACCTGTGAAGCCATTTTTATGCAACGCAATGATGGCTGCACGCGTTTCTTTGCAGGTCACCATGGTTAACAATGGAATAACAATGATTTCAAGCATCACCCTCCTTTTAACATGTCAAGTCTGCCATTTTAACCCAATCAGCCTGACATAATGATCTCCAGCCTTTTGCTCGTCAACATTCTCACCTGCGTTAACAAGACGATTACTGAAATGATCTCAGCAGGACCTTTAATGACAGCAATGAAATGCAGTGGAAAGTTTTTTTTGGGATTAAGTTAATTTTCATGGCAAAGAAGGACTATGCAATTCATCTGATCAGTCTTCATAATATTCTTGAGTATATGCAAATTGCTATTATAAAAACTTAAGCAGCAACTTTTCCAATTTCCAATATTTATGTAATTCTCAAAACTTTTGGCCACGACTGTAGATCTGCCCTAAGCAGCTTAAGGCATTATAACGCTGTGAGTTCCAGTCAGAGGAGCAGTGTCCAGACAGTAAAATGCAGCCATCACACGGAGCATGTTTCCCGAACTGAACACACTATGTAAAGTTACCATATGCCTTCAAATTTGGGGATTAGTGGTATAGGCAGAAATTTGGCATTGCTATGGGTACGCCAGTGGCATGTACCTTTGCCAATTTATATCTGGCTAGATTTGAGGATAAGTATATATACTCAGCCACTAACCCATTCCTTCCCTACATGCACACCTATTTAAGATTCATAGATTATGTATTTATTGTCTGGTCAGGCACTGAAATTGACTTCAGAGGTTTTGATGAGTATCTGAACCAGGTCAATGATATGAACATGGTATTCACATACAAATTTGGAGGTTCCCGTCGCATAATAGCATTCAGGAGGTGCCACACACTTAATGACAGGATAGTTCGTAGCCGTTTCATAGAGGGTAAACATAGCACCTGTCTTGAAGGGTGGCGACCCAAGGGCAATCGCCGTTGTGGTAACTGTTCGGGCTGTAAATTCAATCCCCAGTGGGAAACCCTATTTTTTGGAGGGCTCCAACACAAAGTTAATACCTTGATCACATGTAAAAGCAGATTTGTAGTCTACCTGTTGATATGCTTATGCGGTAGATTTTATATTGGGGAAAACAATCAGGTGTCTAAACAAAATAATTAGGGAACATATTAATTCTATTACTATGGACAAAGGATGTCCCCGCCTAATTGACCATGTGAATTCCGAACATAATGGAAATAGTGTCGTTTTGAAATTTGCCGTTATAGAGATAGTAGGAGGAGACAGACATTGCAAGCTTCTTAGACGAGAGAGTAAGTGGATCCTGCCCTCATGCGCAATGGGTCTTTTGGGCTTAAATGATAAAATAGATTTGGGAGTGTTCTTATAGTTTCGTTTAACGTCTTGAAGGTGGTTTTATGTTTTGAATGTTATGTTTTAAAACACTGGGTGTGATGCCGGCTTCAAGGGGATCTCAAATGCGAAAGCCGAGTTTTGGCGCCGCTGGTGACGTCACATATGGGAGCCGACACCTATATAGCTAGCGCAGTAGCACTGCTAGACTATTGGCCAGATGAGGTGCGAAACTGCCATTGCCGCAAGTCTTACCACTGCTTTGTATGTATGTCCGTCCCAAGCCACTTATGTATTCAGCTTTTATGTATCCAGCTGTGATGTATCCAGCGTTGGAAGAAATAAAAGAAGATTGCACCGATTGTTGAGTGCCGCCTGTATATCTCTTTACTCGTTTGGAATTTATTTGCTGTGGGCAGAGCACCGCCAGGTTGCAGTGTTAAACATCCTGCATGCAATAGTGACATTATCCTCAATTGAACGTGGAGAGTTACGTGCAGTGCCACTCAATGTGTTTCTTTTCACTTGTCATTAAAGTTACCGTACTGTTGATTTTCCAACCACATCTGCTAGAGGATTGTGCCAGGCATCTATTGCTCTTCAAGTAAAATCATTTTAGTGACATTGCTGCTAATCACCAGGGGCGGGCTGGGCCGGGGGGCAGGGAGGCAATTGCCCCCCAGGCCGCCCGAAATAAACGGCCACTGGGCCGACCGTCTTAAAAAAAAATAATTTTTTTTTTTTTTTTTTTTTTTTTATTCTTCAGGGCCGCACCGCCGATCATCACCACAGGCGGCGCGGCCCTGGATGTCATTGCGGCCGTGCTGTGTGCTGTGGGGCAGGGGAGGGAGAGGCGTGTCCCTCCCCTGTTCTTCTGATAGGCCGCAGGCACTAATGCCTGCAGCCTATCAGAGGCCGGCTCAGGCAGAGCAATGACGTCATTATCATTGCGACGCCTGAGCCAGCACACAGCAGGGACACAGGCCAGAAGAGGCTGCATCGCTGCTGATGGAGGTAAGTATTAGTGTTGTTTTTTTTTTCTTCTTTGCAGGGGGCTGGCACTATTGGGGGGGATCTGGCACTATAAGGGGGGCTGGCACTATGGGGGGGATCTGGCACTATGGGGGGGGGATCTGGCACTATGGGGGGGCACTATAGGGGGAGCTGGCACTATAGGGGGGGCTGGAACTATGGGGGAGCTGGCACTATGGGGGAGCTGGCACTATGGGGGGGCTGGCACTATGGGGGGGCTGGCACTATAGGGGGAGCTGGCACTATGGGGGGCTGACACTATGGGGGGCTGTCACTATAAGGGGGCTGGCACTATGGGGGAGGAGCTGGCACTATGGGGGGGCTGGCACTATAGGGGGGCTGGCACTATGGGGGGGGGTCTGGCACTATGGGGGGGATTTGGCACTATGGGGGGATTTGGCACTAAGGTGGGGAATCTGGCACTTTGGGGGAGCTAGCACTATGGGGGGGCACTATAGGGCTGGAACTATGGGGCAGCTGGCACTATGGGGCGGCTGGCACTATGGGGCGGCTGGCACTATGGGGGGGGCTGACACTATGGGGGGGGCTGACACTATGGGGGACTGGCACTATAAGGGGGCTGGCACTATGGGGGGGGCTGGCACTATGGGGTAGGAGCTGGCACTATGGGGGGGCTTGCACTATGGGGGGGGCTGGCACCACGGGGGGGGGCTGGCACCACGGGGGGGGCTGGCACTATGGGGGAGCTGGCACTATGGGTGAAGTGGCACTATGGGGGGGCTGACACTATAAAGGGGCTGGCACTATGGGGGGGGCTGGCACTATGGGGTAGGAGCTGGCACTATGGGGGGGCTGGCACTACGGGGGGGGCTGGCACTATGGGGGAGCTGGCACTATAAGGGGGCTGGCACTATGGGTGAAGTGGCACTATGGGGGGGCTGACACTATAAAGGGGCTGGCACTATAAGGGGGCTGGCACTATGGGGGGGGGGTGGCACTATGGGGGGGGGGTGGCACTATGGGGTAGGAGCTGGCACTATGGGGGGGCTGGCACTACGGGGGGGGGGGCTGGCACTATGGGGGAGCTGGCACTATAAGGGGGCTGGCACTATGGGGGGGCTGCCACTATGGGGGGCTTGTACTATGGGGGGGGAGCTGGCACTATGGGGGAATTTCTTGCTGGCACATTATGGGGGGGCACCATGGGGGAGAGGAGCACTATGGGGGTATCTGGGGGCTCTAAAGGGGCTTTTTTTTAATTATTGGCACATTCTGGGGGGCACTATAGGGGAGAGCAGCACTATGGGGCATCTGGGGTTACTATAGGGGCATTATTTGGGGGCACTATGGGGAAGTGGGGGCTCTAAAGGGGCCTTTTGTATTGGAACATTATGGGGGGCACTATGGCATTTGGTAGCACTAAGGGGGCATTTTTTACTGGCACATTATGGCAGGCACTATAGGGGAGAGCGGCACTATGGGGCATTATTTGGGGGCACTATGGGGGAGTGGAGCACTATTGGGGCATATGGTGGCACTAAGAAGGGAAATTTTTTTACTGGCACATTGTGGGGGAGAGGAGCACTATAGGGGCATCTGCTGGGGGTACTAAGGGGCATTTTTTTACTGGCATATTATGGGGGACACTATGGGGAAGGGGGAGAGGAGCAGTATGAGTGCATTTACTGGGGCACTATATAGGGGTATTTTATACTGGCATACATTATGGGGACATTAGCTCAACTGCGGGCACTAAGCGGGGGTATTTCATGTACTGTCATATTATAGGGAAAATTAGTACTACTAGGGGGTATTATGGGGAGCTTTACTACTACTGGGGGGCTATGAGGAACATGATTACTAGGGCACTATTGGGGCATTATTACTACTAAGTGTGCTCTGGCAGATAATTATTTCTATTGGTGGGATTTTGGGGGGCACTGTTACTTTGGGGGCACCCTAGCACAGTATCAGCTTAGCACAATTATTTTTGGGGGACATTATCTTTATACTATTAGTGTCTGGGCGCAGTTATTTTTTAGAGCACTGTGTGCCAATAATTGTTTAAGGGGGCACTATCTGTGTGGTAGTAGTATTCCCAGGGGGACTGTTTCTGCAGTATAGTATTGGGGGTGGCAGGAAACTAATGTCTGTTTCTCAATCTCTGCAGAGACGGGAGATGGCTGAAAAATCATCATGGCGGTCTGGTCTGAATGGAGAAGATGAGGAAAAAGAACGTCTACAACAAAGGTGACATTGGATGTAAGAGGTATGTGGTGCTATGTAGGAGAGGAGATGCTCCGGCTCCTCCTCCTGCCATTTGCAGAAGGAGGATTCAGAGCTGGGTGAGGATGACGAAAGGGGGCAGCAGGCCACGGGCGGGTGGCAGATGGTGGGGGGGAACCACAAGCCTTAAGCAGGATCTGGGGAGGGAGGAGAGCAGAGGAGCTTCCTGGCTGTAGCTTGTTGTATAAGCAGGCAGTGCAGCCAGGACAGGTCCTCCCCTCTTCGTATGATGTGTAGACAGGCCTCAACTATAGAATGTCAGCTGTACAGTGTGTGTTGGGAGTGGCCTATTAAATGTAGGAGGGGCTTTTAATAATGGGCGGGGCTAAAAATGGGCCACTTGACTGGATTTGCCCCCCAGGACTAAGGCTGCCAGCCCTCCCCTGCTAATCACCCCCCAAATAACTTCAGGTTGTGCTTACTTGTTCTTGTATTTAGTTTCTTCCCTTCTGAACTTTATTTAAAACATGTTAAATTGAATTTGACCCCCTGTCAGGAAGTCAAACGCTCCTGTGTGACAGGTGGGGTACTTACCACTATACTAACGAGGAAAAACCTACATATCCTTAATGTATGTGCTGGTGCTGTTGCTCATCATTATCTGCCTGGGAATGACTGTCAACCGTGTTGGCGTTAAGAGGATCAGATACCATGGGCTCCCGCAACTCCCCCAAGGTCTACTATGGATCTGCTGACAAGGAGGAGGTAAATGTTCATATACATGTATAAATTCTATCTATCTATCCATCTATCTATCGTTTTTACTAAAAATATTTATTTCCTATCAATCTATAAACTGTAGCTATAAAACTATAATTATATCATTGTTCCTGTGTCATTAGAGGATATGAACTCCTCAGACTTTGTGGCTTCAGAACCTCTTAAAGATACACAATTATTGAATGTGGACAAAAAAATCGGCTTAGTTGTGTTGTTTGGTGTTGATCCTGTTTGTCAACCCTCCTTTCCCCCTAAAAAAAGTTCTACTTAATGTAATCTGTAGTCTCCCACCCAGTCATGTCTATCTCTTGACTAGAGCAGTTTTGCCTTGAGCCATTTACAAATCACACTGATCTCTCCATGCTGAATCCTCTGCTGTCCAGTAGAGGGTGTATCTCTTAGGCCTCTTGCACACAACCTTATGTATTTTGCGGTCCGTAAAAAACGGATCCGCAAAAAATACGGATGACATCCGTGTGCATTCTGTATTTTGCGGAATGGAACAGCTGGCCCCTAATAGAACATTATTATCTTTGTCCGTAATGCGGACAAGAATAGGACATGTTCTATTTTTTTGCAGAACGGAAATACGGAAATGGAATGCAGAAAGAAAATACGTTTGTGTGCAAGAGACCTTGTTGACATCACATTTTTGTCCCACATTTTGTTTAACCTGTAAGTTGGGGGGAAAAAGGATGCAAAACTGTAGTACACTTGTATTCCATCCTTCAAAGTCTAGCAAAAAAAAAAGAATACATTAAACGGATACATTTACAATGGGACCATATGATGAAGCATCTGTTTACCGTATATGTCTTTTGTATACTTTAAGGCCTCATACACACGACCATATCCATTTATGGGTCCGCAAAACACAGATAATAGCCATGTGCATCCCACATTTTCCACTTACGCAGGTTCCTCACTATGTTACAAATGCTTATTCTTGTCTTCAAAACGGACAAGAAAAGGACAAGTTCTATTGTTTTTTGCTGGGCCGCGGAATGGATATCTGGATGCGGACAGCACTTTTGCAGCCCCATTGAAATTAATCAGTCTGCATCCGGTTCGCAAAAAATGCAGGTCGGATGCCGCCCAAAAATACGGTGACGTATAAGAGACCTATATGTGAGACAAAAACCTAAAGGGAACAAATCCTCATGCAGATTTTGAAACTTTCAGATGTTACCAGTATATTATTACGACTTGTGCAACACTCAACATCAGGATGCCACAAATGCAGGACTGTGACGAGCTTGTGGTTTGCGCAGGATTATTTAAGATCTGTATAGCTACTGCTGTTGTACAATAGTGTGCCCCCTGTTGGTAACTCAGACATTTGAAAATTTAAGATGCATTTGTTAAACCCATTAACTAGTTCCCTACAGCTGATTTGTCAGTCCGTCTAGTTCTTGTCTAAATTTCATTTTATGCTTCATAGGTCATTTTAATTATCAGTGGTTTATGTATAGCTACACTCAGATTCTGGATTATAATGTACTTCAAAACACAAAAGTCAGCATATCCTGTCTGGGCGCAGTATTTGGACAGATGCTGCTGGAACCCAAGGTGGGTGTCCTCTCAGTGGGGCTAAACAGCGAGTGGATCCATAACATTTAAATTTCTGTCCCGAAAACGCACAGATTTTACCTTTGCAAAATCTACAGTGTGAACAAGCCATGTGATTTCTGCATCCCTGCACCTGAGATACTGCGAGCACCTTCCTGCAGATGTGTCAAAAGAACGCTAATTTATCTACCTTTAGATACCACCAAATGGTGTAGTCCTGTTACAGTTGTGATGTGGTCAAGTACCCTGGAACTTCACTGTATAGTTGGTCTGTAGTGTTAAAGGGGTTATCCAAATCTGCTCAGTCACCTTATACAGAGAATAATTACCTGGTTCCCGACACGGGTGACATCACATGTGACACCAGGGGGCAGGTCACTGTCTCGGCCTACCATTGGCTGCACCCCTCCTTTTTCCGGATGTTGCGATATGCATGACAGGGTTATGCAGCGACGACCGTGGAAGGATCTGAAAGGACACAGGCATTGGGGACCAGGTTATTATCGTCTATATGAGGGCATTGTGTGTGTGTGTGGGGGGAGTTTACAGGTTTGGACAACCTTTAATGGCTGCGCAGCACCTGCAATAAAGACTGACTAGACAGTAAAGTCCAACTTAGTTGCATTAGAGACCGCTGCAGTATGTATGACTGCGCACTGATAGGTTCTCCTACAACAGTGATACCCAGTGGCATACATAGAGAAATAAAGGCCCCATAGCAAGGAATAAACCAGGCCCCCCACACAGGACAGAAGGATTTCTACCTGAACCCTTTTCAATGACCCTTGGGCCATTTTTCACTGCCTCAATTACTAAAAGTTGTTCCTTTAGAGGGTAGAGTCCTGACCAAGTTTTCACCCCCAGTAGAAAAGGAGATAATCCCAACTAAGACTGGGCCCCCTCTATGCCCATGGGGCATAGCAGTCGCATGGTCTTCCGCTATGGTAGCTACGCCCCTGGTGATACCCCTTATTGCAAAACCAAGAGTGCCTGAGGGAAAAAGCATTGTTCCACCTGTCACCCATACCATGCTTTACCCCGTATCATTTGTTCACATCTTTGTACACATCTAAGGTTACATTTACATATTACCTTCTTTGTCGCAATGATTGACCGCAATAAAAATGCATTTGTTTTTACAGCAGTTGCTGTGGTTTTCCAATGCAGTAATTGCTTACATAGCTCTTACAGTTTCATTTATGAATACTATCTGGGCAGTTACTACATCACAAAGCTGCAGCAGACCTTTAAGCCCAATTTCATGCGAAGTCGGTTAACCTTAAGTATAATTTTGGCATGTGGGCAGAAACTGGGGAACTCAGAACATACAGACTCGATGCAATCAATCTTTTGATTTACTAGTCTACACGACTTCTAATAATTTGCTTGTAGTTTGATTCATAGATTTAAAGAAAAATACTCTTTTTGAAAAGTGGAAGTGCCAGGATGCGAGTAAATCCAGCATCATCCCACTTGACTGCATGCCTGCAGTGCAGATACACTGTGCCCTTCTTCGCTATTCTTCCTCCCAATGCAGTCCCTTGAGCACTGGGATCTAAGCCAAGATATTCAGAAAAGGCTTCACTTGCAACAACGGCATTGTTGCATGCGCACCTTTAACAGGCAGATCACGTTGTGCTCCCGATTATCCATTAACCTGATTTAAGCCGCATTTCCTGGAGGTGGCGCTTTGCTATACTTTTCCCCAAAGAGCTACACATTAAGGAAAGAGAAGTGGAGAGCAATCAGATACAGTAGGAGGGAGGACAGAACCACCACTGCCACCCCCTTGTGCTTATCAGCAATTCAGATTGCATGCAAATCCCCTCCAAGCCCGTGTGAAGAAGACCTCACATTTCTCCCTTTGCAGAGTAGCACTAATATCTCCTCCCTCCCCCTCCCCCTTCTCCTGAGTGGGTTTGTCTTCTCTCTCTAAGTGGAAAGGTTTTCCTTGCTGTTACAGCAGCAGAGCCAGGGGGAAGCCCTTGTATCTGTGCACATTTTGGTGAGCTGCCCTCACCTTCTCCTCTTTTGGTATCTTTTGCCTTGGATGCGCCGTTCTTCCCTCTGGACATGGGGAGAAGGTGGATGGCTTCAGCCATGCCTGTGTGGACTTTAGCAGTACTGGTGACTCTGTTTCTTGGGAACAGCCAGGGACATTGTCCTGATAGAGAGTTGGAAAAGCGAGAAGAGGAGGCAAATATTGTGCTCACCGGAACAGTGGAGGAGATTTTAAATGTGGACCCCGTGCACCACACCTACTCATGCAAGGTAAAAGAGGGGCACCGATCATTGGGTAGGGGCGATCAAACTTGACGAAACTAGCAAAATCCATTCATTAAGGGATTAGATTACCGGCATCACTACTGCGATCTGTTAACCATTACGCCAATTGTCTGTGACCACAGACACATTAACCAATTAAATAAGGGGACATGCCTACCAGTTACATTGGCACTGGGCGGGGTGAAGCACAATATATATTAAAATGAGTAACATTAGACTGATCAAACAGTCTCAGTCTGTAGAGATAAATCACTTGTTGCTTTGTGTGCCATTGATACAGCTCCATCCTCGTCTCACTGCCAGCCTACAGGCATCTGTATTACAGCGGTGAAGGCGTGAAAGATAATGTAATGTATAAGATATGGTGCACACTTTTACATTGTGTTTTTACTTGGCAGACTCAGGCTTCATTACATTGTAGCCTGAGGCTAAGGAGGAATGGCGTTTGATGATAATGTGGCACTAAGATCATGTCCCCGGTCCTGGGAACACCTAAACTTTCCTTTGACCTGAGGGCCCTTTCAGTAGTTGCTTAACAAGAAAAAAAAAATAGTTTGGTGGAGCAGGTGGAGGGAGTATAGAAGATATGTCTAAGGCAGGGGAAAGATGATAAATTATAACAAATTATTAACTGTTCAGTGACCAGAGCCAACAGAACAATCCCCATGGGCATGGTCGTTAGAAGTGCAGATATTACAATATATCGCATGATAATATTTTGACTGTCAGCGGCTGATGACGTGCTTAGATGCATATACAGTATATATATGTACACGCCTTGTCATATGATTATAGAGCTAAATACTATAGATCAAAGGTGGCCTCACTTCCTAGCCGCTCCTTCCAGACGTATTTCTATTTAACCCTCTTCTGCCTGGCTTAATCTCTTCCATTCATTGAGGATAAAAGTCCAGCCATCCAATAACTGAGTTGTTCTGAACCTCTTCCATAGCATTTATAAGCTCTATCAGCACTTAGGAGCAGCGTGAACATGTGCTTTTTTTTTTTTTTTTCTTGTGATCCTGCAAAGAAGCATGTCATTTTGATATTTTTAGCCGGCTGAATGTTAAAATAAAGGATTCTTGTCCATAATATCTTCCCACCGTGCCGGCTGCAATCTGTTATTAGGGTTTCAGAGTTATATAGAGAAGTCACCATTTTGTAAATGCACCTATTTAAGAAGCTTTGTAGTTGAAACACTTGTAGCTATTGAATTCCCAGGCTGGCCTCAGGCTGCCCCCCCCCCCCCTTTTTTCTAAGTTTTAAGACCGTAGTTGAGATTCTTGATCAGTTCAGAATTCATGTCTGAAAGATTACAGCAGACTTAACCCATTGCAACAATGAAGGAATGTGTCTGTGCATGCTTGCCATTTCGAAGATTTTAGCAACTGGAAAGATTTATTGCTTTGCAAACAAGTTTCTTCTTGTCACTAATGCGGGACAAATCAATAGGAAATCTAAAGGGATTTAATGGCTGCTGAGTATCCTAATGAGTCCCAGGCTAGGGAACAAATTAGACCAGAATTAAGGGTTTTGGCTGTCATCAGTTTTTTCAAAGAAGAGAAGCAAAGGCGTTAACTGAAGAAATCTTTGAAGTGGGATATCTGGTATATTGTATCTCATGACTGATTGGAATTGCTTTGAAAGCACCCCCTCCCTACCACCCCATGGACCCCTGCAGTATATAACATAGCCTATGATGTGAAGTTATTTGTAGTCACAGAAAGTTGTGAACTAATGTTTTCCAGTTATCGGATACTGATTATTGCCTTTATACTATAAGAAGCTTTCTCATAATTGAGCATTTTGGACATTAACATTGATGGTGCTCATCTGAACAGAGGGCCATGGGAGTAATGGGTCCAAACTGCTTTAGTGCTGGTGGGATGTTTTCATAAGTTAAGAAGTGCTAAAGTTAATTGGCGTGAATGTCAGTCCTGTGGCTAATTTGTTTTGGGCAGGGGTACAACTACAGGTGGGGAAGGGGTTGCAGCTGCACCTGGACTCTAGAGTTTGAGGCTGCCAAATAGGCCTGTGATTATATGAGGACACCACCAATATAATAGATAATGGTGATTAGTTCAATGTCCTTGTTTCAGATTTAGCATCAGGGCCCAGGAGCTTCATCATATACCTCCGGGCCTAAAGCTTATATTTGGGCAGATAATCTGTCATATGACTGCTTGTTAGCAATGATCTTGCAGTTCAATACTTCTGCCCATTACCCAATGGGTAATTGGAATCTTTCAACAGGCTTAAAAATCCTTGTTTGCCAGTGGCAGATCATGCTGTGTAATCATGATCTGCTGCCAGCAAACAATGATTCAGTATGGGGCGAGTGATGGCATTAGCGCTCCTCCCCATACTGCGGAGGAGATCCTTGCATGTGATAGCAGTGATCTCCTCCGCTGGTAAGCAGGCAATTTCTGTAAAGGAACACTTCCCTCCTAACATCTGCCTGTGTGATCTGCCAGTATAATGTAAGCTTAAATGATAACTGTCACATTATTATTTTTTTTCAATATGGGATTTTGGTGATTAATATCACCTTGTTTGTTAACTTTTGGCTCTTTAGTAAATAACTCCTAAAAACCACATTTATGTCCCCAGTATATGCTATTCTTACCTAAGATTAAAATCAGGTTGCTATGACTCATCCGTCTTCCAATTGTGCTCAGATGGAAGATGAAGGACGCACAAGGAGGCCGTCCTCCTGTGTGCATGCGCGTTCATGTTGCTGGCCGGAACTGTCAGCGAAGCACAGCGAGTCTCCCCGAGTCCTGCCGAGTCTCGCCAAGTCCCGCCCGAGATCCGATGGTATATTCTAACTCCCAGGCGTTCCCATGGTGACGGGGAAGCTTGCCTGGGGGTTAGAATATCCAGGGCCATGCCGCTCCCAGGAGTACATTTATAAACTGTATTCCATAACTTTAACTGTAATCATCGCTCATCTCTTGGATACCTTACTCAGCTCCGGTAACAGCAGGCAGTGTGGGCGGCGCTGTCACGTGCCTGCTCCTCCCACTAGGCAGGATTAGAGGAGGGGGATCTGTGGATGGCACTTTTTAGGGGGGGATCTGTGGATGGCACTTTTTAGGCGGGATCTGTGGATGGCACTGTTTAGGGGAGGGGGATCTGTGGATGGCACTGTTTAGGGGAGGGGGATCTGTGGATGGCACTGTTTAGGGGGGATCTGTGAATGGCACTATTTAGGGGGGATCTGTGGAAGGCACTGTTTAGAGGAGGGGGATCTGTGGATGGCACTGTTTAGGGGGGGATCTGTGAATGGCACTATTTAGGGGGGATCTGTGGATGGCACTGTTAAGGGGGGGATCTGTGGATGGCACTATTTAGGGGGGGATCTGTGGATGGCACTGTTTAGAGGAGGGGGATCTGTGGATGGCACTGTTTAGGGGGGATCTGTGGATGGCACTGTTTAGGGGGGATCTGTGAATGGCACTATTTAGGGGGGATCTGTGGATGGCACTGTTAAGGGGGGGATCTGTGGATGGCACTTTTTAGGCGGGATCTGTGGATGGCACTGTTTAGGGGAGGGGGATCTGTGGATGGCACTGTTTAGGGGAGGGGGATCTGTGGATGGCACTGTTTAGGGGGGATCTGTGAATGGCACTATTTAGGGGGGATCTGTGGATGGCACTGTTTAGAGGAGGGGGATCTGTGGATGGCACTGTTTAGGGGGGGATCTGTGAATGGCACTATTTAGGGGGGATCTGTGGATGGCACTGTTTAGAGGAGGGGGATCTGTGGATGGCACTGTTAAGGGGGGGATCTGTGGATGGCACTATTTAGGGGTGGATCTGTGGATGCCACTGTATGGGGGCTCTTGTTTTGCGGCACAATCTGATCTTTTCATGGATACCATTCAAGGGTGTGTACTTTTTGATCACTTTTTATTTAATTTTTTTATGAAGAAATGAAGTGTCCAAAAATGGTGAATGTCGTTTTTATGTTTACCTTATGGGGAATATTTTTTAGTATTTTTATACTTAAAAGGGTGTTTTCGCACATTGCGACAACCATGATGTTTTTTTTTGCAAAATTGGGGGTGATTGGAACTGTATTATTATTTTTTTTTTCAACCAATAGCTTTGGAATATATAAGAAAATCGCATATTTCCTATGACGCCTATTGCAGGCTATGGCTTCATAGGAAATACTATGCAGCAGCCTGGGTTTCATTCATAGAGACCATTACCATTAGTTTTCTGTGTCCAAGCTAAATTGAGGCTCCAGAATCCAGCCACTTCCTAAAGTATATGTGATAGAAGGAGGAGGAGGGCGTGTTTAAGTGTGGAGAGCAACCATTGGTTGAGGTGCAGAAGCTAGTGCACGAGGAGCTCAATGCATTGTGGGTAGTGAGGGCAGGCGGGATTAGCCTCAGGGCTGTGGCCAGTGGCAGCCATCTTAACAGAATAGTGAAATTGCAGTTTTATGCAGACTGGTTGCTAAGAGCTAAATCTTCTGAAATATGGGGTAAGGCTAATGGACAATCAGAATAAATTAGTAAGTGCCTTGTATTAACTTTCTCTACATGATAAATGCCATGTGCTGAAGTGAGACAAACCCTTTCAGTAGAAGATATATTGAAGTTATAGTTATATAATGGACATGGACATAAAGTCCAGACTTTTAGATTTCATTGAGGGTATGCACATTAAAATTAGATGAAGGGTTTAGGAGTTTCAACTCCTTTTATATGTGGCACCCTGTTTTTAAAGGGACCAAAAGTAATCAGACAATTGACTCAGGCTGTTTGATGGGCAGGTGTGGGCAATTCCTTCATTATTTAATTCTTAATTAAGCACATAAAAGGCCTGAAGTTGATTTGAGGTGTGGTGCTTGCATTTTGAAGATTTTGCTGAGAAGTAAACATGTGGTCAAAGGAGCTCTCCATGCAGGTGAAACAAGCCACCCTTCATCTGCAAAAAACTGAAAAATCCCATGGGAAAAATTGCTACACTATTAGGAGTGGTAAAATCTATAGTTTGGTACATCCTGAGAAAGAAAAATAGCACTGGTAACCTCAACAGTGGTGGATGATGGCAGAATAATTACCATATGGGGAAAAACCCCTTCACAACAGCCAACCAAGTGAACAACACTCTCCAGGATATAGGCGTATCAATAGCCAAATCTACCATAAAGAGAAGACTGCATGAAAGTAAATATAGAGGGTTCACTGCACGGTGCAAGCCACTCATAAACCTCAAGAATAAGAAGGCTAGATTAGACTTTGCTTAAAAAAACATCTTAAAGAACCATCACACTTCTGGAAGAACATTCTTTGAACAAATGAAACCAAGGTCAACCTCTACCAGAATGATGGAAAGAAAAAAGTATGGTGAAGGCATGGTACAGCTCATGATCCACAGCATACCACATCATCTGTAAAATATGGTGGAGGCAGTGTGATGGCTTGGGCATGCACGGCTGACAGTGGCACTGGGTGTTTATTGATGATGTGGAAATTCTGGGGTTTTCAGAGACATACTGTGTGCTCAGATCCAGCCAAATGCAGCCAAACTGATTGGTCGGCGTTTCATAATACAGATGAACAATGATCCAAAACTTAAAGCCAAAGCAACGCAGGAGTTTATTAAAGCAAAGAAGTGGAATATTCTTGAATGGCCGAGTCAGTCACCGGATCTGAACCCAATAGAGCATTTCACTTGTTAAAGACTAAACTTCAGACAGAAAGGCCCACAAGCAACAGGAACTGAAAACCGCTGCAGTAAAGGCCTGGCCGAGCATTAAAAAGGAGGAAACACAGCATCTGGTGATGTCCATGAGTTCAAGACTTCAGGCAGTCATTGCTAACAAAGGGTTTTCAACCAAGTATTAGAAATTAACACTTTATTTACAATTATTTAATTTGTCCAATTACCTTTGAGCCCCTGAAATGAAGAGATTGCGCTTTAAAAAATGCTTTAGTTCCTCATATTTTTATGCAATCATTTTGTTCAACCCACTGAATTAAAGTTAAAAGTCTGAACTTCAACTGCCTCTGAATTGTTTTGTTCAAAATCTATTCTGGTAATGTACAGAACAAAAATTAAAAGAATGTCGTCCAAATATATATGGACCTAACTGCATATCATGGGCAGAATACATACAAAAATGGTCCTAGTTATGGTGTAGTTGTGTAACATCATGGCACATCACTTATCCCAACACAATGTACGGTTGGTGGTAACATTTGTTATGGGCCTGGTTTGTGTATTGCTTTGGCAGTGTGTGGTCAGTGTACTGCATTGTCACATCTGAGTAGTTAACACATCACATTTACTAAGCGGATACTTGACATTCCAGAGTTAAGAGAGTGGAAGCGAAGGAAAATTGAGAGGAAAGACAATGATAAATGTAAAGGTTAATGGACTGAATATAGCAGATTGCCTATATGGTAATTATAGGTAGGCAGCTGCAGTATGTTATATATTTTAGGCTATGCTCTTGTCAGTTGGTCCACACACTAGAGCCAGACGGACAAAGAAAGTTTCAGGGTTCAAGTAAAGTTTCTTTAAGGCCTCATTCAGACGGCTGTAGTGTTTTGAGGATCCGCAATACACGGATACTGGCCCTGTGTGTTCTGCAATTTGCGGACTGCACATGGCCGCAACCATAATAGAATATGTCAATTCTTGTCCACAATTGCAGATAAGAATAGGCCACACTCTATCCTTTCTGCGGGGCCATGGAACGGAACCACGGATGTGTGTTGTCCACATCTTTTGTGGCCCCATTAAAATGAATGGCTCGGCACCCGTACTGCAAAATTGCGAAACAGGTGCGGACCCATTCATACAGCCGTCTGAATGGGCCCTAAAGGTTATTTTGGTATATTTAGGTTAAAGATGGGAAAAAACAAATTAAGCGCCGGCCAAAGTAAGGAAGAATTATGGAAATGGCTCAGATAGTTGAGCCCTGCTGTTTCCATAACTCAGTAATTACAGAAATTGCGTAGTTTGATGTGCTACCCTGTTTGCATAGCTCCTATTCAGTGCTATGGGAGTTAAGGAAACAACGCTTGGATGTTTCTTTAACTCTGGCTACCCCCAGCCAGCACTGGGGTTTATTAACTCAACAGATGGAGTTAAAGGGGTTGTCAATCCCAGTCTCTGCTGCTCTTGCATCATTAACATGACCACTGCAGCCAAGCACTGACCTTAGCAGTTACGTGCCATTCATGCACACATGACCACTGAGGCCAGTGATTGGCTGCAATAGTCAATTGAATAATGTACAGCATTTAATCGCTGCAGGGCCAGTGGGGAACAGAACGGTGTTGCTGGAGTGGCAGCACATTTAAACAGTAGTTTTTCTTTATTGTATAAATATAATTTTTTTTAAATATCGAAGATAAATTCCTTTATCTTCCCCCAATTTATGGCACGTCTCTAAAGGATCAATGTTTCTCTATTTTTTCTGATATCTCTGATGATGAATGCCAAAATATGGTCTTCCTCTGGAATTCTGGGAGGGAAGAAATGCAAATGAGCTCTTAACAAGCTTTGCCTCTAATGCCACCAGATGAAAGGCAGCTATCCTATAAGTCAATATTCAGCTCTTAAAATAAGCCTTGAGACATGACTTGGTTATTAAATAAGCCAGCACCTCATCTGCAGACAGCTGTTTCGGGGTGATTGCCCCTCATCAGTGCAGAGCAGAGAGTACTGGCTTAACTCTGCACTGATGAGGGGCAATCACTCCGAAACAGCTGTCTGCAGATGAGGTGCTGGCTTATTTAATATCCAAGTTATGTATCAAGGCTTATTTTAAGAGCTGAATATGGATAGCTGCCTTTCATCTGGTGGCATTAGAGGCAAAGCTTGTTTAGAGCTCATTTGCATTTCTTCCCTCCCAGAATTCCAGAGGAGCATGTATGGCCTATAAGTCTCCTCACACTGATTAAGGTGCTCTCTCCCTAAGGAGAGTTAGTTCCCCCCTTGCAGTGTCCTCTTAAGAAACAGATTGTGCCCTTGCTGTGCCAGTCACTTCATAGGTACCAGCCTGAGCCCCCATAAGTTCCAACCACTTTCAAGTGTCATATACAAACTTCCGCCACAGTGCCTACATATGCTGACCCAGAAGCACCACTGTGACTGGCTGAATAGAGGTAAATAGTAAAAGAGTCACCACATGATATTTGTGGGACAGACCAGTCAGACTTGGTCAGTTCTGGATAAAATGGTAAATTAGTCAATATAATAGCAAGCTTGTATGACTGTGTAACTGGAAAATAAAGGGACCAGCCTGTGGAGGCTGCTGTAATAGGAGCATTTTGGTTGTCACTAGAGATGAAAAATTGCTCAAAATTCAATTCAGGTTTGATTTGGCTGAATTGGTCAACCAATTGGATTCCAAATCAATTCTAACAAAATCAAAAGTGCTTCAATGGCCTGAACACTCTTTCTCCCCAAAATTCACCTAAATTAAATTTTTACAAATTTCAGATCAAATCCCATTAGTTTAGAATCGATTTTCTCATCTTTAGTTATCAATAAAGACTGCCAATTTAATTTGAGCAAAATGGCTGGGTCAAAATCCAAGGAGAAAGCCCCTTAGGAAAGTGAGTGTTATTGCTTTGAGTTAATATAATGAGTGGTGTGGACAAGTTAAATTAGAAATCTTTGGGTTCCAGGCAAAACTTTTTTTTTAAAAGGTCACTGAGTTTTCATAAAACGTTCCTTATTTCATAGCGACGTATCAAATGTTTTGATTGGTGATGGTCTGAGTGCTGAGACCTCCACCGATTGCTTACATGTAGCGCTCTCCTTGGTGCAGAGACAGATTCAATAGAAAGTCTATGGGCATGTCTCGATCCATTCCTTGCAATATGCAAGTGTTCCTCTCTCCTCGTTCTGGTGACTGGCGGGGTCTTCTTGACACTCAGACCACCACCGATCAAAACCTTTGATATGTCTGCATGACATATCAAAAGATTTATAAAAAGTCAGTGACTATTTACATTTTGCATTAGAATAGTACATATTGCCCATCATTGCCAAAGCAATTATGAAATTATCTTTTCATGTCTGAAAAAATTAAATCTAGCACTGAAATAGTGAAGTTTTTTCCTTTTTTGTTGTGATAATTTATTGTCTATAAAATGTTTCAAGGTCTCACAGAAAAACTAAAAGTCTAATTCAGTGAAAGGTTGTTTTCCCCTATTGTGGAGGTCATTTATAAGGGGCAGGCAGAGCACAAAACACTGTTTACATAGTGCAAACATTAGCTCAGTGATGGATTCAGTAGGACTGTGATCCTTTGTCACTTCTACCAACATTTATGGAAGAAAATTAGTGACCCCCTCCCTTTTTGGGAAAATACACTTTGATCTGCCTAGCAGTGCCCTCATTTATTTGCTAAGTCTTTCAGAACCTTCGCTAACCCTTTTCAGGTTCTAAAAATTAGAACATTTGTCCAAAACTAGATCTGTGGTCAAGTATGTATTTTCAGTCTTTGTTCAGTTCTAAAGTGTTGGTTTAAGAGATATCTCTCTAATATTCATTTTCTTTCATCAGCCCAACATGTTAGAGTAAATGTACAGAAATGTCTTTATACACCAGTGCAACCCAGTTGACTGCAGTATCAAACTATTTGCAGGGTTTGTTTGTGGTCTGTAACCATGAGAATACATTGTTCTGCATAGGAGCTGTGCACAAAAAAGCGGTATGATATTTTTTAGCACCCCCACTGATCAAAACCTTTGATTGGTTGCTATGACATATCTAAAGCTTTTTGAAAGAATAGTTTTACTTTATTGCTACAATGGAAAATTTTGATAGGGGCATGTTTAAAATTTATTCCAATAATTATAATGACATGTTGGTGGTTTAGTGTATGAAAAGGGACAGGTTTCCTTTAAACCCCCACAGTTTCCATTAGCTTTTAGTCTCTTGAGTTAACATGTATGACTGAACACGGCAGTTTGTGTCTACTGTTTTAAAGACATAATACAGGCTGCTGTGTGTTCTGGATCATCTTTATATATAGCTCTGTGTTGTGCCATTCTTCTATGATTCCTACTAGAAGTTTATAAATGAATTGCCAGCAGACTACAAGAAAGGTCCATCTAGTTGTTAACAGATGCTCCAGAATTTTTATTACATGGGGAATGCAAGTAGTTACTAAATCAAACATATCAGGAGAGGTGACAGGTCCTCTTTAGAACATAAAAAGTATTAAAAGAGGTTATCCAATAGTAGAAATCCCCCCCTCATGTCTTGGCCCATCCTATAAATCATACTTACTCGGTCCCCAGCCCCCGCATCCTTCCGGATAGCTGCACAGCCGCCACTGCATTTCCCCATCTTGCAATGAAAACATCCGGCGATGGGGCAACAGCCAATAGCAGGCCTTGACGCGGATTCTGGGGGCAGGGTAAGTATCGTCTATAGGAGGGGCCCAGGCATTGTGAGGGGGTATTTATACTATTGGATAACCCCTTTAACACATTTTGGTATATTTTGCTAGTTATGTTTTGCTGTTGTTCTTTATTATTTCCGTTCTTTTTCTGACACTACTTAATTGTTCAGTCATTTGCTCTCAATCAAACTTCAATTCCATATCCTTGGCCCATAAATAAGTGGAGGCCAGATGGATTTAACTATATTGTCTGGATCATAATCGTATTAAATAGGGTGTTTAATAGTATCCTAGGCATTCCCCTGCTCTTGTAATGTGATTGGCAGTCCTGGGCTGTGCTCTATATCAGCGCTCTGTGGTTGAACAATTGGCAAAATTGATTTAAATTGGTGTTTTTGCCATATCCACCGCTAAGGCTAGGTTCACATCTATGTCCAAGGCTCCATTTGGGGCCTCTGTCACACATTTCACCAAAAAGAGCAAACAAAATAAAAAAAAAGGTATTAAAGCAGTGTCCCAAATGGAAACCAAATAGACCCCATTACAGTCAATTGGATCTGTTCTTTTCTGAATCTGACACTTTTTTGTTATTTTTCATTTTGCTCCTCTAAGGGAGCAGAAGGTCGGAACCCAGGTGTGAACCCAGCCTACCATTTGTACTCTTTGTTCTGTTTGTTTGAATATTACGTTACCTACCTAATCTTGCCATGGATGACTTGTGAGCATTTGGTGGTATTTCGAATTATATATATTTAGACAAAAATCTAATAGTATGTTTATTTCCGCTCCATAACAAATAACCTATGAATAATTTAATGGTACGGACACAGTCAGGTTTCTTGATGCAGTTTTGGTAGCCAAAATTAGGAGTGACAGGCCGTCTCATTTATCATTTTCCATGCTGGTTTTTGGCATAGAAAATGACTTAAATCTATGCCAGCTCACTTGCAAGTCGCACAGCCAGTGCCTCAGTTATGTTAGGTAGAAGTGCATAAAGTGCCAGCGTAGGGTTATTAAGACCGGCGTCTACAATGCTGATCTTCATTAATGACCCCATTAGTGAGTGAATACCCTAAAAACGTAGTTGTATTTGTATAGTATGTTTTGCTGCAAAGCTTTTTGAGCAACTCAGGAGTTTTTATTACTGTTAGGGCTCATGCCTATGAACGTAATCGGTCCGTGCCCATGCTGTGGACTGCAAATTGCCGTCCGCAATGCACGGGCACAGACCATGGGGCAGCCGCATGCGGATCACGGACCCATTCACTCGAATGGGGTCCGTGATCCGCATCTGACGGTCCGCATGCGGCCGCAATGCACGGGCACAGACCGTGGGGCAGCCACATGTGGATCCGACGGTCCGCACCGCAAAAAAGTAGTGCAAGCGCTACTTTTTTGCGTTACGGAGGCACGGCCGGAAACACCACAGAAGCACTCCGTAGTGCTTCCGTGGGGTTCCGATCCGTGCCTCCGTTACGCATTTCCATGATTGCGGACCCATTCAAGTGAATGGGTCCGTGATGCGGAGTGCACAAAGCCGGTGCCCGTGTATTGCGGACCCGCTAGTTTGACATCTCCGTTTACCTGATTTGACAGAGGAACAGCCTGCCAGAGTTCATCATCGACGGGGAACCAGATGGTTTTTGCATGAGTGCTGGGTTTCGGTCAGACAAAATCTGGTGCAAAAAATGGAGGTGTGAAACTAGCCTTAAAAGATCCCTTTTATGGCCATGACATAGATTAATGTACAACATTTTTTATATTTGGCCGAATATAAAGTAATTGATCTACAAGACTAATTGACACATAATTTTAATGATTTTAGAGTCATTTTATGAATTACTTAAACACATTTTCTTGTTTCCCACTTCAGATTAGGGTATGGCGATACCTAAAAGGCCGAGAAATTGTAACTAATGACATTCTACTGGATGGAGGAAACAAAGTGATGGTTGGAGGATTTGGAGATCCCAGTATTTGTGACAACCAGGTGTCCACTGGAGATACAAGGATTTTCTTTGTCAACCCTGCCCCCCGCTATATGTGGCCCCTGCACCGCAATGAACTAATGTTAAATTCCAGTTTGATGAGGATAACCCTGAGAAACTTGGAAGAGGTTGAATCATGTGTAGAAGGTGAGTACTTAACGTTTGTTTGTATTTAATTTCACAAGAAATGGGCACCACAAGGCATTTAGCAACTTTGAGTAGTAAATAAAAAATTTGAGGATCTATGTGATCAAATAATTTGTCACATGTCCTGTAACTTATAGGGGACAGTTAGATACCACCTTCTATTGGTCAAATAAACCAGACTTCTTAACACTGGGAACTTATTGGTGGTCTTCTGCACTATAATGTTAAAAACAATCACTCTGTTATGTGAATTCATTTAAACTTTTTTTAAAATTTTATGTTGGGTATCGAACATATTTTCTCAGAGAAAGACGCCCCTAACCTTTTAGCATCACAATGGAATGCAAAGGTCATCCCTAAGGTTAAGCCTTTATAATTTAACACATTGTATAATAATGGGGAATATTTTTGCTAGAAACCATCCTCTGGGTTATATTTGAATGCATGTCTGACTTCCATAATTTCCCTTGTAAAACGTGTCGTTTTCAGCTGTCTATTTTGTATGCATTTCATAGTTGTAAATCACCATTATATGCCTTTAGATCTTCAAAAAAATTTGATTATGAAGATATTTCGTATCTTTGATTATGCGTTTTGATCATAAGATCTTAGTCATAGCATGGAATGACTATGATCGGTTCATCCAAGTGTGTTTGTGTTTTCAATGTGGAGACAGGAGAAAGTCATTGCTAGAGAGCACGGGCGGTGGCTTATATCCTGGGAGGACAAAAGGATGGGGGTAAAAAAAAATCAGTTCACCAAGTCCTTTTCTTCCCCAACATCATCTGACGGGGAAAGTTAGGAGCTCCCGATACACATTAGATTGTCGGCCGTTCGCAATGAAAGCAGTGGGTTCAGCCGACAATACATTAAGTTAAGCAGAGGAACAGTCCTATGCAGACAACATGCTCCAGACCTGTCATTTTATGAGGAATCCATTTTTTTTCTAGATAACATGTCCTCTTTAAAGATTAATATAATTTGCAAAGGATATTTTCTAATGCTATAGGTTTGGATGTGGGCCTTGGGGCACTGGTCATCTGCTGACCTACTAATGCCTTTGCTTGTACTAGTTTACATAGATAAGGATTTCCTTCATGAATTGTTTGAGTGAGAGAATTGGTTATATGAGTCAAATGCGCAGCGTCACCTCCTTAGAACTTTGAACTTTATTTTGGTGTATCATTATGAGAGGATAGAACTGGTTTCTGCGGGCGACTGTGAACTTTAAAGAAGTTGCTACTGATTTTGTTATGGAATAAAGATTTGCTTTGGATACAATGGATCTAGCTTTAATGAGTCTTTCCTGTTTTACTCAGAAATCCGCTGTACACTTCCTATAGCTTTAATGTAATTTATTTGTGTCTTTGCAGAATAAAGTAATTATCCTTTGGTATTTTCTTACCTTTCTGTCTTTCTCATTAGAGGCATATGTCCTTAGCTCAGCCCCATTCAAGTGACACAGTTAATGGACAAGAGCATTGCTTCTGGCATAAATCAGCTATGTTTTTCTAGTCTCATGCAACCATTTTAAATGTTGAGGAAAACCTTGACAGAAAAACAGTAAAAATGTGACTAAAGGTAGTACAAAAGGCAGTAGTCAAAAATCCTGACCTCTTAAAATTCAGAGGTCTAAAAACCAGATGGCTTTAGCTGTGAGGGCTCCTACTCTCAATGCTTCAGCTAAGGAGATAATTGGATGAGGAGTTGTCTAGTTGGTGTAGTTCATTCTTTCTCAATGATCGCTCTGCTGGGAGCAATCATACTACCAAGAGTGTCAAAGAGGCTAAATGGCAAATCTCTTCATTAGCTCCCATGGCCATCAACACGTGGCAGTCATTGGAAACCACTTCTAGCTGTGGTTGTATTCACACAGGAGCATAAATACTCTGTGAAATCAAAGAAAGTGATAGATATATTATAAGTCAAAATCAGTTTGGGATTCTAGATTAAAAAATAATAATAATAATATATATATATATATACACTGTAAGAAACCTGATGTGTATCGGCAAGTCTTCAGACCCTTTCACTTTTTTCATATTTTGCTATCTTGTGGCCTTGTGTTAAAATAATAAAAAAGTTCACCTTTTCCCCATCATTCTGCACTTGATACCCTATAATGATAAATTGAAAATAAAATTTTCAAAATCTTTGCTACTACTAAAAATAAAAAAACAAAATCTTGCATTGACATAAGTATTCAAATCCTTTACTCAGGACTTAGCAACTTTGGCAGTGATTATAGCCTCTAGTCTTTTTGGGTATGATGCAATATGGTTTGTACACCTGGAGCTGGGGATTTTCTTCCATTCTTCTTTGCAGATCCTCAAACTCTGTTAGTTTGGGTGGTGTCCGTCGGTGAACAGCCATTTTCAGGTCTCTCCAGAGATGTTTGATTGGGTTCAAATCAGTGCTCTGGCCAGTGCCACACAAAGACATTCATAGAGTTGTCTCTAAGCCACTCTGTGCTATCTTGGCTGTGTGCTTAGGGTTTTTGCCTTGTAGGAAGGTGAACCTTTGGCCCATTTTGAGCTCTAGAGCACACTGGAGCAGGTTTTCATTAAGAATATATCTGTACTTTGCGCCATACAGCTTTTGATCAACTCTGACCAGTCTCCCTGTCCCAGCTCCTGAAAAACACCCCCACAGCAGGATGCTACCATCACCATGCTTCCCTGTAGGGATGATATTGGGCAGGTGATGAGCATTGCCTGGTTTCCTACAAACATGAAGCTTTGAATTGAGGCCAAAAAGTTCAATCTTTGTTTGATCTGACCAAAAAGATCTTATTTCTCACAGTCTAAGAGTCCTTTAGGTGTTTTTTTTTGCAAACTTTAATTTATTGTTTACTGAGGAAAGGCTTCTTTCTGGCCACTCTTCCATAAATCCCAGATTGGTGGAATGCTGCAGTGATGGTTGACCTTCTGGAAGATTCTCCTATCTGCGCACAGGATCTTTGGAGCTCAGCCACAGTGACCACTGGGTTTTTGGTCATCTCTCTTACCAAGGCTTTTCTCTCCCGATTACTTAGTTGAGTGGGGTGGCCAGTGGGTCAGCGCTGTATTGGAATAACCATTTTAACGCGAGATAGCACTCCGAGGTGCCTATTTGAGTTGGGAACCCAACAGCAGTTTTATATTGATGACCTATACTTGGGATCTGATTGGTGGGTGTCTAACACCCGGGAATTCGCCGATCAGCTGTTTGAGAAGGCATATGTGCTCCTGCGGCCTTCTCACAGCTTTTCCTGGGCCAGTAATGACACGTCCATTGGTCACATGGGCTAGGAGAAGCTCAGCCTCATTGAAGGGAATGGGGCTGAGCACGATACCAAGCACAGCTGCTATACAATGTATGGCGATGTGCTGGTTAAGGCTGAGGTTCACATCAGCGTTCAGCCTTTCTGTTCTCCTACTCCGTTATAGGAGCAGGAGAATGGAAAGGACGGATTCGGCACATAACTGAGCCGAACTGAGCCTATGGACCCCATAGACTATAATAGGGTTCGTTAGGTTTCCGCTCAGAAGATGAGTTTGGAGCGGAGACAAAAGTTGTGCATGTAGGACTTTTGTCTCTGCTCCAAAATCATCTTCTGAGCGGAAACCTAACGGACCTCATTATAGTCTATGGGGTCCGTAGGCTCCGTTCGGCTCAGTTATGTACGGAATCCGTCCTTTCCTTTCTCCTGCTCCTATAATGGAGCATGAGAACGGAAAGGCTGAACGCTGATGTGAACTCAGCCTAAGTTGCTAGAAGACCGCTGCATTCACACAAGCACCAGTACCTTCTCGACACCCATCAATCAGATACTAATGACCTATCCAGAGGATGGGGCATCAGTATTAAAGTCATGGAAAACTGTTTTAATAATGTATATTACAAAAAAAAATTTTGGGCTATTTAGAACATTTAAAATAAAGTTTTACAAACGTTTAGTTACTCTTTAATTCTGCAATATCTGTCCATGTCAGTGTGCTCTTGATCTTCCATATTGGTAGGTTTATAATAGAATAATTAACCGAGCAGCCACAAGGCCATATTGTGCACAGCTTTGCAGTGATACAATCATGGGAAATGTGGGGGTAGAGCGTGTAAAATCTATTGAAACACCACATTATTGTGACTTATCCAAGCCATGGATCTCCTCTATATCTCTGTTAGAATGCTGAAATCTATAACTCTGGACACAGCTGTGAGGTATTTGAGCAGCCTAGGGATTATACAGACTCATTGTTATGTTTTTAGGACTGTTATTATTATACATACATGAATTTTATATATATATATATATATATATATATATATATATACAGTGGGGGAAATAATTATTTGACCCCTCACTGATTTTGTAAGTTTGTCCAATGACAAAGAAATGAAAAGTCTCAGAACAGTATCATTTCAATGGTAGGTTTATTGTAACAGTGGCAGATAGCACATCAAAAGGAAAATCGAAAAAAAAACTTTAAATAAAAGATAGCAACTGATTTGCATTTCATTGAGTGAAATAAGTATTTGAACCCCTACCAACCATTAAGAGTTCTGGCTCCCACAGAGTGGTTAGACACTTCTACTCAATTAGTCACCCTCATTAAGGACACCTGTCTTAACTAGTCACCTGTATAAAAGACACCTGTCCACAGAATCAATAAATCAAGCAGACTCCAAACTCTCCAACATGGGAAAGACCAAAGAGCTGTCCAAGGATGTCAGAGACAAAATTGTAGACCTGCACAAGGCTGGAATGGGCTACAAAACCATTAGCAAGAAGCTGGGAGAGAAGGTGACAACTGTTGGTGCGATTGTTCGAAAATGGAAGGAGCACAAAATGACCATCAATCGACCTCGCTCTGGGGCTCCACGCAAGATCTCACCTCGTGGGGTGTCAATGGTTCTGAGAAAGGTGAAAAAGCATCCTAGAACTACACGGGAGGAGTTAGTTAATGACCTCAAATTAGCAGGGACCACAGTCACCAAGAAAACCATTGGAAACACATTACACCGCAATGGATTAAAATCCTGCAGGGCTCGCAAGGTCCCCCTGCTCAGGAAGGCACATGTGCAGGCCCGTCTGAAGTTTGCCAATGAACACCTGAATGATTCAGAGAGTGACTGGGAGAAGGTGCTGTGGTCTGATGAGACCAAAATAGAGCTCTTTGGCATTAACTCAACTCGCTGTGTTTGGAGGAAGAAAAATGCTGCCTATGACCCCCAAAACACCGTCCCCACCGTCAAGCATGGGGGTGGAAACATTTTGCTTTGGGGGTGTTTTTCTGCTAAGGGCACAGGACAACTTATTCGCATAAACGGGAAAATGGACGGAGCCATGTATCGTGAAATCCTGAGCGACAACCTCCTTCCCTCTGCCAGGAAACTGAAAATGGGTCGTGGATGGGTGTTCCAGCACGACAATGACCCAAAACATACAGCAAAGGCAACAAAGGAGTGGCTCAAGAAGAAGCACATTAAGGTCATGGAGTGGCCTAGTCAGTCTCCGGACCTTAATCCAATCGAAAACCTATGGAGGGAGCTCAAGCTCAGAGTTGCACAGAGACAGCCTCGAAACCTTAGGGATTTAGAGATGATCTGCAAAGAGGAGTGGACCAACATTCCTCCTAAAATGTGCGCAAACTTGGTCATCAATTACAAGAAACGTTTGACCTCTGTGCTTGCAAACAAGGGTTTTTCCACCAAGTATTAAGTCTTTTTTTGTTAAAGGGTTCAAATACTTATTTCACTCAATGAAATGCAAATCAGTTGCTATCTTTTATTTAAAGTTATTTTTTCGATTTTCCTTTTGATGTGCTATCTGCCACTGTTACAATAAACCTACCATTGAAATGATACTGTTCTGAGACTTTTCATTTCTTTGTCATTGGACAAACTTACAAAATCAGTGAGGGGTCAAATAATTATTTCCCCCACTGTATATATATATATATATTAGAGAGAGAGAGAGAGAAATAAAATATGGTATATAATCGTTCAAAAATAACATTTTCTCTTTCCTCAACATGTCGAGGAAACAAGGCATCTGAGCTGCAACTGCCTTTCCCTCTTCATTTCTACAGCCTTAATAGTTTCCTCAATTCAGTTTGCTCTTATCATATGCCCAGGACCTGATTAAGGTTGGTGCAGGCCCTGGAAGAATTTTTTTCCCCCTAATTCTCACATAATGCATAACTAATTTTGGCCAACAATACAAATTAGATTATTGGCAGATCCATCTGATGTTAACTCTGTCAGTAATCTAAAATATATTCGGGAAGCTTGACTGTTCTGCCAACTCTGCTGTTGGTGACTACTTGCAACATACCAACATTTTTATTTATTTTTAGAAGTACATTTTGAGTTTGAAGTAACTAGGAGGTAGAAGACCCTAGGTATTGTAAACTTGTTAGGCAATTGACCCTTTAGCCCTCCTTATAATCTGGTAATGGATGTGTAGGGTGAAAAATGCGGTATTTATTTTATGCACTTATATAGCGCTACTATATTCTGCAGCATTAGCATCCAACTGTCCCGAATGGGGCTCACAATCTAAGTTCCCTATCAGTATGTATTTGGAGTGTGGGAGGAAACCGGAGTACCCAGAGGAAACCCACACAAACACAGGGAGAACATATAAATTCCATGCGGATGTTATCCTTGGTCGGATTAGAACCTAGGACGCCAGCGATGCAAGGCACCAGTGCTAACCACTGAGCCACCGTGCCCATATGAGTACCAATATATGTGTAACCAAAAGCTTGGTACTAGGGAAAAGCACATAACTGAGTTGACATAAACCTAGTAATGATCGACAGCAGGGCAGAGGCCTTGGCACATGTAATATTATTATGTCTTACATTTCTGTTGACATAACAACTTTATCTAAAACACTCGATTGTCAGATTTGAATGGATCCAGGGCCGATCCTACACGGGGTGCAGTGGGTGCCCCGCACCCCAGCGCTGTCACCCGAAAGGCGCCGAGCGCAGGGCCGGACTGGCCTGCCGCTGCCGGGATAGCGGGAAATTTCCCGGTGGGCCGGCAAGCCTGAGTGCCGCAAGGCCGCGGCCCTGGTGACAAGTGGGGGCGGCCGCGGCCGGCGGCAGGGCAGAGCAGGAGATGAGCGCCTCCATTGCGGAAGCGCTCATCTCCATAGTCATCTGTATTGCCGTCCTCAGGACGGCAATACAGATGCCTGTGCTGCGGCAGAGGAGGGAGAGGTGTGTCCCCTCCTGTTCCTCTGATAGGCTGCCGGCTTAGTGCTGGCAGCCTATCAGAGGCCGGTGCAGGCGGCGCGATGACGTCATCGCGTCGCCTGAGCCGTATAGCGAGGGACACAGACGGAAGAGGCGGCCTGCATCGCATCGCATTGCTGGAGGTAAGTATAAGTGTATTATTTTTTTTTATTTTTTTATATAGGTACAATACTGGGCTGGCACATGATAAGGGGGGCTACTGGGCTGGCACATAAGGGGGGCTACTGGGCTGGCACATAAGGGGGGACTACTGGGCTGGGCTGGCACATGATAAGGGGGGCTACTGGGCTGGCACATGATAAGGGGGGACTACTGGGCTGGCACATGATAAGGGGGGACTACTGGGCTGGCACATGATAAGGGGGGCTACTGGGCTGGCACATGATAAGGGGGGGCTACTGGGCTGGCACATGATAAGGGGGGACTACTGGGCTGGCACATGATAAGGGGGGACTACTGGGCTGGCACATGATAAGGGGGGCTACTGGCACATGATATGGGGGGCTACTGGCACATGATATGGGGGCACTCTGGCTACTGGCACATGATATGGGGGCACTCTGGCTACTGGCACATGATAATGGGGGGGATCTGGCTACTGGCACATGATATGGGGGGGGGGCTCTGGCTACTGGCACATGATAAGGGGGGGGGGCTCTGGCTACTGGCACATGATATGGGGGGCTACTGGCACATGATAAGGGGGGCTACTGGCACATGATAAGGGGGCTACTGGCACATGATAAGGGGGTCTACTGGCACATGATAAGGGGGGCTACTGGCACATAAGGGGGGCTACTGGCACATGATATGGGGGGCTCTGGCTACTGGCACATGATATGGGGGGGCTCTGGCTACTGGCACATGACATTTATTTTGACTTGTCAAAGCCGTTGACTAAGTTATTGTCAAAGCAAATTGGTGGGGCTGAAGTTGGGGGCTGAAGTTGTTGCCATAGAAACATTGTAAAGGGGAGGAGTTAGTAATATAACCACGCCCATGTGGGGGCGCCAGAAATATTTCTGCACCCAGGCGCCTGTGACCCTAGGATCGGCCCTGAATGGATCCTCCTCATTCAGTCACAATGACAAGTGATGAGTTATACATCTATTGACTATCATTTTAATTTCCCTTTATAGTCATCTTAATTTACAGTAATAGACTAAAGTTGCACCTACACATTAGGGGGGAAATTTATCTTCAGAAAACTGCCACTAAAAAGTCACAAAGTATGGTGCACGCTGTAGGTGCACAACATTTTATGACTAGTTTTAGGCAAAGCTTGCCACTTTTCAAAGTAGCAAACATTGCAGGTTCGATGTAGGTGGCCCGTCACATTTATGATAATCTACCCCAGGAAACTAGAATAGATTATAGTGAAAATTTTCACCAGCTCCCTTGCTGGTGTAGATCTCCACTTTGGCACACAGACCTACACAGATGCTCCACAAACATTAAAAGGTATGCACCTTTTAATATTTGTGGCACATCTGATACAAGCGGTGGAGGGATTAAGATGCCAGTTTTGATAAATCTCCCTGCAAATGTATTTCAGCCGAACCTTTAACTTTGGTGGATTTTAAAGAGTACTAAAATATTAAAAGGGTTCTCCGGTTCTCCAGGAATTACTGATTTTTTTAGCAAGTGACCCCAGCCTGCCTCCGTAAACAGATGATTCATACTTACCTGCTCCCCGCCACTCCGGTCTGTCATGAGACCTCCACTGTGTCCATTTTACAGTCCCCAGCTTGTTTTCTCCCCTTGTTTCATTGACATGGTCGAATGCTCCGCAGCCGCCAATGACTAGCTTCAGCGGTGACATGACCAGAAGCAGCACAACACTGCTGAAGCCAGTCAGTGGCTGCAGCAGAGCATGTGACCACACCCATGAAGTGCCAGAACAAAACAAGACGGGGATTGGAGCGGCGGGAAGCAGGAAAGTGTGAAAGCAGACACTTGCTACAAAAAAATCGGTATTCCTGGAGAACCCTTTTAAGATTTTAGTATTTCTTAAAAGAGATTTTAGCTAATTAGATTACCCCACCCTTTTTAGATAAGTATATAAAAGATGACTATCCTTTTAAAACAGTTGGGAATACCCCAGAGGTTTGAGGGTGTCAATCAGGCATTGCTGGGTAAAAGTTAATGGTATTTGTATATAGAAATGGAGCTAAGATTCCCCTTCCGGGCTGGATGTGTTAACTATAGAGACGTGATGAAGATCTGTCTGTGCCTGTGATAATGTTAGCTTTCAGTGATGGCCTTCAATCCCCTAGAAACCCATACACATCACTTTGCCATTGATTTTCCTTGCCTTCAGGGGAGTGACATTATTTGACAGGATTTTATTTCTCTTTTCACAAATGAGGGTAATAGCACTTTAATATGGCATAGAATAATGTGCTATAGTGAAGTATAGTCTAGTTATTTTTAATCTAATATAAAATGTGTAGTATAGTATTGTATAATACTTATAAATCTAATATGTAAAATACATGTATTCTTCCACCTTGCAAAAATGCTAAAATGATGTACAGTAAACGTAGCAATAATTGGCATTATGTACCTGTATAAAATGTAACAATATCACAAATAATGATAATTCAATAGTAAATATATGATAATAAACTTAGCCTTTTAAAAGCCTTCGATTAGGGTAACAAAAAGTTAGTTTTTTTAGTTTCTTTACGGCAGATTCATAGCATTAACCCCTTAGTGACCACACATATTTTTTTTCAATCGTATTCCAAGAGCTATAACTTTATTGATCAATGTACCTGCATGAGGGCTAATTTTTTGCAGGACAAGTTATAGTTTTTAATGCATCATTTTGGGTACATATAATCATTGATTAAAGCCATCTGTTTAGATAAAACCCCCTTTGTTTCTGTCAGTAAAAAGGCGTATTAGTGGTCACTAAGTTTAAACTACATCATCTCATGGTTTACTGTCGCTCCTTTCTAACAGGAGAAAAGGGACCCCTGTTCTCGTGATCAGTGGTAGATCCCAGTAGTCAGACTGCTACCATTCAGACACTTCGCATATTCCTGTGGATAGGTGATATATTGTCATTCTAGGACAACCCCTTATAATCTTGAAAGGAGAAACAATTAATTTATTTTCCAAGTAATGTCACAAGGTAAAAATTGAACATGTATTTAATATTAATAGAGGCAGTTAAAGAGGTTGTCCAGGATTTTTCATACTGGATTTTCATACCGATGTGATGGTCTATCCTCATGATAGGCAATCAGTATAAAAATCCTGGACAACCCCTTTAAAGTCTGTGCACCACTATTAAGGCTCATGCACACAAGCATGTGTGCCCGTGCTGCAGACCACAAATAATGGTCCACAATCTACGGGCACCATCTGTGCACACACCGTTTGGGTCCACGATCCGCAAGAGATGGTCCACACCACAAAAAACTGGACATGTTCTATTTTTTTTGCAGTGCGGAGGCACAGACCCAAATCCCACTGAAGCGCTTGTTGGGGCTTCTGTGGGCTACCAATCCATGCCTCCGCTCCCTATATTGAGGATTGCGGACTCATTCAAATCAGTGGGTCTGCATCCGGGATACAGAGTGCAAATGGCTGGTGGCTGTATATTGCTGACCTGTTTGCGGCCCGCAATACGGGCACAGGGCACAGACGCTCGTATACATGAGCCCTTAGTTGGTAAGATGGAAGCACTGGTTATAATTCCTGGGCTACAAGGCATTTAAACATTTTCTTTATTGTGTGGTTAATAGACATTAGGTAATTAAAATTGGACTATACTAGTAGGAGGTTAAGCAGCAATTAGGGAACATTTCTCCCTAAAATAAAACATTAATTGGCAAATGAGGTCCTTGAATTGCCCTCTTTTATATTAAATTAAAATTTGCAAACTTTGCTATTGCTATGCAGCTGGGACAGGATAAAAATTGGGCCCCATGTAGTGCATTAGGCAGCCGCCCACACAGTCTGATCCTTGTTCCAGCAATGCCATTCAATGTTTTAATGTGCAGCGTTTCTTTGTTATTTAATCGGTCTCAGCAGTAACTTGTTTTTATATGTGTACAGTACATTAGATATCCAGAACATATTTTAACAGCATATATGGTTTTTAGATAAGTTTCTTCTCATTTGAATTTAGTCTGGGTTTATGTTTATAATAACTGCCTCCTAATATTGCAAATAAGGTGTATATAATGGAAGCCAAGAAGACATAAATGTATCAGTGTAGCATGAAAGCCTTTACCTTATAGGATTGTGCGCTTTATTGGAGCAGTGGGTAGTGACACAATCTGCACGCCGTAGTTTAATGCATTACCTGTGGTGCACTTAAGGCTCTGCTGCATTCTCAATGGCAATCACTCTATGAAGAAAAGCAAATCAGACTCTCAAAGTGCACCATAGAGAGATCCAAATATAGGCTAACAGGCTCTATTTTTATATAGATTCATTCTGTCGGCACTCATTATATATGGCTGTAACCAGAAGTTTTATTTAAAAGATTGCTAATGCCATATAACTGGGGCTGCTTTATTAGGGACATGATTTGATATAGCCATGTAGTAATGAGAGTCGTAAAAACAGGTGGGATTTTAAAGATACAGCTTGAGAAATACACAGAAATGGGATATCTGAGATTTCTAAAGCTTTACCCAAGAATGGGATACAATAAAAAAAAAAAAAAACTCACCTCTTCAGTCCCCTGTCACTCTAATGACGCTGCTGTCTGCTTACTTCCTGCAGCAATCACATGCCCAACATCATTCACATGACTGCTGCAACCAAGCACTGGCCTCAGTCGGGGTGGCATCATGCATGGCACATGATTAACAACTAAGGTCACTGATTAGCTGCTGTTGTCACATGAATGATATAGGGCAGGTAATCATAGAAGGAAGTAATCAGTGACCAGTGTCAATCACTACCTCGGTGATGCTGTCAGGGCCGTCTTTAACAAGGGGCAGCTGCCCTGGGCCCAGTTGCTCCTGGGGGGCCCAAGGCAGCTGCCTCTTGAGCCCTGCTAGCCACTGCCCCGGGTGTCAGGCTGTCAGCTACACAGGGGGTGCTGCCATGCCTGCCGGCACTCCAGGCAGCGTACTGTGAGAGCTGTGATTCTCTAGGACCTTAGATGACATCATCACCATGTGACCAGTAACCTAGCAATATTACTGGTCACATGGCTATGAGGTAATCAAGTTCCTTTCTACCAGGAGTGTTGTTGTAGAAGTTTGCATTAACTGTGGAGCTTTTTTTGTGAAGATTACATCAGAAAAAGGTGACAGGGGCTGTTATGCTAATACACTGTAAACTACTGTATAGTGGGGGCCTGTATACTGTGGGGGGCTGTATACTGTGGGTGGCTGTATACTGTGGTGGACTGTATACTGTGGGTGCTGTATATTGTGGAGTGCTATACTGCTGTACTGTATATCTTGGGGGGCTGTATACTGTGGGTGCTGTATATTGTGGAGTGCTATACTGCTGTACTGTATACTGTGGGGGGGCTGTATACAGTGGGGGGCTGTATACTGTATACTGTGGGTGCTGTATATTGTGGAGTGCTATACTGCTGTACTGTATACTGTGGGGGGGCTGTATACAGTGGGGGGCTGTATACTGTATACTGTGGGTGCTGTATATTGTGGAGTGCTATACTGCTGTACTGTATAGTGTGGGGGGCTGTATAGCGTGGGGTGCTGTATCGTGTATAGTTTGGGGTGCTGTATACGGTGAGGTGCTATACTGCTCTACTGTATACTGTGAGGTGTTGTATACTGTGGGGTGCTGTATACTGTGGGCTGCTATACTGCTCTACTATATACTGTGGGGTACTGTATAGTATGGGGTGCTATACTGCATACTGTGTGGTGCTGTATACTATAGGGTGCTATACTGCATACTGTGGGTTGCTGTATACTATAGGGTTCTATACTGCATACTGTGGGTTGCTGTATACTATAGGGTTCTATACTGCATACTGTGGGGTGCTGGGGTGCACTGTAACACTAGGGTGAGCCGAGCCCTGGTCTTCTTCCTGCAGAGCGGTGCCCACTTCCAGCCTGAGCCCAGCTGCCCAGAGCACTGATCCTGAGCCGCTGGAGTCTTCAGAACTGGAAGTATTTACAGTCATTCACTGTACTCTACCAGATGTGTGGATTTTTTGTGTGTGTGTTATGGTGGAGGGCGTGATTGCCTGCTAAGGTGTGGGAAGGCGGGATCCAGGGGGCCCAAGTAAATTTTTGCCCAGGGTCCAATCAATATTAAAGATGGCACTGGATGCTGTAGTGGGGGATTGCATAGTTGAGTATAGTTTTTCTATTTTAGTGCTATTGGATAAATTTTGCAACAAGTTGTCCTCTTTGATTGTTCAGCCAACCAGATTTGGAAGTCTTACTAGCTGAGAGTGAAAAAGAGTGAAAAATATGCACATAGTTTTAGATGGAGGTGATCGCTACACACCATTGGTCATTAAATAAGAAGAAAGCGGTTCCCTTGATTTCCACAGGGTGGTATCATGGTTGCGGTTGATTGGTGGACTTGGGCCTAGCGTTTCAAGGGTTCTATGATGACTGTCTCTGACTGTGTATACATGCCTGGTTACATCATAAAAGATGTAAATAAATGATCATATTTCCAACCTCAATACTTTAAAGCTCTTTTACCACACAACAAATACTAATGGTCCCTTTACACGGGACGACGATCTAGCAGATTGTTGTGAAGGAAGCATTCCTTCCTGACAATCGGCTGATCGCTAGTGGAGGAGACCAGTGGATTTACATGCACCGATCTCCTTCAGAGTATGGGGAGGAGCGATCCCTTATACCAGGGATGCTCAACCTGTGGCCCTCTAGCTGTTGTAAAACTAGAACTCCCACCATGCCCTGCTGCAGTCTGATACCTGTAGACTGTCTGGGAATGCTGGGAGTTGTAGTTTTGCAACAGCTGTAGGGCCGCAAGTTGAGCATGCCTGCCGTATACCATCGTTCTTCCCCATACTGTCTTGTTTCCTGGCAGCTGATTGTGTTGACACAGCACGATTTGTGCTGCACAAAAGATACAATTACCTGATGAACGAGCATTTTGCTCGTTCATTGGGTAATCGGCAGTTACACCGCCAGATCATCACTAACCAGTGTTACTCAAAATAGTAACATCTCAAAATAGAGGTGTTAGAGTTAAAGATGCACCAAATTATTTGTTACAAATTATGGCACCATAGGCTCTAACAAAACTGACTTTAAAAATCCCCTCATGATAAATCTCCCCTACTGTCTTTGAGGGTTCCATCAGAGTTCCATTAGAGTATTACAGCATGCCAAAGCTAATTGAGAGGTCGATACAAGCCCTTTAGCATGCACACTGAGTTCTACAAGGCATTTAGTGGGAGAAAGAAGGCAAGCAGCTTCCAGTGGATTTTTTCCCTACAGAACAGCCCATATACCTTAGACTGTCACTGACCTCAATGAACATCTGAATAGTGCTATAGATAGCACCTAGACAGGAAAGTACGGTACCTGAAATTGTGCCATGAGGATATCGGGAGAACAGATAAAAAAATGTAATAGTATATTGATGCATCCCAAACTATAGACTATGGGGCCTCCTTGAATTTAGTCTCAAAAGCTAAATTTAGTGTTTATAGGTAATGTCCGATGATATCTCACTATGTGAATTTCAGTGTGACTAGTCTGATAGTTTCCCCCTAAACGCTATGCAAGTGGTATTTGTTGGATGTTAATTTCCATATAGAAAAAACATATGTTTAGCCAAAACCTAAACGGAAAGTCAAGTGCTATGGTATGTCTATGGGTAGCATTTTAGACTAAATATAAGCACGGATGTATATATAGGACATACAAGAGTGCACACAGTCACGTGTGCTCACAGATGTGGACACATTGCAGCTGCTGTAGAGGAATAACACACATTTCCACGAGCAGTCATCATATTATAGGTTATCAGCCTTTGAGTGGTAAACAGATGTCATTGATAATGTCCTCTCCTATGGTAAAGTATGTGGGAAGAGAGGGAGAGTGTGAGGTCCGCTGGATACGCAAACCTTTCAGATCTTTATTGAGTGTGAGTGTGTTAGCTTTCACTTTGATCACATTACTACACAAATACAAACACAGGATCAGCGTGTTTGACAGGGGGAAGGGCAGGTAGGATTTAGGGCATCATCACTAGGGTTAAGCCAGAGGTGACCCAGGGCTCATAGAGAAAACAATGACTACTAAACCTAACACCAAAAATGAACTGTGCACTGACAGTGAGGCTAGTTTCACATTTTCAGCACAGAACTCCAGTAGAAAACAGTCTGCCGGTGTTCTCCTGAAGTGGCATTGCCATATACTACCATTATTCTGCCGAACCCCCTTAACTAATGGGGTATAGCAAAGATCTGGCCGCTACCTAGCAAATATGCCAAGAGATTCCAGGCAGACAACCTGGCCGCAGGTGTGAAAGAAATCTAAGAAAACATGTGTAGGAACCAGGAGTGATTTTCACTGGCCCCTGGTTTAGGGGATGAGAAACTAATGTAAAATGAAAGCACTTACTTACTTTGTAGGTATCACAAATGGGACACTATAAAAAAGACCACATTGACTTAACAATTTCTGGTGTTTTACTGCCATAAACCCACGTGATAGGCATCAGCCTTTGCATGGATTGATGGAGCTTTCTCCTAGATGCAGACTGGCTTCTATTTATATGGATACTGGTGAACCCCAACATAGCCCATTGGAGTTTATCAAGCCCTTCCACTTCAATCCTTGCTTCAGAAAGTTACAAAAAAGAGCTTTGCAACTCTCTGGGCTTATTTGCACAAAATTTTTCCAACATTTTGCATTTTTACATTGCTCACCCCAGTTTTGAAATGTGGATGGGAAAGGATAACCCGTTGAGCTGATTTAACATAGTAACATAGTA
Organism: Bufo bufo; assembly: GCF_905171765.1. Lineage (NCBI taxonomy): Eukaryota > Metazoa > Chordata > Amphibia > Anura > Bufonidae > Bufo > Bufo bufo. Next base: position 96,643,194 of record NC_053389.1, on the reverse strand, counting down.
TATAAGGCCGAAAAAAGACATTTGTCCATCCAGTTCGGCCTGTTATCCTGCAAGTTGATCGAGAGGAAGTAAAAAAAAAAAAAAAAACTGAGTTACAAGCCAATTTTCCCCACTTAAGGGGGAAAAAATTCCTTCCCGACTCCAATCAGGCAATCAGAATAACTCCCTGGATCAACGACCCCTCTCTAGTAGCTGTAGCCTGTAATATTATTACACTGCAGAAATACATCCAGGCCCCTCTTGAATTCCTTTATTGTACTCACCATCACCACCTCCTCAGGCAGAGAGTTCCATAGGCTCACTGCTCTTACCGTAAAGAATCCTCTTCTATGTTTGTGTACAAACCTTCTTTCCTCCAGACGCAGAGGATGTCCCCTCGTCACAGTCACAGTCCTGGGGATAAATAGATGATGGGAGAGATCTCTGTACTGACCCCTGATATATTTATACATAGCAATTAGATCTCTCCTCAGTCGTCTTTTTTCTAAAGTGAATAACCCTAATTTTGATAATCTTTCAGGGTACTGTAGTCCCCCCATTCCAGTTATTACTTTAGTTGCCCTCCTCTGAACCCTCTCCAGCTCTGCTATGTCTGCCTTGTTCACAGGAGCCCAGAACTGTGCACAGTACTCCATGTGTGGTCTGACTAGCTATTTGTAAAGTGGTAGGACTATGTTCTTATCACGGGCATCTATGCCCCTTTTGATGCAACCCATTATCTTATTGGCCTTGGCAGCAGCTGCCTGACACTGGTTTTTGCAGCTTAGTTTGCTGTTTATTAAAATTCCTAGGTCCTTTTCCATGTCAGTGTTACCGAGTGTTTTACCATTTAGTATGTACGGGTGACTTGCATTATTCCTTCCCATGTGCATAACCTTACATTTGTCAGTGTTAAACCTCATCTACCACTTCTCTGCCCAAGCCTCCAATCTATCCAGATCCATCTGTAGCAGTATACTGTCCTCTTCAGTGTTAATTACTTTACACAGTTTATTGTCATCTGCAAAAATTGATATTTTACTATGCAAGCCTTCTACAAGATCAGTAATAAATATATTGAAGAGAATAGGGCCCAATACTGACCCCTGAGGTACTCCACTAGTGACATTGACCCAATCTGAGTGTGTACCATTAATAACCACCCTCTGTTTTCTATTTCTGAGCCAGTTACTTACCCACATACAGACATTTTCTCCCAGTCCAAGCATTCTCATTTTATATACTAACCTTTTATGTGGTACAGTGTCAAATGCTTTGGAGAAGTCCAGATATACGACATCCATTGATTTGCCGCTGTCAAGTCTAGAATTTACCTCCTCATAGAAACTGATTAAATTAGTTTGACGTGACCGATCCCTCATGAAGCCATGCTGATATGGCGTTATTTGCTTGTTTTCATCGAGATCCTCCAAGATAGCATCTCTCAGAAAACCTTCAAACAGTTTACCCACAACAGATGTTAAACTTACCGGCCTATAGTTTCCGGGACCTGTTTTTGCACCCTTTTTGAATATTGGAACCACATTTGCTATGCGCCAATCCTGTGGGACACTCCCTGTCAGTATAGAGTTTGTAAACCAGATTTATCAACTGAGACTTTTTAAAATTGTCATAGTCTTACTCCAGTAAGGGGGTGGCAAAACTAGAAAGATTAACTTCTCAAAATAAAGGTGTTAGAGTAAACATGCATCACATTATTTGTTACAAAGTATGGCACCATAGACTCTAACAAAACTGACTTTAAAAATCCCCTCATGATAAATCTCCCCTACTGTCTTGAAGGGGTCCATCGGAATTCCATTAGAGTATTACAGCATGCCAAAGCTAATGGAGAGGTCGATACAAGCCCTGATGAGTCGTAGGTTGCTCTCACTGCTATTTTTGGTGAGTTCTTCCAACCATGTCCTATCTCTGTAGGCTGGTTGGGGATTAGCAGCACTGGATAATCTGCACCACCAAATTCCTATTAACTCTATACATATGTCATAATGTATATACCAGATAGGGATTCACTGTTATGGGGCCACTGAGGTGAGGGTTTTGCTCAATCCCCCTTCCAAATAGTTGATGTGAATGCAGGGCTTGTCTTCTTTAGAGACTGTACAACATTACCAAACAAAAGAGGTCAACTTCTTTCCGACATCAGAGGGAAATGAAGGGGCAACTAATATATGCCAGACCTACTTGTCCTGAGACATGGCAAGGAGGGAGGTGAAGTGGTGGGAACCAAGACAAGCCCGACTTTTGATGTGGGACTGGCTGTCATTTATGTGAGACCTTGGCTGATTCCTAGCTTCAGCATAGGATCATAGTGTTTTACCTTGGTGCATTTTACAGCACGTAAGCTTTTATTATCACATATTACAATATGTTATATACTCTTAGACAGTTTAGCATGTGCCCTATCTTGTGCTTGCAGTGATAAGGGTACAACCACACAGTCAGGTTTCTGCATGCAGTTTTGGAAGCCAAAACTAGGAGTGAATTCAAAAAAGAGCAGAAGCAGTATCCCTCCTGTACACTTTCTCTCTATTTATTATCCACTCCTGATTTTGGCTTCCAAAACTGCATGCAGGAACCTGACCATGTGATTGTAACCTAATTCACAGTATGAATGCCAAGACTTTAGGATCAGTAGCTTGGCTTCTGCCCCACCATAGTGAGAAAAGTCCATGGCACATGTGAATTGTTAGCACACTGCTAGAAGAGTGCTTCTCATGAAATGCTATTGACATATCCATGTTACTCTCTGTTGTCTGCTTCCTAGTCAAACTTGGTTAAGGAATCCACTTTCCCATAATGTTTACCAGACCTTCAGTTCATCACTTGCAGCTTCTCATCCAGATCACGACATGGGACATGTGTTTCCCATCCTGCGCCCAGTCCACATGCTGTTTGTGCTTCTGTTCTTCATCAAGATGACTAAATACTTACTTCTTGTCAGACTCTAAACTAACCAGCAGCATGTATTCCAAATGCATAATTAATGATTGACTATGTGCTTATGCCACAATTTCACAGTGTAAAGGAGGAGAATTTCCTGTAGAGTTTTCAGAATTTATATTGCAATAAATTATAAACCCATTAAAAGATTTTGTCATGACTCTAACCCTCCACATATATCACATCTGTATGTAAAGGGATCAGGACTTCATAGGGAATCAAGATTTGGTTCTAGTAGATGCAGCTCAGAATCTTCTATTGTTCTTACTCCGCCCCATGAGGGTCTTGGGGACTGCACTTTTGGAGGTGTTTATTGGTGCACACACACACATTGGCCATTGAGATGAAGAAGAACATATTTGTTTCATCACTTTACACAAAGTACAGGTCCATACGTATGGCTTTGCCATGCATTGAAACTTAGTGACAGCACACAGAGTTCCTACGGGTCCTTATGAGGAATAGCATATATCAAGGCACTGTATTCTCCACCAGGAGCAATGCTCCTTGAGGAGAATAACTAAAGTATGTTACAGAATGTGTTAAATTATTTTCCTAGCTGATTCTCATGGAATTCATGAGACCTCTGTGGGCCCCCATGTTAAAATTGAGGTACAGTATGGGCTCAGTTTAGGAATATATACTATATAGATACACAAATGTGGCTATTTGCATGAGCCATATGAGCTGTAGTTCCATGATGTCAGAGAACCCTTCTGTTTCACAAATTCTGTTGTGAAGTATCAAGAGGGGAGTTGTGCTCTACGTATCAATGACCTATGAGTCCATCACCTCATTTTTCCCTTTGTTTCTATGTTTTGAAACTATACATATAAGGGAAGAGCAGTCATGGATTACTGTAAAGCTGGTATAAAGTATGGGTGGCATTACACTGCCCAATGTTCGGGCAGTGCTATCGCCGATGGATGATAACATGTCCATTGGTGCTCCATTGCATCTGCCTGATTACACATGCCAATGCAAAGTGAATTTGTAAGAAACAATTGCTACTGAAGTCATTTATTTATCGGAAGCACATCCCTGATTACACAGGGAGATATGCTGCTGATAATCTGCCATCTTTCTTCCTAATGAAAGACTCCAATCGGCTGACAAACTTTGGTGGATTGACAACTCAATTATACGAGCCAATTATCAGAAAGGAGCTTTCCTATGAATGTCCATTCCCGATAATTTGCCTGATTATCGTGCAGTATAATAGGAGTTTATGTCTGTGACAAATCCTATAATCCCTGTGTCACTTACTTTCAATCATGGCCACCACCTTATTTTCTATTGCGTCTGTGATATAAGTTTTTATCATCACGAAGACCAACTAGCTTTCACTTACTTTATGAATTTTCTACACACCTATATGAATACTTTTATCTGGTCATTTCTTATGCAAAGCACATGTCTATCTTCTGGGCTACTCTTGGAGAATAGAGGCAGAAAAATGTAGTAAAGAGTAATCTTTTTCTGTAACACTCGCTTTCCTGATGTAACCCTTTCCCAATCCCTCCATGCTTTCCCCATCCTCCCAGATACTTCATCCACAGGTCAGTGGAGTGTTAATCAGATGCTAAATTGCGAGAAAAGATGTAAGCAGTCTAGGAGCTTCTGCACCAAACAATAAAACAAATATGAGACAAGGAAGCGTAATCTATACCATGTGTCACTTTTATAGTGAGGGGGAGAAACAAGCCATGTAATGAAAGACAAAACTTTGCTGCGAATAAAAAGCTTCCATTTGTGCTGTAGGCTCACTTCAGAGCAAAAATGTAGAGTTATTCTTGCCATCAAAATAAGGGACAACATGATGGAACCCGTTTGTAAGACAATGAAATAGACTGGACAAAAGTGGTGTCCATGATGTGAACAGAGCATTATATAACATCCCTGTCTGGTTTTTTTTGGGCTCTTTTAAGATAATTGTATAATAAAATATAACTAACATTTAATGGAGTTTTATTGTTTCACATATAGTGTAAGTTTGGCAACTTACAAATATACTTTGTGTTCCAGAACTGACATTTATAACCTATCCACTAGGTGAAAAGGTCATACATTTCTGAACAATAAAACAGTGGTCCCTTGTCCCCCTTTCTCCTCACTTCTGATCATGCTTGCTGCTGCTCCATTCTTTGTCCATTGGATCGCTGAAGAGAAGCTGAGTACAGGACTTGATATTAGATCATAGATTAGTAATTTTGGCCGCTTAGTTGCTCAGTTCTGGAAAATGTCTAGAAGGCATTTGTGGATAGATTTTCTAGTCATAAAATGTTATAAGGAAGGAATAATCTAGGTTCAGAAGCCCTGTAGGCAATATTCATATTCAAAACAGAATAATCACGACCAATAGACAGTAAATTGGGTATAAACCTCAGCATAGCAGACAGCCCTTCTCTCCTAGACATGTCAGCCAGCTCAGGTTTATACTGCAACCAATTAAATGAAATGACTGGCTGCTGTTTGCATGTGTTTTGCAGGAACAAAATTGCTCCGTAATTTATACTCAAGGTTGTGTTTCTTTTATGTATAAATTAAGTGAGAATAATAGGCTGCATTTATAAAGTATCACCATGCCCACCCAGCCTTTGGTTTGTATAGACCACCGCTGCTCTGCCAGTTTAGTCCTATATGTTTTTCTAAATGTCTCTAATCACAGAATAATTATGCAATTTGCAAGAAAAACATGCTTTAAAAACATGGATTTAGAAAACATTTAATCTACGAGCAATTTTTAGTGTAATTAGAATTTGTGCAGTAATTTTTGTCTTTTAGTTTTGAAAAATGGCCTCTCAGCTCCCACTGCCTATGTCTATTAGCTCTGTCTGGCACAAGGAAATCATTGACGTTTATTAGATCTAATAATGGGGCATATTATTGTTTCACTATATAAATGGATATGTCTGATAGTAGGATTTTAGTTTGCAGTAAGTAAAATTGCTGCTAGAATTTCCTTTTTTCTATTATACTGTATTGATTAAAATTTAAAAATGTATCATTTTGTGGCTGTGCTTTGCTATATGAACTTTCAATTGCTTAAAGAGGACCTTTCACTACAATAAAAAATCTAAACTAAGCATACATACATGGAGAGCGGCGCTCAGCGATCTCCCTGCACTTACTATTATCCCTGGGCGCCGCTCCGTTCTCCCGGTATAGGCTCCGATATCTTCAGATTTTCGGCTCAACTGGGTGGAACCTCCCGGCGTCTCCTTCTCCCAGGCTCTAGCGCTGGCCAATCGCAGCACTCAGCTCATAGCCTGAGAGGTTTTTTTTCTCTCTCAGGCTATGAGCTGAGCGCTGCGATTGGCCAGCGCTACAGCCTGGGAGAAGGAGACGCCGGCAGGTTCCACCCAGTTAAGCCGAAAATCTGAAGCTACCGGAGCCTATACTGGGAGAACGGAGCGGCGCCCAGGGATAATAGTAAGTGCAGGGAGATCCCTGGGCGCCGCTCTCCATGTCTGTGTGCTTAGTTTAGATTTTTTATTGTAGTGAAAGGTCCTCTTTAAAGGTGTTTTACTTGAGCTTGATATTGATGACCTATCCTCAAGATAGGCCATCAATATTAGACCGGTGGGGGTCTGACTTCCAGCACCCCAGTTGATCAGGATTTTTTAAATGACCATGGCCTTTTCCTAGCTCAGTGACTTCACATTCATCAGTCATGTGGCCTAGGCACAGCTCATTCCTGTTTTAGTGAATGGGGTTGAGCTGTAGTACCAAGCACAACCACTATCCAATGGACAGTGCTGTGCTTGGTAAGCTGCAAGGAGGCTGCAGTGCTCACGGGAGTGCCATGGCCTCATCAGACTGATCAACAGGGATCTCTGGTGTCGGATCACTGCCGGTCTGATATTGATGGCCTATCCTGAGGATAGATCATCAATATCAAATTCTCAGAAAACCCCTTTAAAGAGGATCTGTCAGTAGGATCAACCCCATTAAACTAGGCATAATGTCTTGTGGGGATGATCCTGCCTAGTAAAGATATAATATTCTTATATAAATAAGTTGTACCGTTAAGATGTAAATAAAGTTTTTATTATGAAAATTAGGTGTTTGGTGCATCAAGGGGCAGCCCTGAACACCTCAGTGCTCTTTAACTCCAGTGCTGTGTCTCAATTGCCACTGCCCTCTCCCCTAGATTGGCACTGTCAAGCATCTTTCCTGTCCCTGTCCTGCACCTTTGCCATGACTTAGAGTATCAAGACGGAACATTATGTAGGGTTGGAAGGTTTCAGCTAAAAGCTCCTATATCTAAGGGTTATGCAGTAATACAATCCAACTAAACCTTTATGGAAAACCTTAATGCAGCCTATAACGAACCATAATGTTGATGAAGCATAAAATTATTTTCAATGTGCTGCACAGGTAACATTAGTGGATAATGTCATGTCAGCCCATGGTCTAGGGACAGTTTTGGAAAACAACAGAAGCTTAGAGCTGGAGCAAGGAAGCTTCTGAGCCTCCTGAATAAAAGATGAGGCCAAGCTTTGTGTGTTTGTTATTTGAACAAATATATAAGCTAATATTTTATTTATCACCACCACAGACCTGAAATTTCCATTCGTTATGTAAACTTGTATTGTTACCATACGGGATACTTGTTGAGTTTGTCCATTGTCCTGCTGTGTTCATGTATCCGGATTACATTACTTTGAGAGTTGAGTTACATCTCAGTAGACAAATTATATTTCACAGAAGTGCGCTTCTCAATCATTTCTTGCTAGAAGACATTTTTGGCATATTGTCAAATATATATTTCTAAAACGTTCCTAGGTGATCATATGGCGCAACAAAACATGGCCGCTAAAGTATCTTTTACTTAGGTTACCAATGGAACCCCTTGTCCTTTGTATGTTGGATGATCCATCCTCCTCATTCTTCCTTCTACACTGTTCCCTTTGGCAGATAATCTTCATTAGAGAAAATCAAATTTCAGAATCAAAAGTGCCCCAGTCCTTCGGAAAAGCCTTCCTTTTTCTCCAATGATTCTCCCGAATGGAATCACACAAATTTCGGGTTTGTTACAATCATAACGTTATGAAAAATTCAAGTCAAATTCTACAATTTTACTGTAGAATCGATTCACTGATCTATAATCTTCGTGCAGAGTGGCTCCTGGGGGGCATTATTTATGGTGATTTTGTCACGCTTCGGTGTGGGAGAGAAACACCACAAGGAAGATGGACACCTCCTAGGGAAAACCCTAACCAAAATCCTGACTGACTACCAGTATGAACAGACCCCAAATGTAGGTGAGTTCATACACAGGAATGCCTAGAGTCCTATCTAGCCCTATAAGACCCTGGTACTAATGGCATTGACGAGACTGCCTGTTCCTCCAAAAGAAAAGACAAACAGGAGTCTACTTCAGACCTATGCAACACACAGAATCTAAACAAAATACAAAAGGGAAAGAAAAGACTTAAAGGGGTTCTGCAGTTTGTTTAAACTGATGATCTAACCTCTGGATAGATCATCAGCATCTGACCGGCGGGGGTCCGACACCCGGGACCCCCGCCGATCAGCTGTTTGAGAAGGCAGCGGCGTTCCAGCAGTGCTGCGGCCTTCTCGCTGTTTACCCCTGGCCCAGTGATGTCACGACTAGTATTAACTGGCCTGGGCAGGGCTAAGCTCCATTCACTTGAGGCCAGCGGTAAACAGTGAGAAGGGTGCGGTGCTGCTGGAGCGCCGCTGCCTTCTCAAACAGCTAATCGGCTGGGGTCCCGGGTGTCGGACCCCCGCCGGTCAGATGCTGATGATCTATCCAGAGGATAGATCATCAGTTTAAACAAACTGCAGAACCCCTTTAACTGCAAAGAGGCTATGGAAGCACCAGGAACTCAGCTGGGATCCAACCACAAACTATCCACAGGCACAGAAGCTATAAACCGCACAGCATAGTGGGAGAAGCAACTATAAATAAGGAAGGTTAAATGAACACATAAGCAACACCTGGAGGCAAGGGGTGTGACCATTACCAGAAACACAGACACCTATTGATCCACAAGGAAAACCTGTCAGATCAAACCACGTGTTGCTAGTCTCACGGATCTCCTGTCACTCACTGTCACCGGGACGTCTGTATGTCTCGGTACGTCCGTGACAGATTCTTACTGTGGCACCACCTATAATCGGTCTATAGTAAATTAGTCAAGCTCTATTTACTATGAATGAGTTTCAATCTCTTTCCACTTCTCTATCAGGCTTGTTTTATCTACCCTGAGACACCCCCCTCCCTCCAAACTAAGCATTTGCTTATCACCAGTAGGAAAAAAAAATAGTCATGTTGAAATCCAACATGCCCCATTTACCATTTCCAACATTTGCCACCAAGAAACTGTCATAAGGCTACCACACACACTTTCGCTGATCCCACCAAATTCTGTGGCTTTGGCTTAATTTAATTTAAAGGGGTTCTCTGGCCTGTCCTAAAAAATGAGGACCAAATCTAACATGTGGAGAGAAGATTGGGAGAGCCATACTCATCACCAGCAGCAGCATTCCCAGGATCATCTTCACGATCGTGTGACCGCTCCTGTCAGGCTTTTAGGGCTTCCGCTCTAGTGCCGTATTCTCTTTCTCTCTGGAGCATGAGATGGTACATCATCACTGATATCACAGCCTTCTGCCAGCCTTCCCTGGTCAGGAGACCTGCACATGCGCCGGGACCACTGGCCGTCTTCTGGGTGTGTAGGCTTCTGTATGATGCCTGTACTGACTCATATACAGTGCAATGTAAGCGCTGTGTATGAGTCATAGCATACACAGAGGCTGATTGCTATGCTGTGGATCTCACTGGGGGCACTGTGGATGGCATTTGGGAGCACTGTGTATGGCAATGAGGGCACTTTAGATGGCAACGATGGCACTGTGGATGACGGTGGGGGCACTGGATGGCATGTGGGGACAGTGGATGGCATTTGGGGGCACTGTGGATAGCATTTGTGGGCACTGTGAATGGCACTAGGGGCACTGTGGATGGCACTAGGGGACACTGTGGATTGCACTAGGGGACACTGTGGATGGCATTTGGGGGCACTGTGGATGGCACTGGGGGCACTGTGGATGGCACTGTTATGGAGGCGCTGTGGAGGTCACTGTTATGAAGGTTCTGTGGATGACTGTGTTATGGGGGCTCAGTATAAGTGATATGGCTCATGCAAATGACTGTGATCAGCCCTGGACTCCATGTCCCAGCACTTGTGTCGGCTACATTTTCCAGGCCGACCTTGGCTTCCATGTCTTTATCTGAAAGATGGAATCTGATTGGTTGCTATGGGCAACTAAGACAGTTTTCCTTTACACCAGTTTTGATAAATCTCCCCCACTGTCCATGTGTGACCAGCATTTTTTTTCAGAGCCATTGACTTCTATGGGTTCAATGTCTGCATTTTGAGTACCGTAATGAGATATGTTCTATGTTTTGCAGAACTGACATACGGATGTGGAAAACACATGAATATCTGTGTGCTTTCCACATCCATATGTCAGTTCTGCAAAACATAGAACATGTCCTATTCTGGTTCCCAAAATGCAGACCTCAAACCCATAGAAGTCAATGGAACTGCAAAAAAATCTGGGTCGCTCACAGACAGTATCCTTATTTAGCAGATGCGCAACTTGCAGACCGCAAAACAGATACGGTGGTGTGCATGAGGCTTTAGATACACAGCTCAGCAGGCAGGATCATACAATATAGGATTAGATCCATAGCTTAGCAGACAGTCTCACACATGAGAATCTTTGATACAGGAACAGCAGGCCGTAGCGCAGATGATAAATTTAGATATAGAAGAACAGCAGACAGTATCTGACATGATAAGCTTAGATACACACCATATAGTATCATACAAAATGGGATTAGATACACACCAGACAGTATAGTACAAGATGGGATTAGATATATAGCTCCACGGGAAGTATATCAGGCACAGCAGGCTGTATCGTACATGATAGGGTTAGATACACATGTGATTTTATGTGCTTGCTGGTTCAAGCTGTTAATTGCACTCCTAGATGGTGAGGGAAGAGCCTGTGGACTGTCAGTGATGGGATTTAGACACCGAGTGACAAATAGACTAGATGGATTCATGTCTGTGTGTACACACATGTAGTGGGAGTAGCTCTTGCGGACTGATACTTGGGGGCGGGACTAGCCTGTGACTCACCACTCTGCAGTGCAGCCAGGCTTAATCAATAAAGATCTGCCAGGATAGTCTGATGCCCAGACAGGGAGAAGGAAAATGCAGACAGGAAAAACAGGAATTGGGGGCATATTGTATGCATGGTGAGGGGTGTTAGGAGGACATAAAAAGAATTTTGATTTTGGAACCGGACAATCTCTTTAGGATGCATGACCAAATTTCAGGGATAATATCATCAAAAATGTTTGATCATATACTAACCTATACGTGAATATTGTTATTCTATGGCGGTTTTCTGGATATCCTTTACAAAGGGATTAGAAAAATAAAAAGAAGAATATGGGGGGAATTTATCATGAGAGGAATATTCAAAGTCCATTTTGCTTGAGTCTGCATTGGCTTACCTAATGCTACATTTATCAAATGGCACACGTTTGATAAATTTGTCTTATTCTTAAACATAACACTTTTGTTTAGAAAAGCTACTCCAGTTTTCCGACTCCACCCTCCTCGTGGAGTGAGATTGCAACTTTTTTAAAGTCTCAATGATAAATCTGGAGTGAAACTCATTGACATAGCTAACCACACCCACTTTCCCACCCACATTACAAAACTGGATTGAGTGGTGTAAAAATGCTAAAAGTCGCAAAAATTTGCGCGAACGAGTGCAAAAAGCCGCAAAAGCCCTATTTTGCGACTTTTTGACTCCAGAATTCTGGATTCCTATCTGGTTTTAACTGGCAGAAATAATCTTGGTGACACATTTCCTTTAAACTCCTCCTGTTTTGTACTTTTAGCATGGCAAACAGTCTCACTTGACTTTCCGAATCAGACCATTCACTGCACCCAGAGAGGGAAGAAGATGAGTGACTTAGGCTACTTTCACATTGGCGTTTTAGCTTTCCGTTTGTGAGATCTGTTCAGGGCTCTCACAAGCAGTCCAAAACGGATCAGTTTTGCCCTAACGCATTCTGAATGGAAAGGATCTGCTCAGAATGCATCAGTTTGCCTCCGTTCTGTCTCCATTCCGCTTTGGAGGCGGACACCAAAACGCTGCTTGCAGTGTTTTGGTGTCCGTCTGCCAAAACTGAGCCAAATTTTGTCAAAGAAAATTGATCTGTCCCCATTGACTTACATTATGTGTCAGAACGGATCCCTTTTCTATGACAAAATCTGGCACAATAGAAAACGGATCCGTCTTGAAAATTATTGAAAGTCAATGGAGGACTGATTCCGTCTTGGCTATGTTAATAATAATAATAATAATAGATAATGCAAACGGATCTGTTCTGAACGGATGCAGACGGTTGTATTATCTGAACGGATCCGTCTGTGCAGATCCATGACGGATCCGCACCAAACGCCAGTGTGAAAGTAGCTTTAGTTAGAGCATCACATATTACGTTAAGTACAGTGCTCTTTTGTGGCCATCTTTATCTAGACCTGTGAGCAGAACAATAGAGCTGTCATACTTTCATCCTTATTCTACACCTACTATTATACTAGCAGATAGCATCTTCACCTCCCAGCAGTAGTAAACTGACAGTCTGTATAAGAGAGTTATCTTTTAGTGCTAACTGCTACAGAAGGACACTATTTTGTATTTAATCTTCAATGGTATAGTACCTCTGAAATAAATTTAAAAAAAATGCAAAAAATTCTAAAAGATGTTTTCTATGAATATTGAGTTTAACAAAATCCTTTCTAACAGGTGTCCCTTTAAGATCTGCTCTGTGTCATGGATCAATTGCTGCCAGTTGGACAGTGTTTTAAAGGGAACTTGTGAGCTATACTAGCCCTGATTGAGGGCAGCATAGTGTAATGACAGACCCGCTGATTTCAGTGGCCTGTTACTTCTGGGCTTGTAGTTCTTTTAGAGTACTGATATGCCAAACTCTGCAGTGCACTCCAAGGCTGTAAAGGGAGATGAGTCTGAGGATCCCTGTCCCCTCCCTCCCCGCCTCCGGACAATGAATGACAGGTTTCACTCCTTTTACGCATAGGAAAGAAACCCTGTCAGCCATTGTCCAGAGGGACAGCAAGCTTGATCGGACTCATCTCCCTGGCGGGTTCAGCATGTCAGTACTCTAAAAGTACTGATTGCTATCCCAGAAGTGACAGACTGGTGAAATCGGCACGTCTGTCACTACACTATGCTGCCCTTAGTCAGGGCAGAATAATACAGGTGACAGGTTCCTTTCAAGCAAGGGTACCCTAATTGGAAAATATCCTTTATATGTCAGTCAGTTAATGATGTTGACAAATTGTTTTCATTAGTTTTCCTTTTCCATTAGAAATTTGTAGTGTAACTCACATGCGTATGACTAAATCTTTAGCTATAATTCCAGTTGTGTAATCCTTATCTCCTAGACCATAAAGGTGTATTTTTTTATCTATCACATTCCATGCATTTCTGGGTGTAGAGTGCCCCTCATCTTTATTATATTTTGCTGTTATTAATGATCCACTGTATTTGGGCTATCGAGAGGGGAGCACCAATCCATCCATTGGGATACAGGTAGAGCCGCCTATTCCAATACGTTTCAGATTTTCTAAATCCTCATATCCTACCAGATTACAGGCTCTGATGAACAAGTTTGAACAGAAAATTATTATATTGTATATGAATATGTATGTGAATGGATTCCCCTGTGCCATTGTGTTTCTATTGGTGCAGGTTTTATCTGCAGTTTTCTTTCTCTGTGCATTTGTGCATGTCAGTTCCTGATGCCAGCTCAAAAAAGTCCAGACAGAACTACAGTAGATAAATACCTTTACTTGTGCGTTTCTCCCTGGCTGTGACGCTCTCTGCAGTGATTGGATTGCGGCACAGCCAGGGAGAAGGAGACGCCCATTGAGAAACCCTGGCGTCTCCTCCTCCCTGAACCGATGCTCAGTATTAACATATTGAGTGGGAAAACTACAGGGGGCACAGCGGGGAGTAGGAGCGATATGGTGGCAGCATCAGTGGGGCGGGGGGGGGTACCCTCCAAGTAAAGGTATTTATCTAGAATAAAAAAAAACATGAAAGGTCCTCTTTAAACTCTACTCAACATGCAAGTCCGACATCACTACAAATATTCATTTGCTGTATGTGCATATTTGTATATAATTTCTAAACATTATAGACACGTCTGGCCTACGGGAGGACCTTTTGAAAAGGTTTCACTGCATATATGCATTTATATACACTGTACCTAACTATGATCAGCAATCAGTGATAGAATGATGTCCTAGTAGTACATACTAGAATCCAGTAGTGTGGAGGATTGTTTATTACTGTGTCCATGCAGTGAGAGTTATTGGATCTCAGGGGTTACCAGATGTTACAAAGCTGACATCCTCTGTGTCTTGTATTCCTATTACTAGCAGTGCTGCGAAACATGAACTCTTTTCATTTCAACACAGGTTTAATAGCTCTGTAAAATGTAAAAGATGCCTAGCCCCTAGGAAGAAAAATGCAAGATTTGCATTGTACACCCCATGCTGCTGACCTAATCCTAAACAGCTGGTTTGACGGATCATCCGTTAATGACTGGCACCTTTGGTAAAGTTGGTTTAGTTACATGAAGCGCCATCCCATCATTAACAATTATTGCCATGTATCCAATCAGAAAAGATAAAAATAAAAATTAAATATATATATATATATATTATTTTTAAATTTTTATTTAGGTCTATTTTTTATTTAGTTCAGTGATACGTATGGATTTTTCATTTTTTGCTGATACGTATGGATTTATTTTTATATTTAGTTTGGCGATACATATGGATTTGTTGTTGGTTTGTGAATTACACTTTGGTTATTTCTGATAGATATTAAGGGGACCTAGAATCTAGAGAACTTTCTGTACCCTTGATGTACATATGTGTAAGAATTACCGCAGTGTATGACCAAAGCTGCAGCATTGTCTAAAAACTCTGGAATCCAATAGTGATGAGCGGGAGGTGCCATATTCGGTTTCGCGATATTTCGCGAATATTCGCATGAATATTCGTGTTATATTCGTCGAAATCGAATATTCGCAATTATTCCAATTATCGCGAAATTATTTTTCGCATATTGCGAAAATTTATCTTGATAGTATAAGGCAACGTTCCTATGCTAATGACTATGGCTAGGCTAATATGTGTATATTACGAAATTTCGTAATATTGCTCTAACTTCGTCTCTTAGAATATTACGAATATTCTAAAAGACGAAGTTAGAGCAATATTAAGAACATTTGCAAAAGTCGAAATTGCGATGCGAGTAATATAACACGAAATAGTCGCATGAAGATTTAAACTTAGCACAGCTATATTCCATATTCTAGCCTAATATGGAATATAGCTGTGTTAAGTTAGCACTGCTATATTCCATATTAGGCTAGAATATGGAATATAGCTGTGCTAAGTTGAAATCTTCATGCGACTATTTCGTGTTATATTACTCGCATCGCAATTTCGACTTTTGCAAATGTTCTTAATATTGCTCTAACTTCGTCTTTTAGAATATTCGTAATATTCTAAAAGATGAAGTTAGAGCAATATTACGAAATTTCGTAAAATACACATAGATTGTATTTAAGCTAATATACTGCTATAGTAATAATTTTTAATAGTGTACATATTTTACAAAACTTAAGTTCAGAAGAGGCAAAAAAAATTACAGGAAAAAAAAGGGATTATAGCACTATATTAGCTAAATTACAATCTATATGTGTATTTTACGAAATTTCGTAATATTGCTCTAACTTCGTCTTTTAGAATATTCGTAATATTCTAAAAGATGAAGTTAGAGCAATATTACGAAATTTCTAAAAGACGAAGTTAGAGCAATATTAAGAACATTTGAAAAAGTCGAAATTGCGATGCGACTAATATAACACGAAATATTCGCATGAAGATTTCAACTTAGCACTGCTATACTCCATATTCTAGCCTAATATGGAATATAGCAGTGCTAACTTAGCACAGCTATATTCCATATTAGGCTAGAATATGGAGTATAGCAGTGCTAAGTTGAAATCTTCATGCGAATATTTCGTGTTATATTACTCGCATCGCAATTGCGACTATTGCGAAATTTCGTAAAATACACATATAGATTAGATTGTAATTTAGCTAATATGGAATATACCAGTAAGTTGAAAACGCCACTGACTGGAGCAGCCAGGAAGCCAGGAATCCAAAGGACAGGTAAGAACAACTTTAGGGAAGTGGGAAAGAAAAAAATATAATAAAAAAAAAAAAGAAAAAAAACGAATATTCTATTTCGCGAATATATAGAACGATATTCTAAATATTCGCGAAATCTCGAAATTGCGATATTCGAGAAAAAAATTCGCAATTCGAATATTCGCGCTCAACACTAGAATCCAACCACTGTCTCATATGAGGATGATCGTCTGATTGATTACTGTACATAAGCAAATTAGCTGATTTCTTTTATGGCAAGCATATATTAATTATAAACTGCAAGCAACAAAAAATATTCTCAGGTAAATCTCAGTAAGCGGGGGCCTAAATCCACTCTAAGGCTACATTCACACGACAGTGAAAAACAGCTATGTGACAGGCACTGCCGTGTTTAAAGCCAATGAAAGTTTATGGGGCTATTTACATGGCCAGTGCATAGCATCTGTCAAAAAATAGGACATGTCCTATTTTTGGCCCCATTTGACAGCTGGATGGAACCCATTGAAATCAATGGGCTTGTTTTTAATGGCCGTTTAGACAGGAGTGCACATGGCCATTAAAAACTGTAAAAACAAAAAGCCATTCAGTGGTTAAAATAAAAACATAATCACCCGTCATTTAGTTGCATGTGCATGGACACTTGCTCCTTACTACAGGCAGCATGACCTAATGTACTCAGCATGGTGATGTCACACGATGTGACGTCAATATGCTGGAAGCGTCAGGTCCTGGTGCCTCCAGTGCGGAGTGTTCCTGCGTGTGCAAGTGGATGAGTTTTTATTTTAATTTGTTGGCACTAACGGGGATTGGGGGTGATGTGGGGGTTATTACTGGACATTAATGGGGGACATTATTATGGCCACTGTGGGATTACAGGGGACACTATGGGTCCATTATATATACACACACACACATACTAGGGAGCACTAAGGGAGGCTAATATATGTTCAGGGGGCACTATAGAGAGGCATTATATACACATATACAAGGGAACACAAAAATAACACATCCTAGATCTGAATTAATTAAATATTCTTCTGAAATACTTTGTTCTTTACATAGTTGAATGTGCTGACAACAAAATCACACAAAAATAAAAAAAATGGAAATCAATTTTTTCTACCCATGGAGGTCTGGATTTGGAGTCACACTCAAAATTAAAGTGGAAAAACACACTACAGGCTGATCCAACTTTGATGTAATGTCCTTAAAACAAGTCAAAATGAGGCTCAGTAGTGTGTGTGGCCTCCACGTGCCTGTATGATCTCCCTACAACGCCTGTGCATGCTCCTGATGAGGTGGCGGACGGTCTCCTGAGGGATCTCCTCCCAGACCTGGACTAAAGCATCTGCCAACTCCTGGACAGTCTGTGGTGCAACGTGACATTGGTGGATAGAGCGAGACATGATGTCCCAGATGTGCTCAATTGGATTCAGGTCTGGGGAACGGGCGGGCCAGTCCATAGCATCAATGCCTTCGTCTTGCAGGAACTGCTGACACACTCCAGCCACATGAGGTCTAGCATTGTCTTGCATTAGGATGAACCAAGGGCCAACCACACCAGCATATGGTCTCACAAGGGGTCTGAGGATCCCATCTCGGTACCTAATGGCAGTCAGGCTACCTCTGGCGAGCACATGGAGGGCTGTGCGGCCCTCCAAAGAAATGCCACCCCACACCATTACTGACCCAATGCCAAACCGGTCATGCTGGAGGATGTTGCAGGCAGCAGAACGTTCTCCACGGCATCTCAAGACTCTGTCACGTCTGTCACATGTGCTCAGTGTGAACCTGCTTTCATCTGTGAAGAGCACAGGGCGCCAGTGGCGAATTTGCACGGTGTTGGGCTGTAAGCACAACCCCCAACTGTGGACGTCGGGCCCTCATATCACCCTCATGGAGTCTGTTTCTGACTGTTTGAGCAGACACATGCACATTTGTGGCCTGCTGGAGGTCATTTTGCAGGGCTCTGGCAGTGCTCCTCCTGTTCCTCCTTGCACAAAGGCGGAGGTAGCGGTCCTGGGTTGTTGCCCTCCTACGGCCTCCTCCACATCTCCTGATGTACTGACCTGTCTCCTGGTAGCGCCTCCATGCTCTGGACACTACGCTGACAGACACAGCAAACCTTCTTGCCACAGCTCACATTGATGTGCCATCCTGGATAAGCTGCACTACCTGAGCCACTTGTGTGGGTTGTAGACTCCGTCTCATGCTACCACTAGAGTGAAAGCACCACCAGCATTCAAAAGTGACCAAAACATCAGCCAGGAAGCATAGGAACTGAGAAGTGGTCTGTGGTCACCACCTGCAGAACCGCTCCTTTATTGGGGGTTTCTTGCTAATTGCCTATAATTTCCACCTGTTGTCTATCCCATTTGCACAACAGCATGTGAAATTGATTGTCACTCAGTGTTGCTTCCTAAGTGGACAGTTTGATTTCACAGAAGTGTAATTGACTTGGAGTTACATTGTGTTGTTTAAGTGTTCCCTACACATCCATTTTTAGTGGCTGTTAAAAACTGATAAACGGACAAAAAATGAATGCAGACACTGATGCAAAATGGCCATGAAAAACTGTGAATGCAGCCTGAAGAAAATCCATACTGTATCAGCCTTGTGGAAGAGAAGGACTTACTTACAATATATTGTATGTGCACATGATATAGAAGCACTTGCATCCTAGAGAGGCTGGATTGGCCAGGGAGTAGAACAGTATAGATCAAGGGGGCAAAACATGCATCCCAGAAGTAACATGAAGCCATGAATACCATTCTGTGTGGCTCCCCCCAACCATCTTGTCAGAGTCGTGATTGTGTCTGATGGCTGCTCACATGTAGTTTCCATGTCTCTCTGAAGTGCCAAATGGCAGAGAAGGGAACCCCCATTCACCTGGTGTGGGTTCCACTGACTCCTAACTATGCGACTTTTATGGCATATGCTTTCAATATATACGTTTTACTGCAGCCCTTAGGAGGGGTTCAATCTGGCACTGTGTTCCTCAGACCAAAAAAGGTTGTGCTGCACTGATGTAGATAGTAGTACAATGCTTATCCATTTTGTGTGTTCATCCAAAGTGTATGAAAGAAAACTAGCCCAGCCAATCATTATGTAATGTTCACAATGAAAAGAGGTTACTACTACATTGAATACTGGGAGGCATGAGTAATTCACATTCATCCATGAACTATGAGATAAAGCAATTTATGTAATTTTGGACAAGAATGCAGAATAGTTAGAGCAGCTTCCAAGCCTTTTGTCACGGCCATGGCTATGACCGTGACTCCTGAACCGCATGCGGTTGTCAGCGGTTTTCATTGGTGTTCAATCACAGGTGAGGGCTGTGGTATTGGCCTCACCTGTGGTTGCCGCTGGCAACAGTATGTATGTGGCAGCGTAGCAGGTTGAGCTGTGCCATGCAGCTCGCTACGCTGCGCATGCGGTTTTGTGTGTGATGTGTGGATGTGTGCACTGTGTTTTATGTTATTGTGTGCACGTTCCCTTTAAGTGGTGTTTTCCCTTCCCTGGTGTTGGAAGGGTTAATCCCCTTCCTAGTGTGTGTGATCACTGGGTGTGTCCGACTGTGGGGTGTGGCTTCTTGGCCTATAAAGCCTCACTGCTTTTGCAGGCCTTCAGGTTGCTTCAGCCATGCTTAGCTGAGAGCAGCCTCATGTATTTATTACCTGCCAGTAAGAGCCACCCCTGTGGTCATAAACCATAATGTCGCTTTAAGTTATTTCTAGTTATGTGTGATGTCCATGTGATTTTGTGCAGCTATGGATCTGGGTCCCTGTGTGGGGATGCGTTTGTGATCTGCACCCTGCTAACACAGGGATCCAGTCAGCAAGGCTGTGGCAGGTAGGTGGAACTCTTTGTTCACCTGCCATATCCATAGAGCTGTTTATGTCTCCCCTTTTCCTGCAGCTTGGCCGTTGAGACTCCTGCTCCTCCGTGTCTAGGAGGAGTGGGCTTGTCTTACTCAGCTCCTAGGTGAGGGTCATCTTGAGGGCTAGCAGGGACTTTTAGGTTCCGGAGCATGGGCCCTCCTACCATCAAGGTTGGCTCATGTAGCTAGGAGCCAGGGTCAGGTTAGGGATGCGTTTAGGAGGTGACCTGCTCCCTAATCCTGTCTTCATGGCCAAGCAGCCGTAACATCACCGGGCTGCACACGGCTGAGGATTTCCCCCATCCTCAGCCGTGACAGTATGACCACAGTCGCTTCTTACGTGGCGCTCCCTCGAAAGAGGGTAAAGCATGCACTGCTGTCTACGGATGGGGTGCATGCGCGTTCTCCGGAGGGAGAGCGTTATGGGGCTTTCACCATTTACGGCGCGGTGAGTGGCATTCCCAGCTCACCGTTGTCCGTGTTGGTGTCCCCTTTTTGTTTGTCTTTCCCCTCCCCCCCCTCCCATTGTTTGTTATGCCTCACCAACTTTCCCCTTTTGTTGTTGGGAGGGGCTTTGAGGGGTGGGAGTATGCATCCCTCGAAAGAGGGTGAAGCATGTACCGCCCTCTGCGGAAGGGTTACATGCGCGCTCTTCGGAGGGAGAGCGTTCTGGGGGTTTCGCCTCTGACGGCGCGGTGAGTGGCGTTTCCCCGCCTTCCCTTCACCGTTGCCTCGTTTGGCGTCCCCCTGATTTTATAGCACTAGGGTGTTTGTTTGGTGTGCGAGTTGCACACCTTCGAAAGAGGGTGCAGCATGCAGTGCCATATCCTTGTGGCCTGCATGCGCGTTCTCCGGAGGGAGAGCGTTCCTGGGGGTTCTCCGTTAACGGCACGGTTGGTGGCTTATTCCCCGCCACCTTACCTTCCGTGTCCGTGTTGAGGATCCCTCGTCCCTCTCCATGTTCCCATCTCTGGTCGTCTGCTGGCAGCACTCCGTAAGTGGTCCGGCTGCGTGCTGGTTAGGAGTGTCTGCTGGCAGCGACTGGAGTGGGGACGTGAGTGGAGAGTCCCCTCGTCCATCTCTCAGTGGTTCTTTTCTCTTTGTTGCTGGTGCGGGCTGTAGTCCTCGTCGGACTGGCTAGTGTGAGCCGGGAGAGGATGCAGCTGACAGCGACCCCTTTTTAGAACCGGCACTGAGAGTGGACGTCCCCTTCTCCTATCCCCTTGTCTGAGTCCCTCACGTGTCTTTTTTTGGTGGGGGGGCTTTGAGGGGTGGGAGTGTCACGGCCATGGCTATGACCGTGACTCCTGAACCGCATGCGGTTGTCAGCGGTTTTCATTGGTGTTCAATCACAGGTGAGGGCTGTGGTATTGGCCTCACCTGTGGTTGCCGCTGGCAACAGTATGTATGTGGCAGCGTAGCAGGTTGAGCTGTGCCATGCAGCTCGCTACGCTGCGCATGCGGTTTTGTGTGTGATGTGTGGATGTGTGCACTGTGTTTTATGTTATTGTGTGCACGTTCCCTTTAAGTGGTGTTTTCCCTTCCCTGGTGTTGGAAGGGTTAATCCCCTTCCTAGTGTGTGTGATCACTGGGTGTGTCCGACTGTGGGGTGTGGCTTCTTGGCCTATAAAGCCTCACTGCTTTTGCAGGCCTTCAGGTTGCTTCAGCCATGCTTAGCTGAGAGCAGCCTCATGTATTTATTACCTGCCAGTAAGAGCCACCCCTGTGGTCATAAACCATAATGTCGCTTTAAGTTATTTCTAGTTATGTGTGATGTCCATGTGATTTTGTGCAGCTATGGATCTGGGTCCCTGTGTGGGGATGCGTTTGTGATCTGCACCCTGCTAACACAGGGATCCAGTCAGCAAGGCTGTGGCAGGTAGGTGGAACTCTTTGTTCACCTGCCATATCCATAGAGCTGTTTATGTCTCCCCTTTTCCTGCAGCTTGGCCGTTGAGACTCCTGCTCCTCCGTGTCTAGGAGGAGTGGGCTTGTCTTACTCAGCTCCTAGGTGAGGGTCATCTTGAGGGCTAGCAGGGACTTTTAGGTTCCGGAGCATGGGCCCTCCTACCATCAAGGTTGGCTCATGTAGCTAGGAGCCAGGGTCAGGTTAGGGATGCGTTTAGGAGGTGACCTGCTCCCTAATCCTGTCTTCATGGCCAAGCAGCCGTAACATCACCGGGCTGCACACGGCTGAGGATTTCCCCCATCCTCAGCCGTGACACCTTTTTAACAGAGTTCTCTGTCAAAAACTGCAGGCCTTGTACATAGCCTTCATATTCAGCATAGATGCACTTTGCCTTCGGGTCATCTTCCATGAATGACACACCCAATTACATATATTTCATTCCAAGCTGGGTGGGACTCATTGAAAAGCCTCATTCTAGAGGAAGGATGAGTATCAGCTTGTCCTTTGCTCATCGCACTAAGAAAAACGAATGAATAAGAAATAGCTGAACAGCTACAACTCCCATCTGGGAACCAAGACCTAAAATTATAGTGCACAATTTAGGAAGACATTCTTGTGTAAATGAGAATCTGAGAAAAGTGACTACCATATTAAATCAAGTGTGTAGAATGTCTAACACCCCACACCCACCACATGACAAATTGCATTCTCCTGGAAGAGGGGAGTGTTCAACCCAAAGCCAGCTAGTGTACAGTTGAAAATAACAAGCCACAGATATGGTGATTAAAGACGTAATTACACGTATCAGTTCGCTTTACAATTTGGATGTTACTAAAAGCCCCTTTAAACTGATAGATTAATCAGATGATTATTAACCGAAGTCCCGCGATGTTTCATCCGAAGTCAATTTGCTCACCCCCATTCATAATGTTTAAAATACTTGCCACATTGTTGCAGATGTCCATTATATACCTTTTTGCTTTATTTCAAGTGTCACAAAGGATAAAGATACAAAATATAACAGACTTAAGAATTTACTTGGCATTCTGGTTTGGGAATGAATTTCTCAGATCATATATTGAGGTACGGATAAAAGCCTCCTATGATTCAAGGTGCAGTACATTCTTGTATAGTCATTTTGAAAAGCATATTTGTCATTTGTGTCATAATAATTTACATAATTTTACTCCCTAAAGATAGACACAGTTGGCTTAGGATGCATGACATCATTTGCTCATAGGCATATTTGGTTGTGTCATGACTAAACACTGCAATGCACATTATTCAATCTTGCCTGCATAACTCCCTGCTCGATGGCTCGTATAAACTGTAAGCAAGAAGTGACTGGAGAACAAGTAGCTGATGTTTGCATATTTCATGTGCTTATTATATCTTATCAGTTTGCTTGTTCTTCTTAAAAATATAATGATTTTGTTTATTTAGCCATTTTTGCCCATTTTAATCATTTATGCGGATACATACTTTGTAGATCTCTATAACCTGTTGAGGATAAAGGTGGATTTAGACATGTAGATAATCTGGTAGATTATGCGAAAACTCGTTCCTGACAATCTGCCGGTGTAATGGTGTAGCTCATCAACCAATGAACGGGTGAAATGCTCATTCATCAGGTAATACTGTTATTCGTTCAGATGCCTAAATTATCATTTCTGGGCAGCAGATTGTGCAGTCTAAACAGCAATCTGCTGCCCAGAAACAGTGCACCTATATGAGGACGAGCGATCGCAGTAGCGATCCCTCATTTTCATACCGTGGAGGTGATCGCTGCATGTAAATGCAGGTCTTGACCTCCATGTAACGAACAGCTGACTGTCGGGAAGAAACGCTTCCTTCCTGACAATCTGCTGCTCATTGGCACGTGTAAATTCACCTTAGGTCGAATGCACACGGCCGTGTTCCGCGGCCGAGAGCGGTCCGTGGTATGCCGGGCTGGATTCCTGTTCAGAGCAGGAGCGCACGGCGTCATTGGTTGCTATGACGCCGTGCGCTTCATGCCGCCGCTGCTGTACAGTAATACACAGTTACTATATATTACTATATATTACTGTAGTGCAGCGGCGGCATGAAGCGCACGGGGTCATAGCAACCAATGACGCCGTGCGCTCCTGCTCTGAATAGGAATCCAGCCCGGCATACCACGGACCGCTCTCGGCCGCAGAACACAGCCGTGTGCATTCGGCCTTAAAGGGCTTCTGTCAGCCCACTAAACCGTTTTTATTTTTTTTGCTTAATAATAACCCCTACACTTCGATTTATCCATACATAAGTAAAATAATAATTTTGGTTCAGTAGAATTTGCTAAAACCCTATTTTTATAATATGTAAATTACCTTGCTACCAGCAAGTAGGGCGGCTACTTGCTGGTAGCAGCCGCATCCTCCGATGGTAATGACGCCCCCTCTGCTTGTTGATTGACAGGGCCAGCGGACGGGATCTTTCTCCGCTGGCCCTGCCTGTTTTCATTCAATATCTGGCGCCTGCGCCGCGGTCGTACCTATCTTCAATCGACGCAGGCGCACTGAGATGTGGCCACTCACTCGGCCGCTTCATCCTCAATGCGCCTGCGCCGATGACGTCACATCTACATCCGGCGCAGGCGCATTGAGGATGAAGCGGCCGAGTGAGTGGCCACCTCTCAGTGCGCCTGCGCCAATTGAAGATAGGTACGGCCGCGGCGCAGGCACCAGATATTGAATGAAAACAGGCAGGGCCAGCGGAGAAAGATCCTGTCCGCTGGCCCTGTCAATCAACAAGCAGAGGGGGCGTCATTACCATCGGAGGATGCGGCTGCTACCAGCAAGTAGCCGCCCTACTTGCTGGTAGCAAGGTAATTTACATATTATAAAAATAGGGTTTTAGCAAATTCTACTGAACCAAAATTATTATTTTACTTATGTATGGATAAATCGCATTATTATTAAGCAAAAAAAAAAAAAACGGTTTAGTGGGCTGACAGAAGCCCTTTAAGAAGTAATGAAATCTAACTGCAGAATCTCTTTTGTCATGTTTCTTGCATTTTCATTAGCATAGGTTAACATTTAAAGGGGTTTTCCGAGTGTTTTATACTGAGTGATGACCTATCCTCAGGATATGTCTTCAGTATAATATTGGTGGCTTTTGATGGTGACACCTAAGGTTAGGATCCCACTAATGGCGTCTGTCAGTTCTCCGTCACGAATGCTGTAACCTTAGTGATTATCGTATGTTTTGCTGAGATAAGTTTCTGAAAGTGCAGCATTGCTTAGTGATCGACAAAAATCAATGAAGGACCATAGTTATTGAAAATAAGGGCCCATTTACATGGGCTGATGATCAGGAACAATGCACATTCCCAATCAATTACCTTATACAAACATGTCACCAATCACCTGACAAAAAAGAAAGCGCTCATTTGTTGGGTGGTTGAATTGTTTATGTGAGCATAAAAATGCTTGTTTGTCAGCAGTTAATCTTCTCGTATAAACAGGGGATGGGCTGCCGACGGTTAGCATTGTTCTCCCCATACAGAGCAATGACTTTTGCATGTAAATGCATGTAACACTCACAAATCAAAGATGTTACTAAAATAAGCTGGATCTGCAATGATCTGCAGATAACTATCTCATGTCTATGGCCAGCTCAAAGGGGTTGTGCAGAGGTTTTATAGGTTTTATATTAATGACCTATCAGGGTGTCCAACACCCGATACCACTGCTCATCAGCTGTTACAAGAGGAGGTAGCACTGCATGCGCCATGCTACTTCCTCTTCATTACACTGCCCGTTGTCTCGGATGCAAGTGCTTGCCCCATTTACTTGAATGGAGCGAGTACTTGTAATTACACTGCGCCTCTGCTGCAAGGGAGACAATGCGTTGTATAATGAAGAGGAAGCAGTGCTTACATGGAGCGCCGCCTCCTCTTAAAACCCCTGCACTACCCCTTTAAGATGCAGTTTTTGCTGCATCCATCTGATTTGGCAAATGCAAGGGTCATGATCTAAAGCACTTCATACATTTCAGATATCTGTCAGCCAAACAAGCTTTGCATTTGTTCTGAATTAGGAGAGGGAGTAAACTGCTGCCAGACACTTCTGGTGGAAGCTAATCTCCCTGGAAAATTAAAGGATCAAGCTTGTTGAAATCCATCAGCCAGATCCTTATTTCTCCCCAACATCTGCTGTCGGGGAATGTAAAAAATCACTCTACATATTAAAACCTCAATTCCAAAAAAGAGAGGGGGACAAAACGTGTTTAAAAGCTGGACATCCCCCTAAAGGGGTTGTGCAGGCAGTATTTATTGATGACCTATCCTCAGGACAGGTCATCAGTATCTGATC
Organism: Bufo bufo; assembly: GCF_905171765.1. Taxonomy (NCBI): domain Eukaryota; kingdom Metazoa; phylum Chordata; class Amphibia; order Anura; family Bufonidae; genus Bufo; species Bufo bufo. The sequence goes on along the minus strand of NC_053389.1, from coordinate 96,616,782 downwards.
TGCTAGGGTCCAAGACCCGGTTACCCGCCGATCAGCTGTTTGGAGAGGAGGCGATTCTCTGCTTCCTCTTCATTACACTGTGCATTGTCTCACTTGAAGCGGCTGTGTAGTGTAATTACAAGTACTTGCTCTATTCACTTGAGTACTTTTAATTACACTGCACTTCTGAGACAACAGGCAGTGTAATGTAGAGAAAGCAGTGCTATCATGGAGTGTCACCTCCTCTTCAAACAGCTGATTGGTGGTATTGTTGGACCTCCTCTGATCAGATTTTGACGACCTATCCTAAGGATATCAATAAATCCTAAGGTTATCAATAAATACTAGACCCTTTTTTTTTAAAATAAATACTAGACCCTGATTTTACACCTCCAAATGCCCTAATAGAAAGGATGATTGAAAGGTGTTAATACTAGACTATCCTCTTAAAGGGCGACAGGGGCATTGTGGTTACCCCTAAAGGGTCAACTCACTCTGCAACTGCCGCGCCCTCTACACTTTGACAGGACCAGGCAGTAATAACATCATCATGCCTGCCATGTCCTGTCATCCAAAGTGCAGTTTCAGAGAAAGCAGAGCCTCTAAGTGTAATGGCAATGCCCCATTGCTCATGGAGGCTCATTTGCATATATTAAAATATAATTTTTCTCAGCAATGCAGGCACATATTAACCTGGGACCAACACAGATGCCTTCAGCTGCCAAACGCACATGCAACAGGTCAGCCAGTTTTATAGATACAAATCTGCTGACAGATGCCCATTAAGGCTACTTTCATATCTCCATAGTGAATTCTGCCAGGCTGTTGCGGCAGAGATCCGGTGCTGCTGGATACAAACGGATTGCATGCCAGCCCCATTATGTATAATGGGGTTCGGCGGAGATCTTTACGCTTTTCCGGCAGACAAGTGGAGAGTCGGCTGGATACAAACTGCTGCATGCTGCAGTTTGTGTCCAGACGATTCTTTGTTTATTGAACAGCGCGCCGGAGTTTCACATCGGAGGTGTGAACCATGGTTGGGATCCACTTTGAAGGGCTATTACCATCAAAATAATGTGATGTAACACCACCTTTGCCACCTTAGGGTACTTAAGACACCTTCCTTTGTGGGAAAGTGTCTGAGCAACAAGTTCCAGCTCACTAGTTACTGCTAAGGTCTGCAGTTTCCACAAATTTACCTGTGTACTGACTTCTGCCTGTTTTCCGGATATTGACCCTTCACTGCCTTATGTCTGTATTGAACCTTTGCTGCCTGCCCTGACCTCAGACTGTTTACTGGAAAGTTTAAACATATTAATAGCAAGCTTAGTGAAATTTAGCAGAACCTGTGTTGGTTGGGAGGGGGCTGTATATTCTCAATGCACAGCTTGCATTGACTGTTATTAATGTTGGGTGAGCATGCTCGGCCGAATACTAGTTCGGCTCGAGCATCGTGATGCTCGGCACATCGCGGTGTTCGGCCGAATACCGCATGTGCTCGAGCGCAATGCTTGAGTCTTCTACCCGCACGTATGTGCAGGTAAGTACTGCCATTCACTGTAATGCCGTAGCCATGTTGGCTGCTAGCATTACAGTGATTGGCTGGCCGAAAGGCGTCATCGGGTGCTATATAGCATCCGATGACACGTGTTCGGCTCAATATTAGTCAGGGAGAGCTGGAGAGCAGAATGGAGAGATAGTGTAGGCATTGAAATATTTTAGTTTTTATAATTGTTATAGACCCAAAAGTCCTTTTAAGGACTATTATGTGTGGCAGCAATATATATTTTTAGTGCAACCTGCATAAATTTCTAAAACTTGTTATAGACCCAAAAGTCCTTTTAAGGAATATAGTATCTGGCAGCAATATATATTTTTAGCGCAACCTGTGCTAAATAGCTTGCAACTGCGGACAGTTACATTACCTGCGCTACATCTCATTTATAACGTTTGCGTATGTGAAATATCAGTGACATTCAGTCTAATTTTTTTGATGCTGGTGGCAGCGACATTACCTATGCTACATCTCCTGTATAACGTTTGCCCATCCGAAATATCAGTGACATTAATTCAGTGTAATTTTTTATTAGCCGCTGGTGACAGCGACATTACTTGCGCTATACCTCCTGTTTAACGTGTGCACATCCTAAAAATATCTGCGACATTCTGTGTACTTTAATTGCGCATACACTTACAAAGCCTGTGCTACTGTACGTGTGACATACTTGCAAGCATATATACCATTTAATATGCGCAAGACGAGCAGTAAGGGACAGGGAAGTGGCCGTGCTGCTGATGGTGCACGCAGAGGCCGTGGCCCTGGGCGCAGTGAAACTGTGCCTGCTGCCAGAGCACAAGAAACACAGTCATCCACGATACCTAGCTTCATGTCCCAGTTTGCAGGGCGGCACAGGACACCACTCTCGAAGTCAGACCAGTGCGACCAGGTGGTCGGTTGGATTGCAGCAAATAATGCTTCCAGTTGGTTAAGCACCACCGTCTTCCACAAAGTCCAGTCTCAGTAGCCAAGAGTCTGGTCAACAGCATCCTCACCCTGATACTACTTCCACCCACCATGGAGAGTCTTGGCAAACAAGTGATCCCACACTCGGATATTCTGAGGAGCAGTTTTCATCGCCATTCCTTAATTTGGGCCTCTCGCCAAGCCCGCTTGAGAAGAGGGACATGAGATCTTGTGCCCTTATTCCCAATCTCTAGAGCATCCACAGTCAGAAGAAGATGACAGTGGGGAACGGCAATTAGTGTTTCACAAGGTGGATGATGATGAGACACAGTTGCCTATAAGTCAACCGCAATTAGTGTCTCAAGAGGTTCATGATGAGGATGAGACACAGTTGTCAATAACTGAGGTCGTTGTTAGGTCAACAAGTCAGGAGGATGACCAGAGTGAAGAAGTGGAAGAGGAGGTGGTGGATGATGAAGTCACTGACCCAACCTGGGAAGGTAGAAAGCCGAGCGAGGACAGCAGTACAGAAGGGGAGGGATCCTTAGCACTGCAACAGGCTGGAAGAGGCAGTGGGGTTGCAAAAGGGAAAAGGCGGGCCACACCAAACAGACCCGCAACTGTTCCCCGGAGCACCACCTTGCGGCAAAATCCTTTGCCACGGGGTAGGTGTTCCGCAGCTTTTTTTTTTAGAAAAGTGCAGACGATAAAAGAATTGTCATTTGCAACCTGTGCCGTACCAAAATGAGCAGGGGCGTGAACACTAGCAACCTCACCAGCATGATCCGCCACATGGCATCAAAGCATCCTAATAGGTGGGCTAAACGCCTGGTCCACAACCAGTGTCTGCGGTTTACACCACTGCCTCCTCTTTCCCCTCTATTACGTGCTGACCAATCCCCTGTCCAAGAGGCAGGCCCGGATGCCTCCCACCATGCACCTGGACCTTCGCATGCACCATCAGCTAGCACATCCACTTCTGTGTCCCAGCGCAGTGTACAGATGTGTATACCCCAGGCCTTTGAACGAAAGGAGGGCGACATTTTGGAAGATGGTGAAGGAGTATGTATCAGACCGTGTCAGCGTCTTCGGTGATCCCTGTGTGCCTTACAACTATTGGGCACGAACTGGCGCTCTACGCCTTGGAGGTGCTGGCCTGCCCTGCCACCAGCGTTTTGTCAGAGCGTGTATTTAGTGCTGCTGGGGGCATAATAACTGATAAGCGCATCCGCCTGTCAACTGAAAATGCTGACTGGTTGACTCTTATAAAAATGAACAAGGCCTGGATTGCCCCTGACTTCTCTACTCCACCAGAGGAAAGCGGCTGAACATAGAATGCCTTTAAATGTAGCTTTTATGGTGTATTGAATACACTGTATTCCCATGCACCCCTTTCACCACTAAAAAGAGTATATGGTTCAATCTCCCTTTTCTCGTCCTCCTCCTCCTCCATCATATCAACATGCTTATTAGGGTGCCCTCGCTCCTAATGTTTTAGAGAGTCACCAGCAGTCCCTCACCCATAATGTTTTTGAGGGTCACCAGCATGCCCTCAACCATAATGTTTTAGAGTCAGCTGAGCAGCAGACCCTCACCCCTAAATTTTTAGATGGCCAGCTCGGCAGCATGCCCTCGCCCACAAAATTGTTTAGATGGTCAGCTCGGCAGCAGGCCCTCACCCCTAATGTTTTAGATGGTTGGCTCAGCAACAGGCTATCGCCCGTAATGTTTTAGAGGGTAACCAGCAGGCCAGCAATCATAATTTTTCAAGGGTGTGTATGATACCCTCCTTTTAATGTGTAATAAAGGGTGTATTGGAGTGCCGGTTCCTTGTAATTTTTGGTAGCCCTTTCACTTAGTGCATAGGCTTTATGAGTGTAGGAGTCCCACTGCCTGAACAATTGCACCACAACGTGAATGAGGCCCTCCTTTATGTGATATACAGGTTGTATCGGAGTGCCTCTTCCTTGTAATTTTTGGCAGCACTTGCACTTTATATACAAGTAAATATACAGGAAAGGATGTTTCCTAACAATTTTTCCTCTAAAATCGATTTTATCTTCAGTTTGGTGCGTATTATTGTCAGTCTGTAAAAGTGGCGTACTACTTGGACAACATCGTTCCCAGCAGCGACCTGGGAATCCAAGATGCATCCAGACCTCGTCCCCATGCTGTTCCCGAATCATTTCAGTGGAGTTTTCATCAATTTCTGACCTTTTTACTATGAATCAGACACCCTCCCCTCTTTAGAGCAGGCGGTGTTTGGTTTAATGCTCAGGTTCTCCCATTGACTTTCATTGTGCTCGGTAGAGTACCCCAGCATCCCGAGGTGTTCTACTCGAACACCCGAGCACTTTGGTGCTCGACCATCACTAACTGTTATGTACACTGAGCATCATTTCAGTTCTAATCACCCACTGTGGTGAAACAGCAACAGCAAGTCATGTCACTCCTAGGTATAATTATAGAAGGTCATTATCAATTAAACCTGTTACAGCCATAAACTTTGAGCCATAAAAGCTACATGGCAATGAGATGCAGTATACTGACAAATGGGTAATTATCATGGCTTTCAGTAAGCTGTTGAGGCAGGCTATTTGAGACCATAAACCTCCCTAGGTGCATGGTCAGCTCTGGTCAGTCTGACAAAAGGTTTATAATGATCTTTGATTTATTCAATTAGCCATACAAAGAAATCAGAGGCAATGAACCTTTTATTTTATTATATACACTGTATATCATTTTAGAAATTCTAGAAGTATTTACAGCACTTTTTATAGATGTATCCGGGCTGAGTTTGCCATTCTTTCTTCGATTTTACAAAGCACTATAAGTCACCCCGCTGCCTGAATTCAGAAATGTATTTGAAAGTGTTGAGTGACAAGTCCACCTCCACTAGATTTGTACTCAAACAGCAGTCCAAGCAAGGAAGAGAACTTTTTCTTTTCCAAACTTGTCCTTTTGCTAAATATTCTTTTTATTCCCCCAGTTCTCATTCCCTCCCCCATTATATTCTTCCTCATGTACCAACGGGCAGGATCTGGGCCTGTGGCCAGCACTGCATTCCGCTCATAGCTTAGGCAGGTATGCTCTGACAATAAGTAAGTGGTGTTATTCCCCTTCAGGTGTAGTATTTCTGTACCTGGGAGGCATAAGGGGTGGAGTGTTTCTTTCCTTTTGACAGAGAACAAATAATGAGATACTTGTTAGCCACGGCACTGAATTCTTCCTAGCCCCAGGGCCTCCACTTTCTACTTTCTTCTTCTGTGACTATATGGTTTGGTTTTTATTCAAGAACTAAAGGCTCAGGGATGGTTCTGCATGATCAAGTCATTAAAAGGAATGTGTGTTTAGAAAATGACTTGTTTAAATCATGTTTTTGTTTCTAACATATTTTTAAAGAATTTTTGGTGATGGCATATTTAATTTTCCATGTCAATTTCTATGTTTAAACAAAAAACATAAAATCCTTTCGTTTTTACGCTGGCTACTTATACTAGGTGCTGCTTCTTGGTCTGTACAGATCAGTTACCAGCTTATCTGTCATTCTAATCCTGCCTGTAATGATATCACCTCTGTGTATAAATAACACAGGATCCATCATTCCCAATAGGTGCCTACTGGTGGTAAAAGCAGAATTGCGTGATGGAGTCCGTTACCACGGACCATAACGCAATTCTATGGCTGGATGCATAACGGAATGCCTTTAGAGGCATTCCGTTATTCATTCCCTCATAATAGAAGTCTATGGGCTGCATAATGGATCCGTCCCATTTCCGTTATGCAGGAGAGGAATGAATAACGGAATGCCTCTAAAAGCGTTCCGTCATAGAATTGCGTTATGGTCCGTGGTAATGGAATCCAGAACGCAATTCTGCTTTTACCACTAAATGGAGCGTGAGCGAATTTCATAACATGAAAATCGCTCATCTCTAGTGCCTACAGACTCTCCCATAGCAGTCAATGGGGTCCCCGCCAGGCCATTGTGTTTATGGCCCATGTGGTTGCCCTAAAGCAATTTTCTAAAAACAGATTTAGGCTACATGCACATGACTGTTGTGTGTTTTGCGGTCCGCAAATTGCGGATCCGCAAAACACGGATGGCGTCCGTGTGCGTTCCGCAATTTGTGGAACGGCACAGACAGCCATTAATATAACTGCCTATTCTTGTCCGCAAAACAGACAAGAATAGGACAGGTTATATGTTTTTTGCGGACCACGGAACGGAGCAACGGATGCGGACAGTACACGGAGTGCTGTCCGCATCTTTTGCGGCCCCATTGAAGTGAATTGGTCCGCATCCGAGCCGCAAAAACTGCGGCCCGGATGCGGACCAAAACAACAATCGTGTGCATGAGGCCTTATTCATATCCTCAGTTTGACAGCTCTGCTTTTAGGAGGGGTATCCTGAAAACAGTACTGATAATGAGACACCTCGTGGAGATTGTTCTGCCATCAGTACACCACCCACCATGAATAGTTTGTCCACATGAGGCATATATGCTGCACACAGTATTTTCCAACAAAACTACAGCTACAAAATCCATTGTATTTTACAGTGGCTGCAAAGTGTATTTTATCACATGCACAAGAAATATCAGCACTGGATCCGCAGCAGAAGTCACCTGTGGTTCATATTGTAAATCTGCAGCATTTCAATTTATGTTGATGAATTTCACTCCATATCGGACCAGCATTTGTACCTGGCTGGAACTAGAGGCACTTTTGGTGGCACTTTAATGGTTTCACAATGGTTGGCTCTTATGTTTTGTTTGGGAGATGCACTAGTCATGATTCATGTTTTTTTTTTTTTTTGTTTGGGGGATTTTTTGAGGTATTAAATATTAACCGGAATCTGACCCATAGACTGCAGCTGCTAGATCGGGGAGCCCACTATCAGTGACAACAGGGCTCTTCATAGAGAAAGCAAGGATGGTTTTTGCCGTCCCTGCCTTTCGCATCGATCTATACATAGCTCTACGAGCTGGAGACATGTGGGCAGTCCTGTTTAAGGCCTCATGCACACGACCGTTGTTGTGTTCCGTATCCGTTGTTCCGTTTTCCGTGATTTTCTGTGGACCCATTGACTTTCAATGGGTCTGTTGAAAACTCGGATAATGCACCGTTTGTCATCCGCGTCCGTGATCCGTGTTTCCAGTCCGTCCAAAAAATATGACCTGTCCTATTTTTTTCACGGACAACGGTGCGCGGACTCATTCAAGTCAATGGCTCCGTGAAAAAACACGGAGGCACACAAGATTGTCATCCGCGTCTGTTTTTTTCCTATCATTTGCAAGTCAAAATTGACTTAGATTTTTTTTTCACTTTTCATGTCTGGTGGTCCTCCAAAAATCAAGGCAGACACACGGAAACAAAAACGGAAACGGATCACGGAACAACGGAACAGCTTTTTGCGGACCGCAAAAAAATACTGTAGTGTGCATGAGGCCTAAGGATTGGCATGTGCACATATAGGGGGAGATTTATCAAACTGGTGTAAAGTAGAACTGGCTTAGTTGCTCATAGCAACCAATCAGATTCCACCTTTCATCTTCCAAAGGACCTTTGAAAATTCATTGCTATGGGCAACTAAACCAGTTCTATTTTATACCAGTCTGATAAATGGCCCCCATAGTTTTCAGTCACTGTGTAGTACTGCCCATATGACTTCTACGCATAGAAAAAGCTGAGATTTCAATGAATAAATTACAGTACAAAATCTACAGAATTTACTGAATCTTTTCCTACAAAACTATATATCAATGTGCTCCTCTCCTCCTGCTCTATAACATTGCACTGCAATTTCATGGTGACAGGTTCCCTTTAACAACTTCACGGAGCTACCATTACTGGTGATTTATTTTATTTTAGGGAAAATAGTTACATAAAATATTTCCGTAAAATTATTTCGGAATACGCTGTTCACTTTACATGGTATAGTAAGGACCAGCACTCGCTTCAGTAATAATTTCAAATAGATTTAATGGTCACATACAAATGATAAGTGACGCGTGCGTTTCGGCTACTGTGAGCCTTTGTCAAAACATGTTTTGACAAAGGCTCACAGTAGCCGAAACGCACGCGTCACTTATCATTTGTATGTGACCATTAAATCTATTTGAAATTATTACTGAAGCGAGTGCTGGTCCTTACTATACCATTATCTGTGGATCTTCCTCCCGGGACGCGCGCACCGCACCGCTGAAAGCAGAAGTGCCGCTTGTATCTTCTCTGGGTTCACTTTACATGTCTTTTCTTAGTTTTTTTTGATGAAATATTAAATCATGCTTGGTTGATCACAACCTTTAATCAGAAGGATGAGATTTCAGGAATTGTTTTTGAACCTTGAGGCAGTTGGACTCCTATCGCTTGGATGAATCACTTCCTCTCAAAGCAGGGGCTCTTCCTATAAACCATATTAGTCAGGGGGCTGGTATCATACCGACTACCTCTTGATCACAATTTCTGTCAGGAGGGATTAACTGAGCTGTGCCTGTGAGGAATGCCAGCTATGTGTTCCCTTAGAAACTTTTAATATAAATCCCAGCCTTTCTCACCACCGCTTTTCACCAAATGAAATAGCGACGTTAGTTACTGTGCATTGTTTACTGCTTTTATCTTGCTTGTGAAATAAAAGCACAGGAGATGAGGCTCAGCTCCCGGCTTTTCATGACTAATGATCTTCCCTAAGTATCACACTGAATGGTGTTTGCACATTACTGTGTGTAATGTATGAGGATTCCCTGTATAAAGATAGAAATCTGATTTGTATAGATCTCTATGGAGTATAACAGTTTATCATTACAGAATGGTGAGGTCATATTTGGTAGGTGTTGTATCCAAAAAGTTGCAAATGCTAGTTAAAGGGTTTGTAAAGGAGCTGGAATTGGTTCGAAATATGCAAGAACTTTCATGATAGTTTTCTCTGTTTTTGTTTCACTCTTGGTTCTAGGCGGCTAACATGTCTTTGTTCATTTATCAGTGATTGCTGGCATATCTCCATGAAACAGTTATTAGAAACAAGCGTTTATACAAATGTTTGTTCTTGATAATTGTCCTAAAAATCAGAGTGTGCAAATGGTTCCTTAGGCTGGTGTAACTGGTGGCGCTATTTTTACTGGGTTTTTTTTGGCGTTTGTCATAGCTAGGGATAAGCGAATCGACTTCGGATGAAACATCCGAAGTTGATTAGCATAGCACTTTGTTCTAATACTGTACGGAGCAGCAGCTCTGTACAGTATTAGGCCTCATGCACACGACTGTTGTGTGCATCCGTGGCCGTTGTTTCGTTTTCCGTGATTTTCTGCGGACCCATTGGCTTTCAATGGGTCCGTTGAAAACTCGGAAAATGCACCGTTGTTCATCTGCGGCCGTGATCCGTGTTTCCTGTCCGTCAAAAAAATATGACCTGTACTATTTTTTTGACGGACAGCAGTTCACGGACCCATTCAAGTCAATGGGTCCGTGAAAAAACACGGATGCACACAAGATTGGCACACGCGTCCGTGATCCGTGGCCGTAGGCTACTTTCACACAGACGGATTGCAGATCCGTCTGCATAAAAGCTTTTTCAGAGCTCCGACAGTATATTCTAACACAGAGGCGTTCCCATAGTGATGGGGACGCTTCAAGTTAGAATATACTAAGAACTGTGTACATGACTGCCACCTGCTGCCTGGCAGCACCCGATCTCTTACAGGGGGCTGTGATCCGCACAATTAACCCCTTGTGCGTTTTTGACGCAACGCAGGCCCCATAGAAGAAAATGGGGCTGCGTGAAAATCGCAAGCATCCGTAAGCAAGTGCAGATGCGGTGTGATTTTCACACATGGGTGCTAAGATGAAAGTCTATTCACTGTATTGTTTTCCCTTATAACATGGTTATAAGGGAAAATAATAGCATTTTTAATACAGAATGCTTAGTAGAAGGTCAATTGAGGGTTAAAAAATAAAAATAAATTAACTCACCTCCTCCTCTTGATCGCGTAGTTGCTGATCTCTTCTTACTTCTTTAATCATGAGCTGCCGGCTAAAGGACCTGTGGTGACGTCACATCACATGGTCCATCACCGTGGTGATGGACCATGTGATTGGACCATGTGATGAGCTCAGTTTACGTCACCACAGGTCCTTTGACAGGTCTACACACCGAACCCAAACCTGAACTTCAATGAAGAAGTTCGGGTCTGGGTACCACATTCAGTTTTTTATCACGCGCGTGCAAAACGCATTGCACCTGCGCGATAAAAACTGAACAACGGAACGCAATCGCAGTCAAAACTGACTGCAATTGGGTACCTACTCACACGAGTTTGCCGCAATGCCCCCGATACGCATACTGAGCCAAAACGTGACGCCCGTGTGAACCCAACCTTAGACTGATATTCCTGATATTTAGGCCCGCAATGCACGATCGCCGTCCGTAGGTCAGGCGCATCGGATCGCGGACCCATTCACTTTAATGGGTCCGCGATCCGCCCGTTCCTCAAAAAGATAGAACATGTTCTATCTTTTTGCGGAACGGAAGTACGGGACGCAACCCCACAGAAGCACTCCGTAGTGCTTCCGAGGGGTCCCGTTCCGTGCGGCCGTTCCGCAATTCTGGATTTGCAGACCCATTGAAGTGAATGGGTCCGCATTCGTGATGCGGAATGCACACGGAACTGTGGCCGTGTATTGCGGGCCGCAATTTGCGGGCCGCAATACGGCTACAGATCACACACATTCGTGTGAACTAGGCCTTAGGCAGGGTGAGTGCTGCTGCATGATAAACACATCAAACGGTTCTCATTTGCATCAGCCTAATTACACAGACCGATACAAAGTGAATGTGGGGGGATGATCGCTAGCACAGTCATTCCTCTCTCATTCAGAACTGATGATTATCGGCTGCACATTCCTGATTACACAGAGAGATGTTCTGCCGATGATCATACATCTTTCATTAATCCTGATGAAAGATGCCAATGAGTCTGCAAGTGAGCACCCGCTTGTTTATTGACTGATCGACCGCACGATTATACAGACCATTTATTGAGGACAAGTGCCCTCTCATAGTATGGATGCCTCCAACAGCGTGCAGCAGTTTGTCGGGAAGGAACACTTCCTTCCTATCTGCTGTAATATAATCCCATGTAAAGGGACCCTAGGAATTGACATCACTGTACAATTGATTAGGGGAAGTTTTTATTCTCTGAAATATGGCATTGTGCTGTCATTTAACTAGCCACAGGAGGTGAAAACTGGCTTTAAACATCTTGTGAAAGTAATGAAGTTTGTTACTTTTCCAGTCGGAGGCATTTTACCATTTTCATGTGATTTGACTTTTAATCCTCTTACTTAGAAAAAACCCTGCATGTACTATGTAAAAAAATAACTTTTTCTTTTCTCTGCTTTGTGGGAACTAAATATATAGAGATAACGCTTAGGGCTCATGCACACGAACATATTTTCTTTCCGCTTCCATTACATTTTTTTTGCGGCCCTTATGCAGAACCATTTACTTCAATGGGTCCGCAAAAACAACGGAAGGTACTCCGTGTGCATTCCGTTTCCGTATTTCCGTTCCGCAAAAAAGTAGTGCATGTCCTATTGTCCGCAAATCACTGTCCGAGGCCCCATTCAAGTCAATGGGTCTGCGAAAAATACGGAACGCACACGGAACACATCCGTATGTAATCCCTATTTTGCAGATCCATACTGTAGAAATTCTATGCCTAGCCCATATTGCTCATGTGTTTGATGATTAGTTAGAAAGTTACTGTTTCCGTTTCCGAGCCGCAAAAAACGGATTGCATACGGAAACCATATGGATATGTTTTGTGGAATAACGGAACGGAAGAGGACTTTAATCAGAGAAAAAAAAAAAATGATACGGAACAACGGATCTGTGAAAAAAAGGATGGCAAAACAACAACGGTCGTGTGCATGAGACCTTACTGAGTGTATGCACTAATTGCATGGTTATGCCTCATTCACATGTCAGTGTTTGGTCAGTGATTTCCATCAGTGATTGTGAGTCAAAACCAGGTGTGAGTCTAAACACAGAACAGGTGCAGATCTTTCCCTTAGGGCTCATGCACACGGCCATATGTATTTTGCGGTCCGAAAAAAATACAGATGGCATCCTTATGCATTCTGTATTTGCGGACCGGAACAGCGGGCCCCTAATAGAACAGTCCTATCCTTGTCTGTTATGCGGAGAATAGTAGGACATGTTCTATTTTTTGGTGGAACTGACATATGGAAAGGGAATGCATACGGAGTAACTTCCATTTTTGTGCAGACCCATTAAAAGGAACAGACACTGAAAGAAAATACGCTCTTGTGCATGAGCCCTTATACTTTATGTCTGTGGAGTCCAATCCTGGTTTTGGCTCGAAATCACTGAACAAGACACGGAAGTGTGAATGAGGCTTTTATGTGTATGCAGCTATATCTCTGTTCATAGTCTATAGTTTAATGTTATTTATATAGTCAATATCTTCCATTGTACACTGTATATTCAGTCCCCATGACTGGCAAAGTTCACAGTCTAATTTCCCATATCAAACACCTACAATAGAGCCAATTTCATAGAAAGTTAACAGGGTTATGCAGTTATGGATAACGATAACTTATCAGTATAGATCATCATTATATCGGCTGTAGTCCGGGTCCCAGCACCCCTGCCAATGAGCTGTTTCAGGGTGCCGCTGAGCCACCCCAGAGCTCTGGGTGCGCAGGCGACTCCTGGAAGCTTTCCAAGCACAGCGCCATACATAGTATAGTGGCCATGCTTGGTATTGCAGCTCAGCCCCATGCACTTCAGTGGGCTAAGCTGCAACTAGGCAATGTCAATGTAGGGTGACATCCCATGGTCTAGAAAGAGGCTGCGGCGCTTACTGAGCACTGACCTCTTCTAATAGCTTCTCCGACACCCCGTGTCCCTGCCGATCTTATATTTATAACTTATCAAATAATTTAGTACATCAGATGTTATATTATAGTGGTATTCTCTCCGTAGTAATACCCACATAATATTGCATCTTATGGAAGGATGGCCCCGCTGTGTGCATGCATTGTAAAGCAATGCTGTTAACTACTTAGCCACCAGTATGACAAGTTGCTGCCATGTTAAAGAAGAGGAAAGCAACTAATGCTTATGTAAATGTGTATGCAGTAAAATATTGCTTGTTTATATGGCTAGCATATGTAACATTTCAGATAAATTTTCCAATTTAGGGAAGTATACTATGCGATAGAGCATGCCATGATTTTTCCCTCAAATATTCTGTGGTTTTCGCACATTTGTACTGTATAGGCAGCAACCTATGACCACCATATTACAGATCTGTACAACATCGATCAGTAACGCATATAGGAGCCTAAATGGTATTTTATGCTTTGCAACTGTTTTGTTCCTATCTAATTAGTTTTACTCTTCCATCCACTGTGCCAAGGCTGTATGGCATGGTTTTGCCTGTTTACTATGAACTTACTGGGATAATTTCCTAGGAAAGTGGCATGTGTGCCCCTTTACATTTGCTGTACAGAGAGAGGCAATGACGGTGCACTATAATTTTGTCGTCTAGATATTTCATTTTCATATTTTACCAGTTTTAATTATTATTTTACCCAGAAAATAAATCCGATTTTTTGAAATGATGGGTGAAAATATTTAGTTTATCACATTATGTGGAAGCACAATAAGATAAGAAGTGTTCCAATACAAATTATAATAATTTGCGGCAATCACTGCCTGTATAATATTGGCGCATAAGCTAGAAAATCTCCTCTTTATATGTTTTCTTTTTATGGCTGTGAAACAAGACATGTAGGAGCACAGCCTGTCTGTGTAGTCGTACTAGATGAAATGCCATAATTAATGACAACTGTAATATCCTGCTGGATGTAAATATACAGTGCCCATGTCTCACAAAAGCTTATAATTACTATACAGAAATAGTATGAAAAATGTAAAACAGAAATAGAACAATAGGGAACACGTCCTGGTGCATGGCTGGACACATTTGTCTAACTTTATACCACCTCTTGGTTGGCTTACTTTGCAACAAAAATTCATGGCAAAAGTTATGGTGCAAAATTTTGTATCTCAAGCCACTCCCATTCCCTGCCCCCACCCCCAAGCCACATTCGTTTCCTGCAAAGCCACGTCTCTTGGTGGATAAGGTGCAGTAGATTATATTAAAAAATGACATGCACAAATTTACACCAGAATTCAGGTGCAGCCACAATAGTAAATGTGGGCCTTAGCTTTTCTTATGTTTTTGCCCTTTTTGCATTATTCTCAGCATTTTTTGCAGCATTTTCTGTAAAATTGTAGAATATTAGTTTCTCATGCTTTTTTGAATTTTTGTGAATTATTTAGATTGTTTTTTTCCCTATAAAACACAGCATAATTTAGGTATTTTCAATTGTCACATCTATATATGTTTAAAACACCTGAAAAAATTCACCTTCAAGAAGTATACAATAAAAAAGAGCAATGTCTGTTTTAATATGTAAATTCAAGAGGTGCTGCATCCACAAAATGGAACCTTGATTCTTAGATTTGGGGGATATATCCCCATCTTCACCTCTCCGGCCCCCCTTATATGAGCATCAGAGCATTTTATGCTCCGATGCTCTCCCTTGCCCTGTGCTGTATTACGCAGGGCAAGAGCTTTTTTGCTTACATTGGCATACTGCTAGGCGGAGGCTTACACCTAGCAGTGTTCCCAGTGATGTCACTGGCTCTGATGAGCGGGCTTTAGCGCTGCCCTAGCCATTTTACAGGCTATAGCAGAACTAAAGCCCACCGATTAGTGCCAGTCACATCAGCTTAGCAGTCTCTATGGAGAGCCCGGTACTAGTGTTGATCAAGCACCAAAGTGCTCGGGTGCTCTGGTAGAACACTTTGCGATGCACAATGGAAGAAACCGAGCATTAAACCAGGCACCCCCTGCTCTGAAGAGGGGATGGTGCTGGGTCCCACTGAGGTCTATGCAGAATATTGCTGTACAGTGAGGAAATCCCCCAGTGTGAGTCCGTGGCTTAGGAGTCCCTGCTCTGACTCCATATATAGCTATGTCCTTATATGGGGTCAGTGCTTGGGGACACCCAGTGTATTTAAATCTAATTTAGCCTCTATTTATGAAAATGTTCTGCTGGGATTTGAACTCACAACCTTCTACATTACCAGCAAGGACTTTAACCACTCAGCTATAAAGCTGAATTATAAACTATGTCAGAAAAACCTCATAGGAGTTTCTCATGTAGTAAGTATTCCTATACAGCAGAAGTATCATTTCATATTTCAGTGCAGGTTAACATGTAGTTGTATAGCACAGTGCTTAAAATTCTTGGCTCTAATGTAGAAGGTTGTGAGTTCAAATCCCGGCAGAAACGTTTCAGAAATAGAGGCTAAATTAAATTTATATATTTTATATTTTTTTTGTAATTGTAAAAAATGTATGGCACAAAATAAATGTGTAATTACAAAAAAATAAAATAAATATATATATATATATATTGTGACGAATACCACACCTCGTGCCCACTTGACGTCGTCTACGTCGAGCTCACGAGACGCGGTATGGTCACGGGTTACCAAAAACGTGACATTACGCCCTCCAGAGGAGCAGGTAAGGTCAGCTTGGTACAGTTTACACAGTCACCCAGGGCACAGAGAGGCAACAAGCCTTTTCACTGCCGCAGTGAAAACAGCGCTGTCTCAGCACGGGTATCTGCCACCAGCTTCTCGTTTGATATAAGCCCGGTCCGCTAACGGGATTATGTAGGGTGAGAAACCAACCCGCGGTAGCTTATAACTAGGCCAAAACACGGACGTGGGGATTCGTGATCGAGATACAAGATAGCACAAGATTAAATTATATATTTAATCGCCGTAAGGGCACACTAGATATAACACAATATACACAGAGAATACATACAGTGGTCTGAGGTTACAGATACCAGTTATATGGGTACAACAGGGTTAAGCAGAGCAAAAGTCAGTTACCGGGTAAGATGAAAGTTCCTTTCGGTTGTGGTGTGTTCTTTGCTGTAGTCACATGAAGGGCAGTGATCTCAGCTAGTTCCTGGGTCCCCCTAAACACATTACATGATGTGACCCTTCTTCTGAGAGAGACCTGCCCACTTGCTTGCACAAGCCTTTTAACCTGTAGCCGGCCCCTCCCCTCCCGGCCTTTGGGAGGGGTCCATCCCCCTCTGCTGGACTGGCTGCAAATGACCCACAAAGCACTTTAGGGTTTATAGCTCCAGTCCAGAAGGTCACAGGGAGATGGTTCTGGGACCAACGGATCCGCCTGGGTTCTGGCTACAACTAGAGTCCAAACATGGTACCGTTAGTTGGTTTCTGTGGGGAGATAGGCATATCTCCCTTCCCTAGCATCCCACTATCAAACCACGAACATGGGCATGTTCCTAGGGGTCACTGGGAAACAAATATGTATCTGGTTTGCGCCTACGATGGCCGGGCGATTCATAATTCCTTATGAAATGTAGGTGCCAACATGTCTGGGAGGTAGCAGTGATCCTGGCAAGGACTGATACCTCCTGCTGGGGGGTTTTCCTTTAGGATCCAGGCTGTCTGACTGGAGGTGTGAAATGTAACAAAAGGTGGCCTGCTAGGAGTTCTCTACTAACTGGCTTCGACTAGTAGCATTTAGCAAATGGTGGGTGTGAGGACCTGGCTGACAGTAAATATTAATCCATATTCCTCACACACACACACACACACACACACATATAATAAATATACAGTACAGACCAAAAGTTTGGACACACCTTCTCATTCAAAGAGTTTTCTTTATTTTCATGACTATGAAAATTGTAGATTCACACTGAAGGCATCAAAACTATGAATTAACACATGTGGAATTATATACATAACAAACAAGTGTGAAACAACTGAAAATATGTCATATTCTAGGTTCTTCAAAGTAGCCACCTTTTGCTTTGATTACTGCTTTGCACACTCTTGGCATTCTCTTGATGAGCTTCAAGAGGTAGTCCCCTGAAATGGTTTTCACTTCACAGGTGTGCCCTGTCAGGTTTAATAAGTGGGATTTCTTGCCTTATAAATGGGGTTGGGACCATCAATTGCGGTGAGGAGAAGTCAGGTGGATACACAGCTGATTGTCCTACTGAATAGACTGTTAGAACTTGTATTATGGCAAGAAAAAAGCAGCTAAGTAAAGAAAAACGAGTGGCCATCATTACTTTAAGAAATGAAGGTCAGTCAGTCAGCCGAAAAATTGGGAAAACTTTGAAAGTAAGGGCTATTTGACCATGAAGGAGAGTGATGGGGTGCTGCGCCAGATGACCTGGCCTCTACAGTCACTGGACCTGAACCCAATCGAGATGGTTTGGGATGAGCTGGACCGCAGAGTGAAGGCAAAAGGGCCAACAAGTGCTAAGCATCTCTGGGAACTCCTTCAAGACTGTTGGAAGACCATTTCAGGGGACTACCTCTTGAAGCTCATCAAGAGAATGCCAAGAGTGTGCAATGCAGTAATCAAAGCAAAAGGTGGCTACTTTGAAGAACCTAGAATATGACATATTTTTAGTTGTTTCACACTTGTTTGTTATGTATATAATTCCACATGTGTTAATTCATAGTTTTGATGCCTTCATAGTCATGAAAATAAAGAAAACTCTTTGAATGAGAAGGTGTGTCCAAACTTTTGGTCTGTACTGTATATATATATATATATATATATATATATATAATTGGCGAAAAACGGGCAGCACTCCGGTCTTGTGGTGAAATATAGCTTGACAAAGGCTCCATTGAGAGAGCTGAAATGCTGCATTGCTTTTGGGTGTGAATACACATCACTGATATTTCACCACAAGACCGGAGTGCTGCCCTTTTTTCGCCAATTCTACTACACTGTTCCCTATCCAGGAACGTTTGGGATTTCCACCTGGCATCCTACAGAGTGCTGCTGACCATCTTTTTCTTATAGATAGATAGATAGATAGATAGATAGATAGATAAAATCATACCTCTGATATATGTAAATGCATAATATGTGGGAAACGACTACTGATGTTTTTAGCCATAATATATTTACATATATTATAATATATTATATATTCTAAATATATAATAATATATGTAAATATACTATGGCTAAAAACATATATATATATATTCAATTTAGCCTCTATTTCTGAAAAGTTTCTGCTGGGATTTGAACTCACAACCTTCTACATTAGAGCACAAGAACCTTAACCACTACACTATACAGCTACCTGTTAACCTGCAGTGAAATTTGAAATGATACTTTTGCTGTATAAGAATACTTACTACATGACAAACTACTCTGAGATTTTTCTGACACAGTTTATCATTCAGCTTTATAGCTGAGTGGTTAAAATCCTTGCCTCTAATTTTGAAGGTTGTGAGTTCAAATCCCAGCAGAAACTTTTCAGAAATAGAGGCTAAATTGGATTTAAATACATTGACTCGAGCGTCGCGCTCGAGCACACGAGGTATTCGGCTGAACACTGTGATGTGCCGAGCATCGCGATGCATGAGTCGAACTGGTGTTCGGCCGAGCATGCTCACTCAACACTACCCGGTACATCACCGGATCGCCAAAAAATGCCTTTGCCCTATGTGATGCAGCGCAGGGCAAATGAGAGCATTGGAGGTTCTCATATCAGGAGGGCTGCAGGGGTGAAGATGGGGATATGTCCGGATTCAGCTCCGAACCCGGACAACCCCTTTAATGTAATGGGGTCACTTTATTCTGCATGCAGTTGAATTGCGAAGTGGGTGCTGAGGACTCAGGGAAAAGGGAGCTATAATGATGACCAAATTGGTTATTGCTCAGCTTTCCTAGACAATAAATTTATTTTATCAACTGGAAAACAACACCTCAAGGATGGATGGATAGATAGATAATTAAATAGATATTAGATAATTAGGTAGCTATAAAGAGCGATACAGCTAATCATACAATGTAAAATTTTGTAGTGTCATTCTCTCTTGCCAAAGAGAATGGTCATGTCAAGTTGCCTAGAAATCCATACATTTTTAGGAGCAATAACATATGGCCATAACAGTGTAGAAGGAAAGATAACCTACAATTGTTATTTTTTGGTGACTATGAGTGCTTACTTAAAGGGATCTTGTCATATTGAAATTATAATTCAGTCTGCAGGCCACATGGTATAGAGCAGAAGGAGCTGAGCAGATTGATAGTTTTGTTAGGTTCAGTAGAACTCCTAATTTACTTATTTATGCCTCTGCTTATTCTGAACTTTATAGTGATCTGGGAGGTCCTAAACATAGTTTTAGACAGCCTTCCTTATGAGTATGCATGCAGAGATACCGATCATTCACTGAGTAGGACCTCTCACTGGACTCCTAACCATAGAAAGTTACAGTCCTCAGTATCACTGCAATTTGGAATTCCAGGGAAGCAGAGTGGATATTCACACACAGCAGATTCATTACCGAAAGTTTCATACATCTGAATGACTTTGATTTATCAGTGATTTATTGATTTAAAGGGGATGTCTCACTTCAGTAAATGGCATTTATCATGTAGACAACGTTAATACAAGGCACTTACTAATGTATTGTGATTGTCCATATTGCCTCCTTTGCTGGCTTGATTCATTTTTCTATCACATTATACATTGCTCATATTCATGGGTTACGGCCATCGCTGCAGCGCAGATAGGAGGTGGAGCTGTTGCACATGCTGCCTATGAGTGCTTCCATGGTCCTGGCAGCCAGAGAGACTGGTTCTTTTTCCTATAGCATTTAAAGGGGTTGGCCACTTTCTGGTTACTGTTGACCAGTGTAAGATGAACATATGACACTTACTAATGTAGTGTTTATAGAAATTATGTGACACTTTTTTATTTCATAATATATGCTCCTTTGTTTGTCAAGTCTTTTGTGCTGTCCACACAGAGGTCTTGTCCATAAAAAGGCTGCTGATGGAGGGTCATATGACCAGACAAATCACCTCCATGTGATGTCTCCTCTTTTCAAATACATTGTACCTGCTAACTGCTGGGTGTTTAGTGCAGATGCACTGTGTTTGAATCGAGAAGGCTGAGTGGTGTGTCTGGTCACATGACCCTCTATTAGTGGCCATCCTATGGACAGGACCTCATTGCACAGAAGATTTGCCTAATAAGGAAGCATGGCTTATGAAATATAGCAAACAGCACTGAATATTTTTTTAAAAAGCCTATATTAATCAGTGCCACATAGTCAACTGACATACACATTGGTCACAAGTGGCCAACCCCTTTAAGTACAGCCACCACTGCTGGATTGCCGGGTGATCATAATCCCTGGAAATGAGCAGTAAATGATGATGAAAAAATGAATCAAGCCAGCAAAGGAGGCAATATGGACGATCACAATACATTAGTAAGACTAGTTTCACACTAGCGGCAAGGAACTCCGGCAGGCTCTTCCGTCGGGTGAACAGCCTGTCTGATCCGTGCTGCCGCTAGTGCACGCGTGCCCCCGGACTACCGCTCCGGCCCCATTGACTATAATGGGGGCGGGCCGGAGTTCCGCCAGCAGCACGGCAAACATGCCGAGAGGCGGCCGGAATAAAACGACGACATGTTCACCTGCTGGAACAGCCTGCCGGAGTTCCTTGCCGCTTGCCTAAGTGCCTTGTATTAACTTTCTCTACGTGATAAATGCCATTTGCTGAAGTGAGACAAACCCTTTTAGGGAGATATCTAAAATTGTAGCTATAGATAAAAATACAATATACAATGGAGTATGCTAGAAAATATCTAACAATAATATTCTGAGAGTCAATGAGGAGCAGCAGAGAGATATAATAGATGGAGCCTGGTATTTTGGGTAAGAAAGAGCCCCCCACTGTGTGGGTAAAGAATGGCAGCTTTGTTATTGTGCATATGGAAACAAGAATGGATGACCTGAGTTTGGAGCAGAGCAATGCTTCTTCCTGTCCCTCTCACTGTTTGTGAACCTGCCTGGTGTGGCGAGCCTTTCAGAACCAGAGACTTTCAGTCCCTTTTCAGTCTCACATTGGCACCAAAACATTTCCTGGTAGGGAACATCTTAATGTGCTTTTCAAAGCCCTTGGGAAAGGGGGCAGGGAGGAAGGCTTCTTCACTGTAGCTAATGTGCTTGAAAGTCTCTCTTTTTTTATTTCTTTTGTTGCTTTTTTTTTTACCCCAAACAAAACCCCCCCAAGAGTCCAGTCTGACAACATCTATTCAAGACTTTCTGTGCACATAAGCTTTGACCGCCACAATGTGACCCGCCTGTACAGACTTTATGAATCACGGGCCATTTTAAGTTTCATGCAGGAGAACGGCAATATATTTCTCATGCAAACCCAAATTGCAGAAGAAAAATCTTTTTTTCTATTCTTTTCTATTGTAGGTGGGAAAACATGTTCTTTTCTGTTTTGTACATCTTTGTACAGCGTCCCACAGAGGCCTTTTCACAGATTTATAAAAAAGAACTAAATGGAAAGATATATATATATATAGTGAAATGGAAAGCAAGGCTGGATTTTTCAATGTTCATTTTGAGTAGTGAGTGATCAATTCCTGCTGCTATTCAGCACTGTAAGGCCTCATGCACACGACTGTATGTTTTTTGCGGTGCGCAAAAAACTGATCCGCAAAATACACTGCGTGCAGAATTATTAGGCAAATGAGTATTTTGACCACATCATCCTCTTTATGCATGTTGTCTTACTCCAAGCTGTATAGGCTCGAAAGCCTACTACCAATTAAGCATATTAGGTGATGTGCATCTCTGTAATGAGAAGGGGTGTGGTCTAATGACATCAACACCCTATATTAGGTGTGCATAATTATTAGGCAACTTCCTTTCCTTTGGCAAAATGGGTCAAAAGAAGGACTTGACAGGCTCAGAAAAGTCAAAAATAGTGAGATATCTTGCAGAGGGATGCAGCACTCTTAAAATTGCAAAGCTTCTGAAGCGTGATCATCGAACAATCAAGCGTTTCATTCAAAATAGTCAACAGGGTCGCAAGAAGCGTGTGGAAAAACCAAGGCGCAAAATAACTGCCCATGAACTGAGAAAAGTCAAGCGTGCAGCTGCCAAGATGCCACTTGCCACCAGTTTGGCCATATTTCAGAGCTGCAACATCACTGGAGTGCCCAAAAGCACAAGGTGTGCAATACTCAGAGACATGGCCAAGGTAAGAAAGGCTGAAAGACGACCACCACTGAACAAGACACACAAGCTGAAACGTCAAGACTGGGCCAAGAAATATCTCAAGACTGATTTTTCTAAGGTTTTATGGACTGATGAAATGAGAGTGAGTCTTGATGGGCCAGATGGATGGGCCCGTGGCTGGATTGGTAAAGGGCAGAGAGCTCCAGTCCGACTCAGACGCCAGCAATGTGGAGGTGGAGTACTGGTTTGGGCTGGTATCATCAAAGATGAGCTTTTGGGGCCTTTTCGGGTTGAGGATGGAGTCAAGCTCAACTCAGCAGTGGTACAGGAAGAAGTCTGCATCCTTCAAGAAAAACATGATTTTCATGCAGGACAATGCTCCATCACACACGTCCAAGTACTCCACAGCGTGGCTGGCAAGAAAGGGTATAAAAGAAGAAAATCTAATGACATGGCCTCCTTGTTCACCTGATCTGAACCCCATTGAGAACCTGTGGTCCATCATCAAATGTGAGATTTACAAGGAGGGAAAACAGTACACCTCTCTGAACAGTGTCTGGGAGGCTGTGGTTGCTGCTGCACGCAATGTTGATGGTGAACAGATCAAAACACTGACAGGATCCATGGATGGCAGGCTTTTGAGTGTCCTTGCAAAGAAAGGTGGCTATATTGGTCACTGATTTGTTTTTGTTTTGTTTTTGAATGTCAGAAATGTATATTTGTGAATGTTGAGATGTTATATTGGTTTCACTGGTAAAAATAAATAATTGAAATGGGTATATATTTGTTTTTTGTTAAGTTGCCTAATAATTATGCACAGTAATAGCCACCTGCACACACAGATATCCCCCTAAAATAGCTAAAACTAAAAACAAACTAAAAACTACTTCCAAAAATATTCAGCTTTGATAGTAATGAGTTTTTTGGGTTCATTGAGAACATGGTTGTTGTTCAATAATAAAATTAATCCTCAAAAATACAACTTGCCTAATAATTCTGCACTCCCTGTATACGATCCGTGTGCATTCCGTATTTTGCTGAACGGAGCAGCTGGCCGTAATGCAGACAATAATAGGACATGTTCTATTTTTTGGCGGAATGGAAATACGGACATACGGAAATGGAATGCACACGGAGTACCTTCCTTTTTGTTTCAGACCCATTGAAATGAATGGTTCGGTATACGGTCCGCAAAAAAACTGAACTACGTTCGTGTGTATGAGCCCTAATGGCTACTAGTCAGAACCCTCCTGGTATTTACATTTTAACGATCTAGAACATTCAGCAAAACAGCAGCATAACTGAAGTAATCTATTCTTTGTAGGTTTATCAGCTTCGAGCCTCATGCACACGACCTTGTCCATATTGCGGCTTGCAAATCTGGATCTCAAAAATACGAATATTTTTTGCGTACATTTTTCTCACTCTCATTAAGGCCTCATGCACACAACCGTTGTTCGGGTCCACATCCGAGCCGCAGTTTTGCGGCTCAGGTGCGGACGCATTCACTTAAATGGGGCCGCAAAAGATGCGGACAGCCCTCCGTGTGCTGTCCACATCCGTTGCTCCGTTCCGTGGCCTCGCAAAAAAAATATAACCGGTTCTATTCTTGTCCGTTTTGCGGACAAGAATGGGCATTTCTACAATGGGCCGCCCGTTCCGTTCCGCAAATTGCGGAAGGCACACGAGTGGCTTCAGTTTTTTGCGGATCTGCGGTTTGTGGACCGCAAAAAACTGAACGGTCGTGTGCATGAAGCCTAATAGAAAGGACTGATCTCATCCACAATATCAACAAGAATGGAGCATGTTCTATAATTTGCGGAATTGATATAGGGATGCGTACAGCACACTGATGACATCTGTTAGCTGTCCTTTTTTCCCAGTCCTATAGAAATGAATGGGTCTGTTTGGTATCCGCAAAAAAAATCTGACACAGATGCAGAATAGAGTCATGTGCATGAGCCCTTATACCAATGATTGGGCTTAACTTAAAGAGCTGGATGGAGTTGTTTTAGCAGCTTGCACATGGATTTCTGCAAATAATTTGCCACATGTGAACACAGACTATCCTTACAGATGGTTCTTAAAAGGGGTCCTCCTAAGGGCTTGTTCAAACAGTGGATTTTGTATGGTCCGGAAACTGTATGGAATCCACATGTCAATGGGAATCTACACTGCTGTGCATACAGCTATGGATGATTTCTGGGAAGATTTTTTAAATTATGCAAAGAAGGGAAAGGTCTGCATGGAAACCATGAGAAACTGCGTTGAGTGTCACATGCAGATTAGCCCTATTCATTCGGGCTAAAGCAGGCAGGTCTGCTAAATGCAAAACCACTGCAAAAACCCGAAGTTCAGAGGGGTGCCAATAAATCTCCACTGATTCAGAATTTGGACAGGGGTCACTGTGCTCCAAAGAGCTCATACGTTCTGCTGGTTTCATTTATATATAACAGGTAGCTCATACCGCCATGCTTGATGTCAATAATGTGTGCGTAGTGCACTGTGGTCAAAGGTGGCTTAACCCATGGGCAGCGAGAAATTCCTGGCTTCATCCCTGCTAAAGATTCTCCTCTTAGATCGTAATATAGAAAAATGGTAGCATACCAGTTAAACTTTTAAATAACTATTACCTTGAGGCATATTAATCAATGCATATTTGACCTGTAGGTAATGTTCTGCAGTATAGTGTCCATGTAAGGCATCTTTTTACAGAGATACTCCTCACTACTGGCAAAGCTTATTGGGAAGAATATTTTCATCGGGTGGCAGCTGACAGAACAAGCAGCATATGCCTTTGTATGAAATTGGAGGCGCATGGAGGTCCCATTGGCATGGCTTTTCTTTCATCGAAAAATAGCAATTCATTGTTTTTTCCTCCAAAATTATAATTTTTTGTGTGTGTGAGAAAATTAGCTTGATGACATATCATTGTGTGTCTTAGATGTCTAGGTCACAAAGTACTTACAGCTGAATTTAAGGCCCCTTTCAGACGGGCGTTGCGGGAAAATGTGCGGGTGCGTTACGGGAACACCCGCGATTTTTCCGCACGAGTGCAAAACATTGTAATGCGTTTTGCACTTGCGTGAGAAAAATCGCGCATGTTTGTTACCCAAACCCGAACTTCTTCACAGAAGTTCGGGCTTGGGATCGGTGTTCTGTAGATTGTATTATTTTCCCTTATAACATGGTTATAAGGGAAAATAATAGCATTCTGAATACAGACTGCATAGGAAACTAGCGCTGGAGGGGTTAAAAAAAATTAAAATAATTTAACTCACCTTAGTCCACTTGATCGCGGCCCGGCATCTCCTTCTGTCTCTTTACTGAACAGGACCTGTGGTGAGCATTCATTATAGGTCAAGGACCTTTGATGACGTCACTCCGGTCATCACATGATCTTTTACCATGGTGATGGATCATGTGATGACCGGAGTGATGTCACCAAAGGTCCTTGACCTATAATGAATGCTCACCACAGGTCCTGTTCAGTAAAGGAGACAGAAGGAGATGCCGGGCATCGCGATCAAGTGGACTAAGGTGAGTTAAATTATTATATATTTTTTTTAACCCCTCCAGCGCTGTTTTACTATGCATTCTGTATTCAGAATGCTATTATTTTCCCTTATAACCATGTTATAAGGGAAAATAATAATGATCGGGTCTCCATCCCGATCGTCTCCTAGCAACCGTGCGTGAAAATCGCACCGCATCCGCACTTGCTTGCTGATGCTTGCGATTTTCATGCAGCCCCATTCACTTCTATGGGGCCTGCGTTGCGTGAAAAAACGCAGAATATAGAGCATGCTGCGATTTTCACGCAACGCACAAGTGATGCGTGAAATACACCGCTCATGTGAACAGCCCCATAGAAATGAATTGGTCGGTATTTAGTGCGGGTGCAATGCGTTCACCTCACGCATCGCATCCGCGCGGAATACTCGCCCGTGTGAAAGGGGCCTAAACAAAACAGAAGAAAGCTGTGTTATGTTTGCATACTGTGAATATAATCATAATGTATAGAATGAGCTCAGAAAGTGCTGTGAAGTGTGGGAGACTTTAACGTGATTCACTATCCAGCAATGTCATGACGGATGTAGGCGCTGCACCGCAATAACAACTCATACCTATGACAGCAGAGTGTGGCCTAGGCCGGGCTATCTTATGGATAGTTGTGGTTGACGATCAGCTTGGCTTTCCTGAGGGACATATAAGCTTTTGACTTGTGAAAAACAACATAGCTTCCATCTATTAAAGTTTAGATACTTCTGTGTACATAAACTGGATAAAGACATGTCTTGTGGCAAATACTTTCAGTTTTGATAGGATTTCTTAACTGTCTGACCTATGTTGTGTTTTTTTTTTACATGGCTTCAAAACATTAATAAAAAAAATAAAAATGGACAACCCCTTTAATGGAATGGTTGGTCAATGGAAACATTATTGTGAATAGGATTAATCTTCACTATAATCTTATGACCCAGCTATAGTAGTCTTCACTTTTGGAATTTTTACTACAGTCTATTTTGTGGCAGTACATTTACTAGTAAACATGCCATAGACATGTGTCACCTTTATCTAGATTACTGTTATTATTTGTTATAAAAAAGGGTTGTAAGCATTCCTTTAAGTATGTGAGAGCTACTTGGTCTCTACATGCCAAGACAGAGAGTGGATATGTCTGCAGTTATCTGTACAGTTATAATTAAATTATATTTCCCCCAAAGTGTAAAGATAAAAAGATAAAAGTCTAGCGTTAAGCAGACAATCTTTGTAGTTTAGTGCAGTTAGGGTACTTTCACACTAGCGTTTTTCTTTTCCGGCATACAGTTCTGTCACAGGGGCTCTATACCGGAAAAGAACTGATCAGGCATATCCCCATGCATTCTGAATGGAGAGTAATCCGTTCAGGATGCATCAGGATGTCTTCAGTTCAGTCTTTTTGACTGATCAGGCAAAAGAGAAAACCGTAGCATGCTACGGTTTTATCTCCGGCGAAAAAAACGGAAGACTTGCCTGAATGCCGGATCCGGCATTTTTTTCCATAGGAATGTATTAGTGCTGGATCCGGCATTCAAAATACCGGATTGCAGGATCCGTCCTTCCGGTCTGCGCATGCACAGACCTTTAAAAATGAGAAAAAAATAAATACCGGATCCGTTTTGCCTGATGACACCGGAAAAACGGATCCGGTATTGCAATGCATTTTTCTGCCTGATCAGGCATTTTTCAAACTGATCAGGATCCCGATCAGTCTGAAAAATGCCTGATCAGTCAGAAAAAATGACATGCGTTTGCATACAGTTTGCCTGATCAGGCAGGCAGTTCAGGCAACGGAACTGCCTGCCGGAATCAAACAACGCAAGTGTGAAAGTACCCTTAGTTAGTTAAAGGGAGTTGTCTCAGCTCGCCATTACTAAAGAGAGATGAGACTAAACCTTCACCACCCGCTGATGCTGCAGTACCTTCCATTGCAGCATATGGGAACAGAGTAGCACAACAAGTTATGCTGTTTCTGAGTTATAACAATAGCATAGCTTTCTGTGCTACGCTGTTTCTGTTTCTCCCATGTATTGCAATGGGAGCTACTGAAACAGCGCACTACCAGTTGGTCAAGGTTTAGTCTCATCTCGCCTTAGTAATGGCAAGATGAGACAACTCTTTTAAGTTTAGTCATTATACCGAACCTAGCCTAAAATGGACCATATACATTGTGTCAAAAGAGTGTCCTTTTGGCATACATTTGGATGGAAGTCAGCATACTTAAAAAAATAAAAATTATGTTAAAAAAAAAGTGCACCTTCCAATACAAGAACATCCTGTAAAAATAAACAGTGGCATGTACAATTTTATTTTATTTTTTACAATGGGAGTCAATGACAACCATATGAATCGATATGGCATATAGAGGGATGGATTTGGCAGTTTTTGGGGCCCCAAACAAAGTTGTGCCTGGGGGGCCCCTGCTGCACTTCTAACATCCACCCTTTTGCACCTCTAAAGCCTGGCAGATTTTCTGCCAGATGATCGCTAACAAGCATTCGTAATAAGCTAGTTAGCTGATTACCCAATGAACGAGCAAACGCTTGTCCATTGGGCAATCATGATCGTTCAGCATACTGAAAGGTCATGATCTGCTGCTGGCAAATAACTAGACAGCAGAATTGGCACGCCACATATGCAGTTAAATGAATTAGATGAATTGGCTTTTCATGGATGCACGTCCAATCCCCTTCCACCAAGGGACCCAACAATCAAATATTATTCAATATACAATAATACTCCATATATGCAGTTAAACTTGTATATTTATTGATCCAGCTGTACAAAGTGCATCTTATATAGATTAGCAATGTTTCATGCTCATAGTTTATTGCCCCTTTTTCAAGCAGTTTGCACGTGTTCTCAGCAGCTTAGTGGGCTAAGTCTAGCACAAATCAGCCCACTAAATTGTGCCTCCATCGGCTTGCTTAGCCCTAGACTCTACTGCTGGGAACAGTCCCCCCTATTCCTCTGGGCACTTGTTCAGGTTTTTTCAGCCAACATTTTTTGCCAGCAGAGGGCCCCTGTTCTCTGGAGCCTGAGGCATTTGCTTGGTTTGCATATTGGGCATATAGAAGTATAGTTGTGTTTCTATAAATCTGGAATATTCACCAGGTGTGCATTCTGAAATGAGTCTAGCAATTGTATCTAGTCTAGGCAATCATCTGGAAGCCCTGGCTACAGGTTGATATATTTTTGGCTAGATGCACATTCAGCCTCTAACTATGGCGTATAGTCTGTGAAATCCTCCAGATATATACAGTGCTGTCCATAATTACTCATACCCCTGCCAAATTTTGACTTAAAGTTACTTTTATTCAACCAGCAAGAATTTTTTTGACGGGAATTGACATAGGTGTCTCTCAAAAGATAATACGACGATGTACAAGAGGCATTATTGTGGAAAAAAAAAAACATTTCTCAGCTTTTATTTACATTTGAGCAAAAAGTGTCCAGTCCAAAATTATTCATACCCTTCTCAATAATCAATAGAAAAGCCTTTATTGGCTATTACAGCAATCAAACGGTTCCTATAATTGCAGACCAGCTTTTTGCAGGTCTCCACAGGTATTTTTGCCCATTCATCTTTAGCAATGAGCTCCAAATCTTTCAGGTTGGAGGGTCTTCTTGCCATCACCCTGATCTTTAGCTCCCTCCACAGATTCT
This sequence comes from Bufo bufo, assembly GCF_905171765.1. NCBI lineage: Eukaryota > Metazoa > Chordata > Amphibia > Anura > Bufonidae > Bufo > Bufo bufo. The sequence continues at coordinate 96,586,957 of NC_053389.1, read as the reverse complement.
TAATTGGATTCAAGTCTGGACTCTGGCTGGGCCACTCCAAAACGTTAATGTTGTTGTCTGCTAACCATTTCTTCACCACTTTTGCTGTGTGTTTTGGGTCATTGTCATGCTGAAATGTCCACTGGTGCCCAATGCCAAGTTTCTCTGCAGACTAGCTGATGTTGTCGTTGAGAATCCTCATGTATTGCTCTTTTTTCATGGTGCCATTTACTGTGATTAGGTTCCCTGGTCCATTGGCTAAAAAACACCCCCAAAGCATTAGGTTCCCACCACCATGTTTGACAGTGGGGATGGTGTTCTTTGGGTTGAAGGCTTCTCCTTTTTTACACCAAATGAAGGAAACATCATTGTGACCAAACAATTCAATTTTTGTTTCATCTGACCATAACACAGAAGACCAGAAGTCTTCTTCTTTGTCCAGATGAGCTTTTGCAAAGGCCAAGCGAGCTTTTGTGTGCCTTATCTGGAGAAGTGGCGTCCTCCTTGGTCTGCATCTGTGGAACCCAGCAGTGTGCAGTGTCCGTTGGATTGTCTGTCTTGAGACATTGCCACCAGCAGAGCCCAGATTCACCAGGATAGCCTTGGTGGTGATCCTTGGATTCTTTTTCACCTTTCTAACTATCCTCCTGGCCAGCACAGGTGTCACTTTTGGCTTCCGACCACGTCTTCTGAGATTTTCCACAGTGCGGAACATCTTGTATTTTTTTTATAATACTTTGCACTGTAGCTACTGGAACTTGAAAACATTTAGAAATGGCCTTGTCGCCCTTTCCTGACTTGTGAGCAGCCACAATGCGTAGCCGCAGGTCCTCACTGAGCTCCTTTGTCTTAGCCATGACTGTCCACAAACCAACTGCAGAGAGCTGCTGTTTTTCACCTGTTGAGTTGATTAAAACAGCTGTTCCCAATTAATCAGGGTAATTAGGATGCTTTAGAACAGCTTGGACTATTTGGAATGGTATAGAACTTAAGATTTCCCCACAGACTGTGACAGTTTGTGAAGGGTATGAATAATTTTGGACTGGACACTTTTTGCTTAAATGTAAATAAAAGCTGAGAAATGTTTTTTTCCCCACAATAATGCCTCTTGTACATCGTCTTATTATCTTTTGGGAGTAACTAAGTCAAAATTTGCCAGGGGTATAAATAATTATGGGCAGCACTGTATGTCTAAAATGTCTATAAATTATCATTAGCCACAGTGATACATTGTAATGAACAAACGAGCCTGAAGGAAGAATTATGCTGCTGGTGTATTTACTTAGATTAATTTACAGATTGATTACAATAGTCACAAACCCACACCTGTGAAAAGGCTCAGGAAAACAGGCAGTAGGGACAGCTATGGAGTATGACTCCTAACACTGTGGTTTTATGTAATCAGCAGATGCATATATGACTTCCCCTGCTAAATAATTATCTGATTTTAAGATTTTTACATTAGTTATAATTAGGTTTGTACATGTGAGTCTTTCATGCCAGTAACTATGACAAGTGTGAACAAATAAAAAGTGAACCCAAACTATTAGACCCCCTGAGTTTGCTTTGGGGTTTTCTAATGTTGTTAAAAAACGAATGCCTTTTTATGCATTTCACTTTAGTTTTTTATGGCTTTCTTAGTGTCGTATCTCTTTTTACACTAATGATTTTACAAAATGCTGCATTTAAAAACAAATGCATGGACATTAACCCTTTGGCTACTGGAGGTTTTTTCGTGTTTGCGTTTTCATTTTTCTTCCCTATTTCCTGTGAGCCATAACTTTTTTATTTTTCCGGTCACATAGCTGTATGAGGGCTTATTTTTTGCGGGACAAGTTGTACTTTCTAATTATGGAATAAAATATTGTGGGAAGCGGTAAAAAAATTCCAAATGAGGTGGAATTGGAAAAAAAATGCAATCCCTCCACAGTTTTACAGGTTTTGTTCCCACTGCGTTTTGTTTACGGAAAAACTGACCCATGCCCTTCATTCTCTGGGTCAATACAATTGCAACAATACCCCATATGTATAGGTTCTTTATGTCTAAATAGTGACCCCCATAACTTTTTTATACTTGTCTACTGAGCTGTTTAGGGACTCATTTTTTGCAGAACAATCTGTACTTTTAATTGATACCATTTTGGAGTATGCGTGACTCTTTGATCACATTTTATGAATTTTTTTTGGCCAAGAGAAGCAATGAAAAATTGGCAAATCGGCCATTTTGATTCTTTTTTCCGTTACACAATTCGCTGTAATGGAATTTTTTATTTTCTATTTTAATAGTATAAGGCATTTTCGGTCACGGTGATACCCATGATGTTTATATTTATTGGTATTTAGGTATTTATTTTTTAATTATACGGAAAGGGTGGTGATTTAAACTTTTATATATTTTTTTATATATTTTTTTATATGCCTCATATATGAGCTTATTATATATATTTTTTTATTTTTAATTTTGATTTATCAGGAATTTCTTATGACCTTTTTTTGCTCACTTTTGCTCATTTTTTATCCTAGCCTGCCATCTGGTGGCCCAAAAAAGAATTGCAGTTTGAATACTGTTAGCCTACTCAGTAAGGCTTACAGTATTCAGTGCAACTACCTATGCCCGGATTGGACACACGGGGCATAGGTAGGAAGCCCGGAAGCGCGAGCTTCCGGGTTTTTGTGCATTTAGGTGCCGTGATCTCACTTGATCACGGCATCTAAAGCATTTAATTACCGCGATCAGCATTATTGCTGGTCACGGTAATTAGCCGCAGGTCTTTACTGTATGCAACAGCAGAGATCTGCCCGCCATGACGCCCGCTGCTGTGAGCGGGGGTCATGTTTACACATTACACCAGCACCGTACATGTACGGCGCTTGTAGCCTAAGGGTTAAAAAACACACCTCAACCGAAAAAAATCAACTACCAAAAAACACGTGTCCTGCATTTCAAAATTCCCATAGACTTTCTTCTAAGATTAGAGGTTTACATTTGTCCATAAAAACAAATGACATGTAAAAAATGGCTCAAAAGTGGAAAAATGCTGTAAAAACAATGTGTAAATCCAGTCGAATAGGATTTCTTGGCTGAGACAACCTCTCCTGGCTGCTGTAACTTTTACTAAGCAATGACAGAGACTAGGCACTTATCAGACTTCCTTACTTCTGTATCTTGTGATTGATTCCATCTGGAAGGTCAAGGTGGAACATCTGGATCTCTGCTTCAGACATGAGAACTAATCTGGAGGCTGGAGGAGAACGGTCACAACCTGACACTAGAGCCAAAATTAGTGTATGCGCATTGATATGTGGTTTGTGTGATTTGACTTTTTCTGTTCAGCAGCCTTGTCCTTGGCAGCCAAACTATATGCGTTATAATGACTGAACTCCTCTGCCATTGACGGTTTGTCCTCCAGCCCTTGTCTGCAAGACAGCTCAAAACGTGCAATGCCATCTGCCGGGAGTCAAACAGCTTATATTTCATAAGCTTTGGATGGATTCTGCTTCCTCCGGTGACAGTGAATAATATTTATTGGGAGCTAATTATGACATATTGTCTTATGAGGATATTTAGTTCTACTTTTAAAAGCTTTGTATGGAAGTATTTCTCGATAGTGTTATAGCCCAAAGAAGCAAAAAGGCATAAACTAACATGTCCATGGTCAGAGAGAAAATGCACTTACCCTTGTCCCTAAAGCTTACACTATAACAGTCCCTTTTGCACATGCAAAACATCATGTATATGGAACCATCACACTAGCACAGGGAGCCCCTATGGTTCCGTACTATAAAGTAGTGTGTTCTTCATGTGCTACTGTATGCAAGTATGGACAACACTGGGGCAGATTTACTAATTCTGTATATGGCATAAACCTAGACAGGCTGTCTAGACCTACACCAAGTTTATCAGTGCCTCAGGCTGGATGATAAATCTAGTGCAGGGATAGACACTTCTGCACCAACTATTGGATAGTTTAGGCCTCTTGCACATGGCTGTTGTGTGCCCATGGCCGTATTGTGGGCCGCATACGGTGGTTCCGCAATACACTGGTCACCAGACGTGTGCATTTCGCATTCACTTGAATGGGTCCGCAAATCCGGAGGTGCGGTGCGGAAATGATGCACAGAACCCCACTGAAGCACTACGGCCCTAAGGACCGCGGCATGGAAGGGGTTAAATGGCCGACGCGAGGAGGTGTTTGCTTGGCCATCCTGAACGGGGATGGGGGGTTGCTCTCTGCTGCCGCGCCATCCTGAAGGGGAGGGGGGGATCCGCTTGGCCATCCTGAATGGGGGAGGGGTGTTTGCTTTCTGCTGCCGTGCCATCCTGAAGGGGAGGGGGGCTCCGCTAGGCCATCCTGAATGGGGGGAGGGGATTAGGGGGAATTGTGCTGCTGCACCATCCTGTACTGGAGGGGGGTTGTGACCTGTCCAGCCTTGACAGGGGGGGGTTGGAGGGATTCAGGACCGCTGCGATGCCGGGGAAGGGGGGGGGGGCCACAGACGGCAATACTGAACAGCGGGGATGGGGTTGGGGGCATATTCCCCACATTAACCATTCAAGCATCGGGCCACTGCCACAGCAGAGCAGCGGCTCGATGGTAGGCCCCTTCCATACTGAGGTCCCTAAGGACCATGGCATGGAAGGGGTTATGTCTGCAGTTTTAAAGCAGACTGTCAGCTGTATTACAGCTGACAGTCTGCACCGCTCTGCCATCCTGAAGGAGGGAGAGAGACAGTGCGCGCTCCTGTGTGGAGCTGGGAGGAGTTACAGAGAATCCATCATATGATGCATTCTGTGTAAACTCACTGAGAGCAGCCTGCTGCGCATAGGAAACACAGCACGCTGTAGAAGGAAAACGAAAAATAAATTGGTGTAAAAAAATGATTTAATTTTTTTTTTTACAAAAGTGTCTGTCATCCAAACCAATCCAAATATCCTAGTGGATTTCATAACCAACCTCATGACTTCTAGATTTCAATATTAATTTTGTGAGCAATCCTGTCATCTGGGGTCATGAGATCCTTAGAAGTCAGCTACCCTGCCCTATTTCCCTCACAAGCTTACTGAATAGAAAAAATTTAATGGTGGAATCTTCTGCATGATTTGTCTTAAACAAATTGCCAAAGCTTCAGATTCATTTGGAAGAAAAAGAATTGTGAAATTCATGATGAATCCGATTAGTTTAGAATGGAATCTTGTATCTCTATACAGCACCCATACACTTTGGCATAGAGGGACTATGGGGTAGATTTAATCCTACCTAATATGTAGACAATGTAACCGTAGACTGTGCAGTGCCAAATGTTATGATCTGTACATGAAGCTTTGAAGTGGTTGTCCGCTACTTTATAAGTGATGGCTATGCTACGGAATAAGCCATCACTGATAATCTGAGGGGTTCTGACACCTTTCCCCCTTGCGATCAGCTGCAGTAATCAGCTGTGTCCACTACATACAGACGGAGCAGTGAGATCTGTTGCTAACTTATTGCACTGGAGTTACTATGGGCAGCTGATTGTGGGGGGGTGGGATGTCGGACCCGTGCCAATCAGATAATGATCACCAATTCTGAGGATAGAACGTCACTTGTAAAGGAATGGACAACCCTTATTACGTATAGAAATAACAATCTTTCAGCAGCTCAGAATATATGCTTACTCCAGCTAAACATGTATTTATATTTTGGAAACAAAAACCATGCTATTTCAAACCATTTCAAAGAGGGTCATAAATCCCACTTTTTGTAAAAAAAAAAAAAATCCTCATACGTAGCTCACAAAAGCAAAAAAAAAACAATCTCTAAACATTTTCACCTAGGGTTCATTCACACGGTACTGTTTTTTGTTCGCATGTAATTCACATTTTTTGCAGGTCGGATGCGGACCCATTAAGTTCGATGGGTGTGTGCTATCTGTATGTCTGTTCCGCAGCTCCCGCAGAAAATTAGATCATGTCCTATAGTTGTCCATTTTATGGACAAGGATAGGACTATTCTATAGATGGCAGGACTTTCCATTCTGTAAAAATGCGGAATGCACAGGGCCAGTATCCGCGTTTTGCGGATCTGCAATTTGCGAGCTGCAAAAAAGGCCATGGCCTTTTGCATGAGGTCTTACTCTGTAGTGGCCCAGTCAATGCAGTTTGTATCAAATAAAAGAAAAGGTGTCCCGTGGCGCAAAAACCACCCAATAGTTGGAGTGATATTGGTTGATATTTATTTGAGCAAGTGGTACAACGCGTTTCGGGGTTTAACCCCTTCTTCAGGTACAATTGGCTTGCAAGATGCAAGCCAATTGTACCTGAAGAAGGGGTTAAACCCCGAAACGCGTTGTACCACTTGCTCAAATAAATATCAACCAATATCACTCCAACTATTGGGTGGTTTTTGCGCCACGGGACACCTTTTCTTTTATTTGAACCACTGGCTTTCTGCGGGATTCCAGGCATCCCTGAACAGAAGTATCCATCCCGGGCTGCACACCATCCGTTGTGAGGAGTTCATGACACTTTGATATACGTCCACATTAGAGTTGTGCCTAAACTAGCACAACTCCATCAGGTGAGCCTCCCCAGTGGAGATACCTATTTATCTATTTTCTCTACGTTATTACCCTATAGTGCGCCATTCTTTTTTGTTCTATAGTGGAACGACGCCTGTTTCTGACAATGCAGTTTGTATATCATGTCCCAAAGACGACTGCCAACCCCACTCCTCACTCCTTTGACATTCTCAATGGCAGCACAGATTTTGTCCATGTGGTTAGTACTTAGAATCTAGTGCAAAGCATAGTTGGCTCTTGCCAGAGATTACAAGTAGTCATTCAGAGTATGGACAGCTGAGATCAAAGGCATTGGGGCCTCCACTGTAACAGAGCCGGAGAGGGTTCACTGTGAACATAAGGCCCTGCCTTCAAGTTATCATATTCTATGTCCTACAGGTGGATCTAAGCAGGCTGAGCAGGTGCTCGGTGACTTCAAAGTCAAGCCATCTGCTTACATTTCCCCAAAACATGTCTCTTGAAGAGATCAAACTTTTGAGTATATCAAGGGGTTCCACCATAACCTATTCTTGTCTCAATGTGCAGGCTGCGTCCGGTGCATTGCACTGTTTGTTCTTTATGTTTAAAAAGCCTTGAATCAATATTTTTTTACTCCCCTAAAAGTAAAGTTCAGCTCTTCTGATTTTGACAGTTTCGATTCTGTGTGTTATAGGAGGAAAATTATGTTTACCGCACATAAGCAGTCAGAGAGAGTCATCGTTTTATAGCTCTTATGTTGTTAAAAGGAAGCATTAGTCACATTGCTGTACTTGATATGCTGCGAAAAGGCTGTGGCACTTACAGAAGGGGTCTCTGGTATCAAAATACTGGAAAACCCCTTTAAATTTAGCAAATAGATAAACCACAGAGTGGTTCTAAGGCCTCTTTCACACGAGTGATACGGTTTATGTCAGGACCTGTTCAGGAAAAGCTGATGGTTTTCGGCGCAAGTTGCATCAGTTTTGTCTGCGATTGTGTTCAGTGTTTCACGGTGGATGCAATCAATTTTTGATACAGAATAACACTCAACATGTCCTGGCAACCATCAGTGAAAAATGCATCGCACCTGGATGTCCTCAATTTTTCACGCAAGCTGCATTCACCTCTATGGGGCCAGGGCTGCGTGAAAAACACACAATATAGAACATGCGATTTTTCATGAACTCAAAGATGATGTGTGAAAAATGAGGCCCATGTGCACAGACACATTGAAACGAATGGGTCAGGATTCAGTGTGGATGCCATGCGTTCACTACACGCATCACATCTGAACAGAACACTTGGTCATGTAACATTAGCCTAAGTAGCAGTTTACTTTCCTTAGGCTTTTATATATATATATATATATATATACACACACACACACACACACACACAGTTAGGTCCATATATATTTGGGTATCCACATTAAAATTGAATGAATGGTTTAGGAGTTTCAGCTCCTTTATATGTGGCATCCTGTTTTTAAAGGAACCACAAGTAATTGGACAATTGACTCAAAGGCTGTTTCATGGGCAGGTGTGGGCAATTCCTTCATTATTTCATTCTCAATTAAGCACATAAAAGGCCTGGAGTTGGTTTGATGTGTGGTGCTTGCATTTTAAAGATTTAGCTGAGAAGTAAACATGCGGTCAAAGGAGCTCTCCATGCAAGTGAAACAAGCCACCCTTCATCTGCAAAAACAGAAAAAACCCACCCGAGAAATTGCTACACTATTAGGAGTGGCACAATGTAAAGTTTAGAACATCCTGAGAAAGAAAGAAAGCACTGGTGACCTCAACAATGCAAAAAGACCTGAATGCCCACGGAAGACAACAGTGGTGGATGATGGCAGAATTATTACTATAGTGAAGAGAAATCCCTTCACAACAGCCAACCAAGTGAACAACACTCTCCAGGATATAGGCGTATCAATATCCAAATCTACTATAAAGAGAAGACTGCATGAAAGTAAATACAGAGGGTTCACTCCATGGTGCAAGCCACTCATAAACCTCAAGAATAAGAAGGCTAGATTGGACTTTGCTAAAAACAAAAACATCTTAAAAAAACAGCACACTTCTGGAAGAACATTCTCTGGACAGATGAAACCAAGATCAACCTCTACCAGAATGATGGAAAGAAAAAAGTATGGTGAAGGCATGGTACAGCTCATGATCCAAAGCATACCACATCATCTGTAAAACATGGCGGAGGCAGTGTGATGGCTTGGGCGTGCCTGGCTGCCAGTGGCACTGGGTCCCTAGTGTTTATTGATGATGTGACACAGGACAGAAGCAGCCGGATGACTTCTGGGGTTTACAGAGACATACTGTGTGCTCAAATCCAGCCAAATGCAGCCAAACTGATTGGTCGGCGTTTCATAATACAGATGGACAATGACCATAACATAAAGCAAAAACAACCCAGGAGTTTATTAAAGCAAAGAAGTGGAATATTCTTGAATGGCCAAGTCAGTCACTGGATCTGAACCCAATAGAGCATTTCACTTGTTAAAGACTAAACTTCAGACAGAAAGGCCCACAAACAACAGGAACTGAAAACCGCTGCAGTAAAGGCCTCGCAGAGCATTAAAAAGGAGGAAACACAGTGTCTGGTGATGTCCATGAGTTCAAGACTTCAGGCAGTCATTGCCAACAAAGGGTTTTCAACCAAGTATTAGAAATTGACATTTTATTTACAATTATTTAATTTGTCCGATTTACTTTTGAGCCCCTGAATTGAAGAGATTGAGTTTAAAAAATGCTTTAGTTCCTCACATTTTATGCAATCATTTTGTTCAACCCACTGAATTAAAGCTGAAAGTCTGAACTTCAACTGCATCTGAATTGTTTTGTTCAAAATCCATTGCGGTAATGTACAGAACAAACATTAGAAGAATATTGTCTCTGTCCAAATATATATGGGCCATTATAAGATGCACCTGCTCATAAGACACACCTAGATTTTAGACAAAACAATAGCTGATCTCGGAAAACCGAGCAAAGAGGTGTCCCCATTACAGAGATCACCAGATCCACCATATTAAGTGGCCCCTATGTCAAGATCCCGCTCTTTTACAAGCCTATTACTAGGTTTTAGAGGAAGAAAATAAGAAAAAAAAAATCTTTCATTAGACCTCAGATTAGACCCCCATTTCAGACCCCCAATGTTAATCAGACCTCAGCTCAGAGTCCCAATCAGATGCCCAATGTTAATAAGACCCCCCCAATCAGAATTCTTATCAGACCCCAATCAGACCTATTATTAGACTCCAAACTTTAGTAACACATTCAGACCTCAGATCAGACCCCAATGTGAATGACCCCCAATCAGACCTCAGATCAGAGCCCCAATGTGAATGACCCCCATTCAGACCTCAGTTCAAACTCCCATACTCCGAGCAGACAATTAAAAAAATCTATTTACCCCTCCTGCTCTGGACACCGATGCCGCTCCTAACATCCAGCACTCTTCCTGGTCTTCCTGCTGTGCTGTGCTATGACCGGATGCTGCACAGCGTGCGGTCACAGAAGGGCGACGTCCTCACGCTGTGCGCAGGTCACAGCACAGTGTGAGGAGCCTGCAGGAGAGGACCAGGAATCGGTGAGTACAGAGCCCTGGGAAGTGGTGAATGCAGCTTCTTGTACTAATGGGAGTGCTCATTAGAATTCGCCCCATAAGGCTACTTTCACACTAGTGTTTCTCTTTTCCAGTATTGAGATCCGTCATAGGGTCTCAATACTGGAGAAAAACACTTTAGTTTTGTCCCAATTCATTGTCAATGGGGACAAAACATAACTCAACAGAACGGAGTGTTCCAAAATGCGTTGCGCTCCCATACCAAGCTGCGGTTTTCCTTCCGTCATGGAATGCGGAGCAAAACAGATCTAGCATGACCCTCAATGCAAGTCAATGGGGACACCTTAGAAAACGGATCCATCCCCCATTGACTTTCAATGGAGTTCATGACGGATCCGTCTTGGCTATGTTAAAGATAATACAACCGGATCCATTCATAGCGGATGCAGATGGTTGTATTATCAGTAACGGAAGCATTTTTGCTGAGCCCTGCCGGATCCAGCCAAAACGCAAGTGTGAAAGTAGCCTAAGACACATTGACTTTTTCCACCCACAAAAGTGCATTTGATAGGGCGAAAAATATGATATATATATGTATATACACACATACACATAACAGTATATTATAGTTGGTGTCATTATTTCAAATTTATAAAGTCAGTAGTGTAGCTTAGAGCATTGGGCAAAGTTAGGGCAGAGAGCTTAAAGGGATTCTGTCATGACATTTTAGGCCTATAACCTAAACATATGGCCAGGTCCGTACTAATAACCTGAGTCCGAAACTGTCCTTATTAAATCTGCCTGTGGCTCTATTAGCACATAAAGCAGGTTTTTATAACCTGTCATTCACCTACCTAAGGTGCCCAAGGGGACGTCGCTTGATACAGTGTGCCCGGCTGCAGCCATCTCCGTCTGGTGCCCAGCGCCGCCTTCCCAGTTGAAATCGCGCCCTCCTCACCTCAGCCCCGCCTCCGCAATCGTCCGGTCCCTCTGCCAGATCCCGCGCATGTGCACTAGGCATAACCTGAGGGACCGGACGATTGCGGAGCTGAGGTGAGGAAGGCGGCGATTTCAACTGGGAAGGTGCCGCTGGGCACCCTGGCACCCTGTATGAAGCGACGTCCCCTTGGGCACCTTAGGTAGGTGGATGACAGGTTATAAAAACCATTTAAGTGCTAACAGAGCCACAGGCAGATTTAATAAGGACAGTTTCGGATTCATGCTATTTGGACGGACCTGGCCATATGTTTAGGTTATAGGCCTAAAATGTCATGGCAGAATCCCTTTAATATTTGCCCCAGGGAAAGGAGAGGGTATACCTGTGTATTGTGGTACAAAATCCCTGTAACACAAACCATATTGCTTCAGAAAAAGGACTTGCTTGAGAACTGAAGTCTCAAGGGCACATTGTGACCCACCCCTATAATTATACCAAGTGATAATATACTGACGATGCCTATAATTTACTTTTGTAAAAATAACATCAAAAAGCAGAGGTTTGAAGTTTAACTCTATTGCTGACATGGAGTTTCTAGCGGTTACTGCTGTAATGGTAAGTAGTTATCACCCAGGCACTGGATGAGTTAACCCCAGTGAGCTGGTGACCAGTCACATCATTGGCTATGGTAGAGTAATGTATATGCAGCTGTATGGGCTTGAAGTACTGCACTAAACAACATTTGCTTTTGTATCCCAGAACCCCTTAGTTTTTTCCACTGTAATAAATTTAAAGTACAGCGGACATTGTGTAAATTTAATTTCAGCAGCCTATAGAGGGAGACATCTAAAGCAATCTGCTTTAATTGTTATAGATTTTACTTTCAGTTTTCCCCCTTGAATTGCAGTTTCATTACTCTTGGCTCTGTGTTGAGTACATTGAGGTACTCTCATATACTGTGGAATGTGCTGCTTCAAGTTAAGGGACGCTCCTTGGTGAAGATATTCTTGCTGATAAACATATACTCATTGCATTGAACACTAAGACCCCTTTCACACGAACGATACGGATTAGGTTCGGATGCGTTCGTGAAAACTCGCACCATTTCACAAGCAAGTTCAGTCAGTTTTGTCTGCGATTGCGTTCAGTGGTTCATTTTTTTTCCGCGCGGGTGAAATGCTCATTGATGCGTTTTTCACGCGCGTGATAAAAAAGTGAAGGTTTACAAACAACATCTCTTAGCAACCATCGGTGAAAAACGCATCGCATCCGCACTTGCTTACGGAAGCGATGCGTTTTTCTCGCAGCCCAGTTCACTTCTATGGGGCCGGGGCTGTGTGAAAAAACGCAGAATATGCAACATGCTGCGTTTTTTCACGCAACGCACAAGTGATGCGTGAAAAAACGCTCATGTACACAGACCCATTGAAATGAATGGGTCCGGATTCCATGCAGACACAATGCATTTGCATTGCACCCGCGCGGAAAACTCGCTCGGGGGAAAGGGGCCTAAATTTTAAATAACTTCAAAATATACTCTGTAAAGATGGGACCCAGCTGTGTCATCTCAGTACTGATGCTCCATTTATCTCCATCCACATAAGAGCTGCATACTAAGAGAGTGTATAGAAAGTATGACAGACCTCCAAATTAACTGTACCCTGTTTAACTATGTCTACATGATAAATGCCATTTGTTAAAGTGAGACAATACCTTTATTGGGTCAAATGGACTCAATTGTGAACTCTTCCCTTCTTTCCCTTTATTTCCAGCATTTTCACCGGACAGAATAGCGCAATCTGCCATGCTATCCTGTCTAGAAAAATGGCAGAATAAAAAAATTAAAACAGATCAAACCCAATCCAAGGACGAATCATTTTCACTACATTTGACCCATTAAAGTCAATGTACCTTTCATGGTACAGGTTTGGGGTATTCAGACATTTACCTCCAGCAGAAGCCCATGCAGCCTAGTTCATGAATATGTATTTTTATCTAAGGTCGCTCGCTGCTCTTCTTAATTGATAGAGGTTGCATATGAGGGGCTCACCTTAATTAATTCAGTTTTCCCTTTTATGGTATTTGAAGATGGGATTTCTAAACCAGACATCCCCTTTGATAGTGCATGTTTGGTGGACTGTCAATGCCCTGGAACCCTCATGTTCATTACTGATACCATGGCCTGATAAGGAATTGTATGAGATGGACACAAATATTCACTTCCTGTTAATGTATTAAATGCATCATTAAGACCTTTAACCTTTACAACTTCCCTCCTAAATCGTGTAGGTTTTCTGCTTCAGCGGGCCTTGAGTAATTGAAGTTACAGTAATTTTAGGCATGTTGTGGTCGTTGTTTGGCATCACATACCAAAGCTATGCACATCCTTTGATCCTAACACCTAACATCCTCCCACACATTTTGTAGCTCGTCAGCATACAGGAACATTATTGTTTCTTTCTCTAGAGGAGCCTTCGTATTTGGACTTGGTAGGAGTCCAGCACATATCTTAAGCTTGTGAACCAGCGAAGAGTTGGCTAGTTGAAAGCTGCTCTACCGTAGTGAGGATGTATATTCTCTAATTTGGTTTTATGCAACCTGTGGCTTCCCAGCTGCTCTCTTCCTTTGCAGTTCCTAGCATGTTGTGTTATCTGTCTTTTCTCAGGACCTGCAGAGCCAGTTCATTGGTGACACAGCTGGAACTTGTGCTTCTAATTAAAGATCAACAATTCAATCATCAGATCAGTTATCCTTAAATTAAAGCTAGCCCTCATGTACATGGCTAGATAATTTGCATGGTGGCTCTGTGGGACATTATACTCTCACTAGAGTCCGTTTTTTGTGATTTGTCATGTGGTGGAACATGTCACAATTCTCTAACTCTATTAGCAAAAACCTAAGTGTGCTTCTATAAGAAAGAAGTGAAGGAGGCACATAAAAGTGAAGTATGAACCCATAGATGGGTGATATATTACACTTCCATTCAACACAAATCTGTAATGGTTATGTGAATGAGGCCTTGGGTTGGGTTCACACACAGCACTGGAAAACTATGTGGTGGTGTCAGTCAGGATGATGAAGTAGTCTCAGTTTGAATACTTCTGTATACCTCCAATGCCTCTAAGTTAACCAGAAAAAAACGCTGTTGAGGACCGTCTATCCAAAGTATATAACACAACACATTCACCATTAATTGCATCATAAATCGTGTTGTCATTGAGACATCCTTAAGTTTGTATCAGCTCATAGGATAGCTTCAAAACATAAGAAATAGAGCCTAGTTTTAAGTGATTGGCCCTAAAGTCTGCAACAAATTGTTGTGGTCTGATGGATATTTGGGGCTTTATTGTACCAGATTCTGAGTCTATCAGTATATCCTCAGGCATTTAGCTCGGCTGGTGTTACCTTGCAAGTCTATCTTTAGGACATGTATTCTTTAATATTTATTATCATGTCTTGTTACCATTGCACCTAGAGGCTCCACTCAATTTTCTTTGGCGGCTTCGCCCCCATTTCTTTGACTGACAGGGCCAGGCAGTCTGTTCTCATGCCTGGCCCTGAAGCCTTGCACCAGCGCAATTGGTGCATCTGCCCAGCAATCTCCAGCTATGTGTTCTGCTTGCGCCAAATGTGCTTCATCATGACTACAGAGCCAGGTGTGAGAACAGGCTGCTTGGCCTTGTCAGTCAAAGAGGTAGGGTCGCAGCTGGCAGAGAAAACTGAGTGGAGCCTCTGGGTTCAACAAGGTGCAATAGCAACGCCCTTGTTGCACCAAAAGGCTAATTTACATAGCATAAAAAACACTTATTTCTCTGAATTGGGGGAACATATTGAGAAGCAACAAACATCAGTAGAACTGGTGACAAGGGCAGATCTAGCGAGGCAGGTAGATTTAGTTACACTTTTGTGATGAAAGATTCCGTTTATTGTATAACCAATTACCCTGTGGTTTGAAATAGTCAATACATGGCAGAGGTATTATTATTCATGAGGGATGCAACATTCTCTGTGCATAAATATAATAATGGCCATTTGTAACTTATGGCTATAGCCTTTAGAAAATTATATTGTTAGAAAAAACACCAGAACAAAGACTTAAAGGGAATCTGTCACCTGTTTTGAGCCTTTAATACTGTTAACATAGCAATGTGCAATAAAGCACCTTCATTCCTGCATGTGTCCTCTTTCTTTTATTCAACTTTTCATTCAGATAAAAAAGCAATTTTTCTGATATGCAAATTAAGTCTCAAGGTGCCTAGAGGGGCGTTATTACTCTGCTCTAGTGCCCAGTAATGCCCCCCTGCAGTGCCCAGCCCGCATTTCTTCCAAGCCCAGCGCGCCTCCTAAGAAATAAATGTACTCCTACATCCTTGCCGAACGGCGCCGTCCCCTCCACTATGTCATTTACTTTATTCACTGCACCGTCCTTGCTTCCTCCTCTCTTGGCCTCCGAAATCCCGCACAGGAGCAGTATCGCTGAGTGCCTGCGCCTGTACGATACTCCTGCTCCTGAGGGCAACAGCCTCAATAGTGTCACTGGGCATGCACCGAGCCCAGTGACGTAATCAGAGCGCTGTTGCCCTCTGGAGCAGGAGTATCGTACAGGCGCAGGCACTCAGCGATACTGCTCCAACAAGGACGGTGCAGTGAATAAATTAAATGACGTAGTGGAGGGGGCGGCGCCGTTCAGCAAGGATGTAGGAGTACATTTATTTCTTAGGAGGCGCGCTGGGCTTGGAAGAAAGGCGGTCTGGGCACTGAAGGGGGGCGTTACTGGGCACTAGAGCAGAGTAATAACGCCCCTCTGGGCACCTTGAGACTTAATTTGCATATCAGAAAAATCACTTTTTCATCTGAATGAAAAGTTGAATAAAAGAAAGAGGACACATGCAGGAATGAAGGTACTTTATTGCACATTGTTATGTTAACAGTATTATAGGCTCAAAACAGGTGACAGATTCCCTTTAATTACGTGGTGTACCATTTTGTATCTGCTTCTCCTGCTTTGGTAACAATTTCTGTTTGCTGCTTGGAATCTCGCTATGCTTCTGCAGCGTTTTAATATTTGACTGGTCTCCAAGGCCACAAATCTGGATTCCAGCCATGTTCCTTCTATTGTAGATGCCATAGCAGTAGAATCTCACTGCAGGTCTCTAGGGGTCTTGCCCTGTTTGGATAGAGGAAGAATGTAAACCAAGAGAAGGTAGAAAAACTAAGGGAATAACAAACTTTGTAAACTGTACAGCTTCAGAAAGAAGACATGGAAGTGGTCCTAAAATATCTTATACATCCCATGAAAATGATTAAATATAGACCTCAAAAGGTGCATAATGATGTTTAAGATACTTCAGTTCGGTCAAGGTTTTCTAATCATAGGTGAACATGGTGCATGGCAGTGCTGTGGAATCTGTTGCTGGCTGTTTTGACAGGACAAAGAAGAGAAGGAATCCTTTGTGAACATTAGTGTAACTCTGCTTCCCTAAATCTCCTCCGTGTTTGTATGAAAATGTTACATCTCTACCTCCCCACCTCTCCCACTGTTGTTTTGTTCATGTGCCAGGATCTTATTCCCCCGGACTGGAATGATACTTTTGTTGATCAAGACTCTTGCCTGTAAACCTTAAGACTCCTTTTACCTCTATAGGCTTGTTTTTGTAGTTCCAGGTATAACACATAAGCATTGAAAGGTCAATATCTTCTTACTTTCTCTGTCCCCTGCACATTTACACTGTAAGCTTGTTTTGGGCAAGACTCTCTCTGCATCATAGATTTGTGCACACATTTCTATATACATTCCCTTTGTACCACATTGTACTGCACCGAGCAGGATGAGGGTGCTATGTACATATACAGTAATAATAATGAGAACCTTGTAATGATGTCCCTCTACAAGCTCCAAACTAAAATGCTGCATATGATGCATAACTCTATATACATATAGATAAATAGTAATGAAAGCTTTTCTAACATCATCTGTATCTCAATTTGAAGCTGGAGTACTCAAGGACTACGACGGCAGAAAGTAGAGAAAACTATATGTTTAGATTGTAAAATTGCATTGGCTGAATTGATGGCGTAGTAGCTGATGGAGTCCACCAGTCCACAAACCTAAATGAATGCAGAGATGGACCCTTATACAGTACAAAAGGAACAAAGTCCATAGGACACTTAGTTGTTGCATATCCCTTATGGGAGTAGAAGATGCACAACCACCTTGTCCAGGAATCAAAGCGGTTGTCCACTTTTTTCTATTGATGGCCTAGCCCCCGCCAATCAGCTGTTTGAAGAGAAAACATGAGCGCTGCCTTCACTTCTCTGTTTATCTGCTCGTCGTCGCAACTACAGCGAGCAGTGCAATTACAACTACAACTATTCACTTACATGGAACGGCTCTGTCCTATTCACTTGAACAGATGGGAGCCATCCCATACGAGAGCTACTTTCTCTTCAAACAGCTGATTGGCAGGGGTGCTCTGGGTTGCCCTCTCTGCCAATCTGATATTGATGACCACTCTTGAGGATAGGTCCTCAATAGAAAAAAGCGGACAACCTTTTATGGACACAAAATATGTAATAAGAGTGAGAGTATTCACATAGATGTTTTAAAATCAGAAAATTACTTTATTCCTTCAATATATTCCAGCAACGTTTCAACACAGGTCTTTGTGAGGCCTTAGGCTAAATGGACACGATCAGGATTGCGTGTGGATTTTCCGTGTGGATTTGCGTGCGGAAAATCCACACCGTAGGTCATGTACATTGTATTCTATGAGAATTAGATTTTTTTTCCACAAGGATTTTGACCTGCAGTGTGGAGATTAAAATCTGCAGCATGTCAATTTATTTTATTTTTCCTGACCGGATTTTCTTCCTTCACTTAGTATAATCCGCACGCGGAAAATCTGCACCAAATCCGCATGCTAATCCGCATGCTAATCCACACCAATTGATGCAAGTTGACCACACAGATTTGCCTGCGAACACCTGTGGATTTCAGTGCGGATTCTACGCACATGAATCCTGACCGTGTGCATGTACCGTGCAGTGCAAAGATGTTGACGAACCTCAGAATGACGGGGGTCTGAATTTTGGCACCCTTGTCCATCAACTGTGTGAAGAAGTAGCGGCGCTCATGCGAGCAATGCTTAAATTACCTGTATGCTGTCCCCTTTGTAGTGGGGGCACAATGTAGTTACATCTGCTCATTCAAGTCCATTGAATGGGATGAGCAATTATAATTACACTGTGCTGCCTGTACAAAGGAGATGACGAGCAGGTAATTTTGAAGAAGAAAAAGAAGTGACCCCTTTTTGGAAACCTCAAAATTCATGAAATTTTTTCTGGGGTGTAGTGAGCACTAAGACCCCACAGGCGTTTCATAAAATTTAGAAACACTTGGCCAAGAAAATGAAAAAATTACATTTTTTTAAATAAAATGCTGCTTTAGCACCAAAGATTTCATTTCAATGAGGGGCAAAACCCTTATTAGACCACACAATAGTCAGGTAAATTATCGAGAACAAGCATTCATAGGAACCCTCATTCTTGATAACTGGCTTATATAATCAGTCAATCATAATTGGGCATCTTTCATCGGGATGAAAAGTCCCCGTTTATTAGCAGTACATCCTAGTGTAATCAGGGGTGTGCTGCCAATAATGAATAGAACAAAATGATGGAGGAGTGAATTGTTCCTCCTGAATTCAGTTTTCATCGGCCTGTGTAATCAGGACTGTGCAAACAAGCTCAGATGGATTTGTTATCATCAGTCACCGCTTGCACTACCCAAAGATTGGGCAGTGAAATAACACCCCAACAGAAGAAAAATCACTGTGACCGATTTTTCTTTGTGCCATACATGTACAGCACTGGTCAGTAAGTTACTTTCCATTACCAGCATAGAAATTAAAGTTGGATTTTTTTTGCTATTTGACCACAGTCATTTCTCTGCTAGCACCACTACATTGCGATCCTTAGACCTGACCCTAGGTCAGGTCATGACTGCTAGTTATTCGGATCTAACTGCTACAAAGCATTTCGTTTCTCTAACGTAATCTCTCACCCCGGACATCTCGTTGCCTCCATCCTTTAAAATTTTCAATGTTAACAGAATTTCAAAAGCTGATAATATCAGCTGATTTATCAACAGGAGGCAAACCATCAAATCCTGACTCATATTCACCTGCCATTGCTATGGCAGGTTGGAAGTGGAAAGCAGGGGAGACAATTTTCGGGACTTTTCCAAACTCAATAGGAACGCCTAGAAAACAGCTGGATTTCTGAAACTGACTTAGCTGGTGCAAAATACAACATTGGCCTGTCACAGAAGATTGATAAATTTGTCTTACAAGTAAAACATCATAAGTCACAATTTACAGCAAAATAAAGACAAAACCATTTTGATTAGGGCTCATGCATGCGGCCATAGCCATTTTTATGGTCCACAAATTGTGGATCCGCAAAACACAGATACTGGCCAAGTGCATGCCGCCATTTTTTTCCACTCCTTCGCAAATGTCCTATCCTTGTCCGCAAAATGGACAAGAATAGGACATGTTCTATTTTTTTGCGGGACCACAGTATGGACTTATGGATCTTTTGTGGCCCCATTGAGATGAATGGGTCCACATCTGATCTGCAAAAAATGCAGATCGGATGTGGACCAAAACCCCGGTTGTGTGCATGAGCCCTGAATCACCTACTTTGTGAGATTGAAATTGGCTTAAATATAATAATATGTCTGTAGGTTGAATATTGACTTGAGGTTAACCCTAGCAACATACTCTAATCTAACTCAACTAATAGCTTGAGCCTTTACCCCCTATACGACATGTAACGTAATAATAAGTCACATGTTGGGTCTTTGAAGATTGCACCAACTCAGGCAGAGCAAGTGTCATGGCAATCGGGTGACTGCTGTTTCGCATAGCAGACAACTGTGGTTAATGTCCATGATTGGCAGTAATGCCGATCACAGACATTTAACCCTTCAGATGCAGACGGTAAAGGGATGAGCGATGAACTAGCAATTACTTGTCCCCATACTGAGGAGATTGCTGAATGTAATATCAGCAGTCTCCTCTTCTAGCGAGCAGGCAGTATGGAACGCTTCCTTTCCAACAATCATCTGCTCTATCCGTCTAGGTAATAGGACCTTAAGGGTCCATTCACACGTCCGTTTTTTCTTTCCTGATCTGTTCCGTTTTTTGCGGAACAGATCTGGACCAGATCTGGACCCATTCATTTTCAATGGGTCCTGGAAAAAATCGGACAGCACAATGTGTGCTGTCCGTTTCCGTTGTTCCGTTCCGCATGTTCGTTTAAATATAAAACATGTCCTATTCTTTTCCGCAAAATTCGGATCCTGGTACAATACAAAGTCAATGGATCCGCAAAAAACGGAAGACATTCGGATGTCATTACGTATGTCATCCGTTTTATGCGGAT
Source organism: Bufo bufo (assembly GCF_905171765.1). Classification (NCBI taxonomy): domain Eukaryota; kingdom Metazoa; phylum Chordata; class Amphibia; order Anura; family Bufonidae; genus Bufo; species Bufo bufo. The sequence continues at coordinate 96,566,496 of NC_053389.1, read as the reverse complement.
TCCGTTCCTGGAAATGACATAAAAAAAAAATAATTATTTTATTTTTTCAAAGAAATCCAAACAACTTTATTTGCTTATTGAAATTTATACATGTTTCCATTTTTTGCGGATCCGCAAAAAACTGATGACATACGGATGACATACGGAAACATTTTCAGGAACAACGGATCCGCAAAAAACGGACCGAAAATCGGGATATAGAAAAATACTGACGTGTGAATGTAGCCTAAGAATGTCTGTAAAATTGAATGACAATGCTGGTGTCACTCACATAGCTCTTTGTTAGCTTTGAACACTGTGAGGGTAATGCTGTCAGGATAAGACAGTGTAATAAAACTGCACTTCCCTTGATCTCTGTTTAGAACACAATGTTGTCCATTGACCTGAAATAACCATAAGCCGATAACAAAATACATGATTATAGACACATCTGCTTTTATAGGTCTAGCTAATTTTAATGGGTGGTTTTAAAATAAAGGACCAATCTCCATAAAAATGTTTGATACATGCACAATTTAATGCTATTTAGGGGTCTTTTGTACAGATGACTTTCATGACCTTTGGAGCCTACCACCAATTGTCACATTCAGTTATATTCTTCCCTTGAAAAGCATATCCATTTACAGGGACATTTATTGATGCTCTATAAAGATGAGGCTTTCGTCTTAGGTTGCACCTTCCTTTCTATTATTAATTAATGGTTTTATCACTTCACGTATTTTTGTGAATTTTCATATTCAGTCCTTAAGGCATGTGCCAGAATGATTCATACCAAAAGCATATATCATTTATGTCTTGTTTAAAACTTGAAAAATATATATTGCTTAGCTTGTCTCCAGGGGCGTAACTAGAAGTGCCTGGGCCCCACAGCAAATTTTTGTATGGGCCCCCCCAGCCCCCAGCCCAATTTTTTATGTATTATTTTTACCCCCACCTGTCCTTTTTATTTTTGATAAAAATCTTTTTTATTTATATGCAAATTACCTTCCTAACGTGCCCATAGTGCTGTCCCTCCGGCCGTTTGTGCCCAGCTGCGTCCATTATCGCCAAGCCCAGCGCCGTCCCGCTATTAATTACTCACTGCTGTCCTCGTCTTTTTTTTTTTTCTAAGTGTGCCGTAGTCTCGCGCATGCGCCGATGTTACTCACGTGCGGGCCCGCGCGGTGTCCTGGCAGCAGCCTCAAGTAATGTAATCGCGCATGCGCCAGAAAGCGGAGAAAGCTGGCGCATGCGTGATTACACTACTTGAGGCTGCTGCCAGGACACCGCATGGGCCCGGACGTGAGTAACATCAGCGCATGCGCGAGACTACGGCGCACTTAGAAAAAAAAAAGACGAGGACAGCAGTGAATAATTAACAGCGGGGCGGTGGTGGGCTTGGCGATAATGGGCACGGCTGGGCACAAACGGCCGGAGGGACAACGTCTTGGGCACGTTTGGAAGGTAATTTGCATATAAATAAAAAAGATTAAACTTGACTGACACGCTGTCGGGCGCCGGGCCCCTTGTCAGCCCGGGCCCCGAAGCAGCCGCTTACCCTGCTTCCCCGGTAGTTACGCCACTGCTTGTCTCAGTGTAGTGCATACTATAATAGTTAAAGTGGTTGTCCGGGTTCATAGCTGAACCCAGACATATCCCCTTTTTCACCCAGGCGGCCCTCTTATATGAGCATCAGAGTATTTCTTGCTCCAATGCTCTCCCTTGCCCTGCGCAGAAAAGCTCAGGGCAAGAGCTTTTTCTGCAGATCCAGTGATGTACCGGATCTCTGCTAGGTGGAGGCTTCTGCCTAGCAGAGTTGCCAATGACGTCACCATGCACAGTTAACGCAGTATCCACCGCTCACACTAAGTGATGGTCACAACCAGGGGTCAAGTCCTGGGAAAAAAAGTGTGGGAACTCACCCAAGATCCACTGAAACCCCCTCCCCCCCAAAAAAAATATATATTTCGCTGAAAATTCAGTGCAACATTTATTGGCCCCCCCAGTGCCTCTCATCAGCCCCCCAGTGCCTCTCATCAGCCCCCCAGTGCCTCTCATCAGCCCCCCAGTGCCTCTTATTAGCCCCCCAGTCCTCTATATCAGCCCCCAGAGTCTGTCCATTAGCCGCCCGGCCCAGTGCCTCTTACCAGCCCCCAGGGCCCCATTCACTAGCGCCCAGTGCTGCCCCATCCACCAGCCCCGAGTGCCCCCTCCACCAGCCTCCAGTCAGTGCCTCTCCATTCAGCCTATACTCCTTTAGTATAAAAATAAAAAAATAAAAATAAACTTACCTCTCCTGCTCCTGGACGCAGACGCTCCTACTGCTGTAGGCTGCGCACGGAGTGACGTCATAGAGCGACTCACTCGGTTCCTGTGCGCAGCCCTCACAGCCGATAGCTGAGGACCAGGAAGGTGGCGGTGAGCAGGGGCGTAGCTATTGCCTCCCTTAGGCAAGTGACAAACTGCCCCCCTCATTCTTAGGCAAGTGACAAACTCAGCTCTGCTACATCTACAATGAGCAACTACAACAAATCTGTAATGCCAAACTGCAGTTCCTCTATGTGATGCCTTGGATAGCTTCCACTGGACCCTGGCTGTGGGTCCAGTGGAAGCCATCCAAGGCATCACAATCACAGAGCTGGGTTTGTAGCAGAGCTGGGTTTGTCACTTGCCTAAGATTGAGGGGGGGGGGCAGTTTGTCACTTGCCTAAGGCCAGGGTAAGGGGGGCCTCCCAACCAGGCTGTGCACATTAATCCTGCCCTGGCTGATCGATCGCTTGACAGACACTCACTCAGGGAGTCACAGTCCACAGACACTTAGTCTAGACTGGTCTGGACCGGACCACCAGGACCCCGGTCCAGTCGGATGGTCCAGCCAGTCAGCAGACAGTCGCACTCGTCGCAGGCTGGCTCAGGATAGGAGGAGGGGAGCTCTCAGGCGCATGAGAGGAGTCACAGTGAGGCAGTCGCAGGCAGCAGCACCGCACAGACAGCTTCCTCTACTTCCGTCTTCTCAACTGAAGCCGCTCCTCCTCCCTCCTCCCTCAGCCTGCCCTGCACAGTGCACTTCACGCAGGTCCTCGCCTCCGCTCCGTCTCCGCCCCCTGTGCCCTGTGAATCTGATTTCAGCCGCGTTCTCCTGGCTTGAGGCTGAAAGGGAACGGCGTTCCTGCCATGAAAAAAGTGCAGGAACGCCGTTCCCACGCGTTCCCCCTCCACTCGACCCCTGGTCACAACTTATCAAGCCCCCACCTTGTACAATGACCACTGCACAGGTCAAAGAACATGTGTAGAAAATTCTCCCACAGTCAATGAGTCCTCTCCAGACTTGGCTCATGGTGGCCGAGGCAAGGCATATTTCTAAATGCTGTTAACAACAGCACAGGCCAGATTGCTCCCCTATAATCCTGTTCAGGAAATAAAATAAATAAAATGTACAGAAAATAAAATTAAAAATAGATTCGAAAAAATGTGTCACTATCTGTTTTTATTTGATGGAAAAAATGATAGTTAACACATTCCCTTTAAAGCATTATTTTTCAGTACGAGGAAAGTGATAATAGAGAGGTCAGATGTGAAAAGTGCTAATGCATGCCGAATGAATGTGTCTACACACTATTCTGCAACTCTGCATTACTAATTAGCATGTGTGGCTGGATATCACAGTGGTTGTGTTCAGTCATGAAGTGGGCCCCTGACTTTAATTCTGAATGTTCAGACAACCTTCCCATATTTGCTATTTGACACATTTCTATCCCCCCATCTCTATCATTATAATTGTACCCCCGAGTGTTTAAACTGCATAGTAAGGGGGACGCCTTTCTATGGAGCTGAACGAACAGGTTGTACATGCTCCGTTCCACCCTTCAGCTACCACTAACCATATCTAGTGTTAGAAGCTGGGGCAGACAGAGAGAGAGCTGCATCAGAAAGGACGCAATTCCTGATAAAGGACACGTCCCTTGTGTGATCAGCCTGAAGAAGATTTAGCAGAGCAATCAATGGGGAAATCTATAGATCCATGTGAGGTGTAGGGCTGGTTTTAGCTTTGTTAGAAATAGATATGTTGTATATGATGTCTGATTTACATCAGCCATGGGATCACACCTTTACAGGGTTGTACTGGGACTAAACAAATAACCTATACATGGGGCAGGCTTTTTGGGATACCACATTGGACAGGCTTTTATTTGAGTTACTGAAGCTTGTGTGCAAATGTAGTCATGGAAGTACTGGTGTCCTATCAATGGCTGAAGACCTATCACGAAATGCCTTAGGAATGCATTCTTGTACTGTCAAACAGACAATGACCACCCCAGGATATGGATGGTGCAGACCTTACATAGTCTTTCTTTTTGACCTTGAGATAGCTCAGTCTTTAAGCCATAATACGCAAGCCATTCTGCTCCTGAAATGGTTGTGGTGGGACAAAACATGCAGTGTTGGGACAGTCTTAGTTATGCAGGCAATGGGACTTCAATTACGAGTAGGATGAAAGAGGGCATGTGGAACCACTCCTAAGTCTGCATTCATGTTGAGCCATGGATGATAATTCATCGTCAGGCCTGACATTGAGAACATGAGTGCGTCTGACTACATTCTTTGCATTAGTTTATAAATTAAGATTAATTCATGCATGTTGAGTGTAGGTTGAGAATATATAATTTGCCCATGTATTATATTTTATGCATGATTTATGCCTCATACAAAAAAATCTATTCCTGGACATGCTTTATAGAGTCTAGCTCCTCCTATTAGGGTATTTTCAATTTGTAGGAACATATGGTAGCATTTGAAATGGAGCAGCTTTCGATCGGATTTGTTACATAGTTTTAGTTAAAGTATTATTTATTATTAAAGCACCATTCATCCCATAGCGCTGTACATATGAAATGGGGTGCACATACATAATACAGACAATTGCACTAAGCAGGAACAAGACGAGTTACACACTGGTACAGAAGGAGAGAGGGCCCTGCCCGTGAGGGCTTACAATCTACATGGTATGGGAGAAGGACACAGTAGGTGCTATCAACATCAACCACAATGCAGCTTCAAATTATGATGGTTTTGGACAATATTATTGAACATCCAAGGTCATTCATTCCATATGGGTCCATGGAAGAGGGATCCCAGGCCAAGTCATTCCCATCCTCTTATCTGCTTGATAGTGACCATCCACGCAGCACTCCTTTTTGTAGAGGATCTGCATTGTTAGCAAACATAGTCAGTGGGAACTGTCCAAAATACCATCGAAAGGGTGTGGGAGCCTGGGTTGCAAAACCTAGCATCATAATAGGGGAATCTTTTTGTCCTTTCTCCTACAGTATTTATACTTCTAGATGTTGGGCCAGTCCTCTTTCAAGTATCACTTTAAGTATGTAATTATAGCAATTGTGTGCAGGTCTTGGTACTTGAGGGGGCCCAAAGGCCCTTCTGTCACATCAGAAGTTACAGACATTGTTACTGATTTTTGATTGGGGCCCAGGAGCTGTAAATTATACGTCTGCTAATACTGTAATTACATTCTTATTGTGGCTGCCAACGGTTCTAACAGGAAAACAGCGCCGCTGGCTTCTCAAACAGCTGATCGGCAGGGGTCCCGGGTGTCAGACCCCCGACGATCAGATGCTGATGATCTATCCAGAAGATAGATTGTCAGTTTATAAAAACTGCAGAACCCCTTTAAGAGGGAGGCTGATCTGACAATGGTCCATTATGTGATATTAGTGCAACAGTCATTAGTGCAAACGCTGAAAATAGTTCACTGTATCAATGAAGGTGATATACTTACCAGGCAAAATTGACAAGCTGCAATTCATATAACACATATTGACCTTCTGCTTGTTAAGTGAAATACAGAAAAAACTGATTTATTGTCTGCCAGGATAACCCAAATAGAGAAGCAAGAAGTTGGCTTTCACGTATTTAGTTACATAAATAAGTAAATTAGGTTGTGGATACTGTGTTCTAAATGTATCTGGCTGCCTGACTCAACATATTTTACTACTGATAATGTAACATACAGATCAGCTGTCCCCTTTATGAGGGCAGTGAACTGAGATTTTGCTCAAGGTGGAGGAAATCCTAGCTAACTCAATGGAGAATATTGATTTTGGCCAAAAGAAAATTAAAGCAGTTATAGCAGTCTGATTGGCTGCTACAAGTTGATGTGCCTCTTTTTCTCTTGCACCAGTTTTAATAAATCTCTTACTATTTTAGAGAATTACTGTTTGTATTCTATAATTTAATGGGGTTTTCCCATCTCAGACAATGGGAGCATATCACTTGGATTTGCCCCCATTGTCTGATAGGTGCGGGTCCCACATCTGGGACACACACCTACACCGAGAACGGAGCCCTGAAAGTTGTGGAGCACACCGCGAATGCACAGCCACCCTCCATTTATTTCTATGGGGCTGCTGAAAATTTCCGTCGTCCCATAGAAATGAATTGAGTGAGGAGGCTGCGCAAATGGGATGCGCTCCCATTCACTACAATGGGGAGAGCGCCTCCAGCCTCCACCTTCACCTCTGCGTTCTTGGTGTAGATGCGGGTCCCACCTCTATCAGACGATGAGGGCATATCCTAGCAATATGCCCTCATTGTCTCAGATGGGAATACCCCTTTAAGCCTCAGTTATTTTAAATCATAAAACCTCTTTAAATTTTCCTCTGGAATAAGGACAAGTCCCTTTATGTAGGGGTTTGTTCCCTTAATAACATTAGAGAGGTTCATTTTTCAGCTTGGACTTCTTATATGGTTCCCAGCAGTGATTTATCCAGCCTGCTGGTAATGTCCATTGAATCTCACAGGGTGTGGCAGCCAAACACGTATATTCTCCCTCGCTGCAATCCACTTTAGACTATCCCTCCGTGACTCAATAAGACGACTGCAGAACGACCTTGGCAAACTGCGGCAGGAGAGAGCCTTCCACAGCTTCATTAGTTTAAGTGCGATCAATATTGTCAGCTCAACTCTTAGAACAGCTCATTTTATTAAAGCTGAAATTTTGCTGCTGTGTACTGGCTTTAGAAAAATGTGTAGGAATTGGATGTATGATTTATAGAATGTTAACAGTAGTGTAAGATATTTGGTTTTAATATGTTTTATGAATAGGTTTCTTGCTAAAGAAGGGACTAATAAATTACTGTATTTTTTTGCTTTATTAGACACACTTTTTCCCACCAAAAGTGGGGGGGAAATGGCAGTGCGTCTTATAAAGCGATGGTGTCATTTTTACATGGCTGGCACTGATGTATGGCGGGCCGGTATGCTGCACAACGCGGCCGGTGATACATCAGTTACAGTTATGCTTGGTAGGAGGAGGGGCTTGAGGCTGGCAACTTGCGACGGGGCCCGCTGCAGTCACTGTATTACACCAGGCCCTGCACACAGCAGTATCTTTGTATGTAAAGTATTTTTCTTTAATGCTGAAGCAATCGCTCTCCTTTGATAAACTAGCCTAATCGCCTGAAACAGTACTCACTCTATGAATGCAGCGGTCCGGCCGGAGCGTGACGTCAGTCAGTCAGTCGCGCTCCTGCTTCATTAATGAAGTTGGAGGAGTGTGACTGACTGAGTGACGTCACGCGCCGGCCGGACCGCTGCATTCATAGAGTGAGTACTGTTTCAGACGATTAGGCTAGTTTATCAAAGGAGAGCGATTGCTTCAGCATTAAAGAAAAATACTTTACATACAAAGATACTGCTGTGCGCAGAGTGTAATTGGACACATATTAATAAAGTAATGCTGTGAAACATAGGGCAATGAGGGGGACCAGCATAAGATGCTATATGTGTGTCATCCACACATATAGCATCTTATGCTGGTCCCCCTCATGGCCCTATGTGACACAGCACACATCCCCCATAACAGTACATCATCCACAGGTCCCCTATAACAGTGCGTCAGCCACAGATCCCCCATAACAGTGCGTCAGCCACAGATCCCCTATAAGAGTGCGTCAGCCACAGATACTCCATAACATTGTCATCCACACATCCCCATAACAGTGTGTCATCCACAGGTCCCCCATAACAGTGTGTCATCCACCCATCCCTCATAACAGTGCGTCAGCCACAGGTCCCCCATAACAGTGCGTCAGCCACAGGTCCCCCATAACAGTGCGTCAGCCACAGGTACCCCATAACAGTGCGTCAGCCACAGATCCCCATAACAGTGTGTCATCCACAGGTCCCCCATAACAGTACATCAGCCACAGAGCCCCCATAACAGTGTGTCATCCACAGATGCCCCATAACAGTGTGTCATCCACAGATCCCCCATAACAGTGCGTCAGCCACAGATCCCCTATAAGAGTGTGTCAGCCATATATACTCCATAACATTGTCATCCACAGATCCCCCATAACAGTGCGTCATCCACAGGTACCCCATAACAATGTCATCCCCAGACCACCATTAGTTCAAAATCCACCAAAAACACACCTTTTGGTTCAAAATATTTTTTTTCGAATTTTCCTCCTCAAAAACCTAGGTGCATCTTATAAAGCGAAAAATACGGTAAGTGAAGTGGAATTGCAATACTTTGACACTGGCAGGACCTGGATGTCGCTGGATTATGAAATTTATAGAATCCTCATACCTGGCCTTATTTTCCATTTTACAGGCCCAACCTCTCATCCACTTACCTCTATTTTGTCCAGCCAGTCGCTCTTTATGTCTAAGTAGCCCATCAATATTCTAGGCTATTGGACTATTTGCTATTTATATACCGTATACATTCTCTGATAATGTCTCCATTACTAGTGGGTTACCACAGGGGTCAGTATTTGGCTCTATACTCTTCAATATATTTATTAATGATCTTGTAGAAGGCTTGCACAGTAAAATATCATTTTTTGCAGATGACACTAAACTGTGTAAAGTAATTAACACGGAAGAGTATAGTATACTGCTACAAATGGATCTGGCTATGTTGGAGTATTGTGTACAGTTCTGGGCTCCTGTGAACAAGGCAGACATAGCAGAGCTAGAGAGAGTTCAGAAGAGGGCAACTAAAGTAATAACTTGAATAAGTGGACTACATTAAGATTATCAAAATTAGAGTTATTTTCAAAAAAGATGACTGAGGGGATATCTAATAACCATGTGTAAATATATCAGGGGTCAGTACAGAGATCTCTCCCATCATCTACCCGTGACTGTGCTGAGGGGACATCTTCTGGGTCTAGAGGAAAAAAGGTTTCTGCACAAACATAGAAGATGATTCTTTACGGTAAGAGCAGTGAGACTATGGAGCTTTCTGCCAGAAGAGGTGGTGATGGTGAACTCACTAAAACAGTTCAAGAGGGGCCTGGGTGCAATTCTGGAGCGTAATAATATTAAAGGTTATAGTTACTAGAAATATGAAGAAGGGACAGGATAACAGGCTGAACTGGATGTACGTATGTGCTTTTTCAGCCTTTTTACTACCGTATTTTTCGCCCCATAAGACGCACTTTCCAGGGGAAAATGCCTCTGCGTCTTATGGGGCGAATGCTGATATTTTTACATCGCAAGCTGCGATGTATGAGCGAGCGTGGAGGGCCTTGGAGGAGGAGCTGGGGGCCGGCAATTGCGGCAGGGCCGGTGCAGTCACTGTACTCCGGCCCTGCCGCTCCAGTTCTGCACTATACAAATATAAAATGTCTCATTCAATTAAAAGTGATTAAACATGCCCCCTCACTCGTAATATTACCATACACCCTAACAGCTTCTGTAGAAGGCAGGCCGGGCGGGCGGCAGCGTAACTCCCTGATTTCACGTGCCTGCGCCGCCTACTTTATGAATGAAGCAGGCGGTGCAGGCACGTGACGTCAGTGAGTGACGTGCCGGCCGCCTGGCCTGCCTGCCTGCGTTGTACAGAAGCTGTTAGGGTGTACGGTAATATTAGGAGTGAGGGGACATGTTTACTCACTTTTAATTGAATGAGACATTTTATATTTGTATACTGCAGCACTGGAGCAGTGGGGGGAGGAATCTGTAGATGACAGTTTTATGGGGGACATCTGTGGATGGCACTGTTAAGGGGTGGGGGGTCTGTGGATGGCACTGTTATGGACTGGAGGGTCTGTGGATGGCACATATATAACAGTGCCATTCACAGATCCCCCATAACAGTGCCATCCACAGATTCCCCCATAACAGTGCCATCCACAGATCCCCCATAACAGTGGCATCCACAGATCCCCCATAACAGTGCCATTCACAGATCTCCCATAACAGTGCCATCCACAGATCCCCCATAACAGTGCATCCACAGATTCCCCATAACAGTGCCATCCACAGATCCCCATAACAGTGCCATCCACAGATCCCCCATAACAGTGTCCTTCACAGATCCCCCATAATAGTGCCATCCACAGATCCCCAGTAATAGTGCCATCCACAGACCACCATTAGTTCCAAACCCACCAAAAGCACACCTTTTGGTTAAAAAAAAATGTTTTCTTATTTTCCTCCCCAAAAACCTAGGGGCGTCTTATAGGGCGAAAAATACGGTATGTTACTATTAATTATTGAAATGGAAAATTTAGACTGCCGCTTTGAATATACCAGTGGATTAATGTCCCCTGATCACATATTATAATGTGATTTATACTTGCTATAACAGGCATGATCAGGTGTGACAGAATTACTGCAGGTTTGCACCGTGGATTGTGCAGTTCCCTGCAAGTCCTTGCCTCTGCATAGTACAACATATATAGATGTGGTTTTCAAAACCTCTTCAGTACATATTAGAAATATAAGCATTCTGTAAATGTTCAAATCCACTGCCTGTTCATTAAGCTGTGAACCCCCCACAGATTTCACCATTTGGGATGCTTAGTGGGAAATTTTCAACTTGTCTGGACCAGCCAAATATCGGCCTATTAGTAGACTGACATTATTGAACTTCATGAGATTGACATTATGTATTAGATGAGTTGTTGTAGATATGTATGTCACTAGGACATATGATATAGATTGCCGGATTTGGGAGCCCCATGGCAATCTGTAAAGCCTTTGGGTGGATGGACAGGGGGCTCACTCAAACGTAACCCACAGTTACAAACCAAATGTTGAGAAAATTGTGTTAAATTTCTGAGGCAAAAAACTCCATAAGTATGAAATCATAAGCTCATAGAGGTAAAGTATGGGCCCATGACTTTGTATAGGGACCAGATTATGGATACAGATCTATGTCATTACAAAGGGCTATAGCTTGGAGAGATCCCAGCCTTGTATCAAGCACGGGGAACCCTTACTACATCACTACTCTTGGAATGCACATATTTTAAGTTCACTAATGGCTATTATCCTAGTAAAAGTCATCATCATAGTTTAACTACACACACCTATATACACACAGACCTGCACCCTCCTATCTCTTCTGTAAACAGTTTACATTGCAAGAGTCGGGGGCCACTGGTCATGTAAACAGGAGGGAGTCTGCATGGAATGGACTCACTTATTATCCACTAAACATCTGCTCTTGCATTTTATGGTCTCGAGGAAGATGCTTGAAATAACGGGCATGCCTGTGTCCCGCCATGTTTTCAGTCTGTGATGAACGATATAAGTATACCAGATGTGCTCTAAACAGCTGTGGTTCTTGCTAATATTTCAGCTATGTTTATGTTTGATGTACATTTCTGGATATCAGTTTTCACAACTCGACCTAAATGGTAGAAAACACATCCTAATGTTCTCCAGAAATGTAATCTCTGCAGCTCTTAATTGTTTTTCATCATGCAGATTTACCAAATGATTTAAGGAGTATATGGAAATATGTGATGGAAATTAGCGAAGGTCTCCCCCTGTGCTGAGTCTTATTGCAGACCGTTGAAATGGACTCATATCCTCCAGGCTGTTGACTAATCTTCAGCAAAATAGCAGATCTGATTTCTATTATAAGTAGAACTTACAGTGTCCAGTAATAATATATTATAATCAGAATTGCTCCTCTTAGTAGCTGGATAATTTCTATCAGTGCATCTAAAGTACTGTATCTACAATTTAGACACTTTGCACCCATAGAAGTGTATGGGGCCCAATGCTTCTCTGTTTGCATTCAGTTTCATACGGATGCTTGGAGATATTCTAATTCTAGGGTGCCTTCCTCTCCGTAGTACAGACTCTAGGTTTTTGCTTCATGCTATATATATGTATTTTTGGCATATTAAAGCTCTTCTAATGGTTTGCTTTTATTAAAGAATACATAACCTTTTTTATGTGCCATAAATGGCACCTTGAAGTGAAGAGTGAGATGTTATCCCTGATCTTCAAGGCTCACAGAGACATTATTTTCTATGGCAAAGCTTCTTCCATTGAATTCCCATTGGGGCAGACAAGCACTCAGTCAGTCCCTTGGTGTACATGACACGAGCAGTTAACCCAGTTTCTCCTAGCAAGACTGCTAGTATCCTTCTTGTTTTCACGGCTGGCTGGCGCAGAGGTACACTGCACAATGTCTGAAACACTACCTGCTTCTGGGAGGTTTATGTCCTGGTCTTGTCATCTCTGTTGGTTAATTTATGCTGCACTTACAAAAATACAGTGTCCTCAGAAAAACTCATAAATCCTTGCTTTATTAAATGAATTGAGGTTCACATACAGGGTGGGGATACAAATTAATATACAGTACATGAGGCCACCCCTATTTCCAAATATCCTTCTAATGTAGGTGTCAGCACTCCAACTGTAAAACTATAACTCCCAGCATGCTTCATGCTCCAGTGCTTTATTCCGAGAACAGCTAAGCAAGTGTGCTTGCTGGGAGTCGTAGTTTCTCCACAGTTGGAGTTCGAGATGCTACTGCCTATTCTAACGTTTCAGCACCTCCTCTGATACAATTGATCATTTTTTTTTTTTTTTTTTATAGCATAATTTTCAAAAGTCCAAATAGTTTGGGAGTAACTACATTTATATACCCACATCCACATCATTATCCCTATATGTATTTAACATGGCCACTGTCCCTCTGCTGGCTGAGCTGGCTGTCCTGTGCTTCCCCTCCCATTTCAGCAAAGTGTAACCCCTTCTAACATCAGCAGCACAGACTTGGGGTTGAAGGCTCTTCCTCACATACTAAGCAGCTGTAGGGCATCCTCTTCTCCCAAGTGTGTGGGCAATGAAGAGACAAATGCTGTGCACAAGATCTTCCCTTCTCACCCTGCAAACACAGAGCTGACATACTGGAGGAGTTCTCGCCTTTGTGCTCTTCCACTGTATGCAGAGCACAAGAACAGGTAGGGGGAAGATCATGTGTGTATCAGCACTGTCATTGTACTGTAATCCCACAGAAACAACTTGAGTATCCCAACAGTCAGACTATAGGCAAGGCAGCAATTTTATTCACTCCCTTTTCAGAGCAGTTGGAGGGAAAAGGCAGTCTTTGTTGATACCCACAAATGTTTATGAAGAAAACCTCAGAGATTGTTGTTACACGCTCCCATAGCTCTGCAACTGCATGTCAACAAAGGGCCAGAAATGAACTAGGAAAATGAGGAAATATAGTTTTCTTTTGCCTAAAAATGGCTTACCTTAAGTATATATTGCTGACCATCAGATTTAGGGTCCATTCACACATCCGTTTTTTCTTTCCTGATCTGTTCCGTTTTTTCTGGAACAGATCTGGACCAGATCTGGACCCATTCATTTTCAATGGGTCCTGGAAAAAAACGGACAGCACAATGTGTGCTGTCCGTTTCCGTTGTTCTGTTCCGCATGTCCGTTTAAATATAAAACATGTCCTATTCTTTTCCTGAAAAATCGGATCCTGGTACAATACAAAGTCAATGGATCCGAAAAAAACGGATGACATACGGATGTCATTCCGTATGTCATCCGTTTTATACGGAATCCGTTCCTGGAAATTACATTTTAATTTTTTTTATTTATTTTTTTAAAGAAATCCAAACAACTTTATTTGCTTATTGAAATTTATACATGTTTCCGTTTTTTGCGGATCCGCAAAAAACGGATGACATACGGAAACCTTTTCAGGAACAACGGATCCGCAAAAAACGGACAGAAAATCGGATTATAGAAAAATACTGACGTGTGAATGTAGCCTTACAGTGCTATATTTATTTATTTATTTATTTTAACATAACTCATTCAATGCCTTTAAATAGGCCTTGATGGGCTCTGATCACTTGGTGGATCTTCTGATGCACTGATACTCCACAGAGTCATGTGAACTTTGTGAATCATGAAGTTTGATTATATGATCTGCTGGAAATGTAACCTTAATGTCTGTATCTAGACATTTTGATTTCCACTTCTAGGTGTGGTTGCATTTGCAAACCTGTACCCATCTTGACATAAATCTCTTGATACATATCTCCTCAGCCCCTAGCTGAGAAGCTTAGTGGAAAAACACAAGTGCTGAAGAATACATTCTCATAGGTGGCCAAACCATGTGTCATCGTCAGCTAGCAGTGAGGAAATGTAGGTCATGCGGTGTTTTTAAAAGGATCATTGAACCCTAAGAAGATTGCAAGGTCCCTTCACACTGGGAATCAGGGCGACATAGGGAGAATGCTCAGTAGAGCATGGACACATTCTCCTGTTATATTTACTTTCTTGTAGTCATCAAGCATTCTCTGTCTGTTGCTCTGAGTGACCGTTTGAATGGCAATGGTGATTTCATAAGGATGTCAGTTTCCCATTAAGAGGTCTGACTTAGTCATATGTTCAACATTGTAGGAATGGAGCAATGCTTATCTGATGGTCTTTGACTTGAAAGGCTTAAAGTGTGAGATCTAAAGATGTAAGTGGAATAAGGATTGGCCTTTAGCCATTGAGTTCAAATGTCTCCTTACTTACTTTCTGGACTGTCTATGGCTTTCTGATACCTGCCATCTATCTTTTAATAGTACACTTTGTTTGCCAACTTACGTATCATATTACATTTTGGCTGCTTTGGGGTTAGGCAGTGTTGAACATTTCTTTGAAACTTTTATCCCTGTAAAAAGCAGAAGCGTCTGTGAGGATAATTCTGTTCCAGTGGTTCAGATCAAGTTCAATGAAACCATAATTCCATAAGCATGGTGTATTGAAGAAAATGCTCATTTTGGCTAGGACGTTGAGACATTGCGCTTATTAAAAGGTCTAAGAAATATAGAGGACAATTACTTTAAATGTGCTCCTAACACCCCTCACCATCCATACATATGCCCCCAATACCTGTTTTTCACGTCTGAGCTTTCTTTCCTCCATGAAAGACATCACAATATACTGGCAGATCTGTTTACTTTCTCTCCTTCTTGTTTTGTTGAATACATAACTTTATTGATACACAAGCCTGGCTGCACTGCACAGTGATGAGTCACAGTCTGGCCACGCCCCCCACACTGCTCTGTCTGTCTATCACGCTTCTGGGACAGCAGAGAAGGGCTAGTATGGCAAATTACATCCTTGCACTCCCCTATGCCCAATCTGGATTGGGGGGAGAGGGGAAGCTTGTATATGGGCACTTTCTGCTTATACTGACACAGGACTGTAGGCATCAGCCCTCAGTGCAGCACTACTGCCAGAGCTTCTGCAACAATCTCCGAGGGCGTGGCTTACACTGCTCTCCTCAGTCAGCTCTACTGCCAGAGCTTCTGCAACAATCTCTGAGGGCGTGGCTTACACTGCTCTCCTCAGTCAGCTCTACTGCCAGAGCTTCTGCAACAATCTCCATAGCCACACCCCAGGGGATGGGCTTACACGGCTCTCCTCAGCAAGCTGGGGAAGAAGACGGAGGCCGGCGCTTCCACTTGCAGGAGGCGGTGATGTCATTAGTGACGATCCGTCTCCTGCTCAAGCCAGGAAGAGAGGAGCGGAAGACAAGAAAACGGACTATTCCGGAAGCAAAGAAAAGACATCTGGAGGGACCACGTGACCGGGAGGCAGATCTCAGGAATGGCTGCACTTTGGAAGGTAAGTATCTGGTAACTAATCTTTCCTCCACAGGTTTGATTTTTTTAATGCAAAAAAAGGTTAATCCTGGAGAACCCCTTTAAAGGGACACTGACAGGCCCAAAAAGCATATTTAGTTATATATATGACAGTACAGGTCTTATAAAGTGTATTAGAATCATCTAAGTATCCCCCCTGTCCACCTTATAAATACAGTAAAATGAAGTTTTATAACCTGCTTGAATCGTGTTCAATCTGCCCAAGGGGCGGCGTTTCATCTCCACTTGCGCCCAGCCAGCCTCGCCCCAACTGCCGTTTGAAGCGCCGCCCAGCTCATCAATATTCACTTCGTTGGGCGGCGCACTAATCCGCACTAATCATATCGCGCCTGCACACTAATTAACCCCTTTTGAGATGTAACAGAGCAGCGCTCTGAAGCGCTGCTATGAACTGTGCCCGGCGCATGCGCATAAAGCAGAGGCTGCATCTGCCTCTGAGAATCAGGCTGTGCGCAGGCGCGATGCGATCCCGGCCAGTGAGGGTGCCGGGCGCATGCGCTGAAGATGAGCCAGAGGCCGATGCCAATAGTATTGTATTGGGCATGCGCTGGATCTTGCGTCGGGGACACTAGTAGCCGCCCAGCGAAGTGAATATTGATGAGCTGGGCGGCGCTTCAAACGGCAGTTGGGGCGAGGCTGGCTGGGCGCAAGCTGAGGTGAAACACCGCCCCTTGGGCAGATTGAACATGATTCAAGCAGGTTATAAAACTTCATTTTACTGTATTTATAAGGTGGACAGGGGGGATACTTAGATGATTCTAATACACTTTATAAGACCTGTACTGTCATATATATACCTAAATATGCTTTTTGGGCCTGTCAGTGTCCCTTTAACCCCTTAAGGACCGGGCTCATTTTCACCTTAAGGACCAGGCTCATTTTCACCTTAAGGACCAGGCCATTTTTTGCAAATCTGACTAGTGTCACTTTAAGTGCTCATAACTTTAAAACGCTTTGACTTACCCAGGCCGTTCTGAGATTGTTTTTTCGTCACATATTGTACTTCATGACACTGCTAAAATTGGGTCAAAAAAGTTAATTTTTTTGCATAAAAAAATACAATTTTTACCGTAAATTTTGAAAAATTAGCAAATTTCAAATTTTCAGTTTCTCTACCTCTGTAATACATAGTAATACCCCCAAAAATTGTGATGACTTTACATTCCCCATATGTCTACTTCATGCTTGAATTGTTTTGGGAATGATATTTTATTTTTTGGGGATGTTACAAGGCTTAGAAGTTTAGAAGCAAATTTTGAAATTTTCAGAAATCTTCAAAATCCCACTTTTTATGGACCAGTTCAGGTTTGAAGTCATATTGTGAGGCTTAGATAATAGAAACCTCCCAAAAATGACCCCATTCTAGAAACTACACCCCTCAAGGTATTCAAAACTGTTTTTTCAAACTTTGTTAACCCTTTAGGTGTTCCACAAGAGTTAATGGCAGATGGAGAAACAATTTTGAAATTTATATTTTTTGGAAAATTTTCCAATATAATCAATTTTTTCCAGGAGTAAAACAAGGGTTAACTGCCAAACAACACTCAAAATGGGTTGCCCTGATTCTGTAGTTTGCAAAAACACCCCATATGTGGTCGTAAACTACTGTTTGGCCGAACGGTAGCACATAGAAGGAGGGGAACACCATATGGGTTTTGGAAGGCAGATTTGGCAGGACTGGTTTTGTTTATACCATGTCCCATTTGAAGCCCCCTGTTGCACCCCTAGAATAGAAATTTCAAAAAAGTGACTCCATCTAAGAAAGTACACCCCTCAAGGTATTCAAAACTGGGTTTACAAACTTTGTTAACCCTTTAGGTGTTCCACAAGAGTTAATGGCAGATGGAGAAACAATTTTGAAATTTCTATTTTTTGGAAAATTTTCCAATATAATCAATTTTTTCCAGGAGTAAAACAAGGGTTAACTGCCAAACAACACTCAAAATGGGTTGCCCTGATTCTGTAGTTTGCAAAAACACCCCATATGTGGTCGTAAACTACTGTTTGGCCGAACGGTAGCACATAGAAGGAGGGGAACACCATATGGGTTTTGGAAGGCAGATTTGGTAGGACTGGTTTTGTTTATACCATGTCCCATTTGAAGCCCCCTGTTGCACCCCTAGAATAGAAATTTCAAAAAAGTGACTCCATCTAAGAAAGTACACCCCTCAAGGTATTCAAAACTGGGTTTACAAACTTTGTTAACCCTTTAGGTGTTCCACAAGAGTTAATGGCAGATGGAGAAACAATTTTGAAATTTCTATTTTTTGGAAAATTTTCCAATATAATCAATTTTTTCCAGGAGTAAAACAAGGGTTAACTGCCAAACAACACTCAAAATGGGTTGCCCTGATTCTGTAGTTTGCAAAAACACCCCATATGTGGTCGTAAACTACTGTTTGGCCGAACGGTAGCACATAGAAGGAGGGGAACACCATATGGGTTTTGGAAGGCAGATTTGGCAGGACTGGTTTTGTTTATACCATGTCCCATTTGAAGCCCCCTGTTGCACCCCTAGAATAGAAATTTCAAAAAAGTGACTCCATCTAAGAAAGTACACCCCTCAAGGTATTCAAAACTGGGTTTACAAACTTTGTTAACCCTTTAGGTGTTCCACAAGAGTTAATGGCAGATGGAGAAACAATTTTGAAATTTCTATTTTTTGGAAAATTTTCCAATATAATCAATTTTTTCCAGGAGTAAAACAAGGGTTAACTGCCAAACAACACTCAAAATGGGTTGCCCTGATTCTGTAGTTTGCAAAAACACCCCATATGTGGTCGTAAACTACTGTTTGGCCGAACGGTAGCACATAGAAGGAGGGGAACACCATATGGGTTTTGGAAGGCAGATTTGGCAGGACTGGTTTTGTTTATACCATGTCCCATTTGAAGCCCCCTGTTGCACCCCTAGAATAGAAATTTCAAAAAAGTGACTCCATCTAAGAAAGTACACCCCTCAAGGTATTCAAAACTGGGTTTACAAACTTTGTTAACCCTTTAGGTGTTCCACAAGAGTTAATGGCAGATGGAGAAACAATTTTGAAATTTATATTTTTTGGAAAATTTTCCAATATAATCAATTTTTTCCAGGAGTAAAACAAGGGTTAACTGCCAAACAACACTCAAAATGGGTTGCCCTGATTCTGTAGTTTTCATAAACACCCCATATGTGGTTGTAAACTACTGTTTGGCCGAACGGTAGCACATAGAAGGAGGGGAACACCATATGGGTTTTGGAAGGCAGATTTGGCAGGACTGGTTTTGTTTATACCATGTCCCATTTGAAGCCCCCTGTTGCACCCCTAGAATAGAAATTTCAAAAAAGTGACTCCATCTAAGAAAGTACACCCCTCAAGGTATTCAAAACTGGGTTTACAAACTTTGTTAACCCTTTAGGTGTTCCACAAGAGTTAATGGCAGATGGAGAAACAATTTTGAAATCTCTATTTTTTGGAAAATTTTCCAATATAATCAATTTTTTCCAGGAGTAAAACAAGGGTTAACTGCCAAACAACACTCAAAATGGGTTGCCCTGATTCTGTAGTTTGCAAAAACACCCCATATGTGGTCGTAAACTACTATTTGGCTAAACGGCAGGACATAGAAGAAGGGGAACGTCATTTTTGGAAGGCAGATTTTGCTGGACTGGTTTATTGACACCATGTACCCTTTCAAGCCCCCTGATGCACCCCTAGAGTAGAAACTCCATAAAAGTGACCCCATCTAGGAAACTACGGGATAAGGTGGTTGTTGTTTTGGGACTATTTTTGGGGTAAATTTGATTTTTGGTTGCTCTATATTAGTCTTTTTTGAGGCAATGTAACAAAAAAATGTAATTCTAAAATTGTTTCTACATTCACTATTTGGTTTTGTGGAACACCTAAAGGGTTAACATAGTTTGTAAAGTAACTTTTGAATACCTTGAGGGGTGTAGTTTCTTAGATGGGGTCACTTTTTTGGAGTTTCTAGTCTAGGCTACATCAGGGGGGGCTTCTAATGGGACATGGTGTCAAAAAAAAAACTGTCCATCAAAATCTGCCTTCCAGAAACCATATGGAGTTCCCTTCGTTCTATGCCCTGCCGTGCGGCTATATAACCATTTACGACCACATATGGGGTGTTTCTGCAAACTACAGAATCGGGGCAATAAATATTTAGTTTTGTTTGGCTGTTAACCCTTGCTTTATTACCGGCAAAATGGATTCAAATTGAAATTTTGCCCAAAAATTGGTGTTTTGGCACAGTTTTTATTTTATATTTTTAACACCGTTCATCCGAGGCGTTTGGTCAAAAGTTATTTTTATAGCGACGACTTTTACGCACGCGACGATGCCCAATATGTATGGCTCTCAGACTTTGGAGACACTAAGCAGGCATCCTAAAACTGCGGCCCTCCAGATATTGTAAAACTACAATTCCCACCATGCCCTGCTGATGGCTGTAGGTTGTCTGGGCATGCTGGGAGTTATAGTTTTACAACATCTGGAGGGCCGCAGTTTGAGGATGCCTGCTCTAAAACTAATATTTTTTGGGGAAAGAAAAATTGTTTCCGTGTCTCCAAAGTCTGAGAGCCATAGTGTTTTATGTTCTCTAGTGGACTGTTGAGGATTATAAAAATTTAGTACTCCATGGAAGTGTGATACTCCCTGAAGCAATTGATAATGCAGAGGCCCGGATGATCGGGGCAAGTGTCACATTGAGTAGTGGTGTCCTTCCGTATCCCCCTCTTGTGACACACTCTGCACTTTTTTTGGGTTCGTCCCTTCTTTCCAGTATGGGGGACCACACCTGGAAAGTGTTGGCCAGGGACGATCCGGGCGCCTCCAATTCCCGAGGTACTCCGGCCTGCTCTTTCCCGGTCCGAAAAGATCAGGTCTTTGAGGACTGCCTCATAGAACTGGAGGAATGTCCCTGTGCTGCCAGCGCTTCGGGATAGTACAAAAGAGTTGTACATGGCAACCTGTACCAAGTAGACCGCAACTTTTTTGTACCATGCCCGGGTTTTGCGCATGGCGTTATATGGCGTGAGGACTTGATCAGAGAGATCAACTCCTCCCATATACCGATTGTAGTCGACGATACAATCGGGCTTGAGGACCGTTGCCGCGGTACCTCGCACAGGGACAGGGGTGGTGCCGTTACCGTGGATTGTGGACAGCATAAGGACATCCCTCTTGTCCTTATACCTGACCAGCAACAGGTTTCCACTGGTAAGGGCACGGGTCTCACCCCTGGGGATAGGTACCTGGAGGGGGTAGGCAGGGAGGCCGCGTTGATTTTTCCGCACGGTCCCACAAGCGAACGTGGATCTGGCGGCAAGGGACCTGAACAAGGGAATGCTGGTATAAAAGTTATCCACGTACAAGTGGTAACCATTATCCAGCAGTGGGTACATAAGGTCCCACACGAGTTTCCCGCTAACACCCAGAGTGGGGGGACATTCTGGGGGTTCAATACGGGAATCTCGCCCCTCGTACACACGAAATTTGTAAGTGTACCCTGAGGCACTCTCACAAATTTTGTATAGCTTCACGCCATACCTCGCCCGCTTTGTGGGAATGTATTGGCGGAAACTGAGTCTCCCCTTGAACGCAACGAGAGACTCATCAACCGCGACCTCCCTTCCAGGTACGTAGGCCTGCTGAAATGTGGCCCCAAAGTGATCGATGACCGGCCGTATCTTATACAGCCGGTCATAGGCAGGATCACTTCGGGGGGGACATGCTGCATTATCGGAATAATGCAGACATTTCCGGATGGCCTCAAACCGGTGACGAATCATGACCATACTGTACAGTGGGGTCTGGTATAGGACGTCCCCACTCCAGTATTGCCTGACACTGGGTTTTTGGACTAGACCCATATGCAGCACGAGGCCCCAAAATGTCCTCATTTCGGCTGCACTGACCGGCGTCCAGCCACCGGGTCTAGCCAAAACTGAGCCTGGGTTTTGAGCGACGAACTGTTGGGCGTACAGATTCGTCTGCTCCACCATCAAATTCACCAGTGAGTTACTGAAAAAAAAACTAAAATAGTCTATTTCAGTAAACCCCACTGTGGGAATCTGGATTCCAGGATTGCCAGCAAAATCCGGAATCTCAGGCTCAAAGTCCACTGGGGGACACCAGCTAAGTTCATCGGCAGGGGGCTCCGGTGGACTTATTTGGTGGGCCGGGAAACCAGTACGAACCCCAGGGCGGCTCGTACTAGGGTGGGCCACAGGATCCCTAGCATGTGGGGCCCCTGGCTCCGCCTGGCGGCGTCTCCGCCGCCTTGGTGGCTCATCGTCATCAGATGATGATGAGGAGGATGCGGATGACAAAAGGAATGTGGGGTCATCCTCATCCTCACTGGGGCTCTCAGAGTCGGAGGCAATCTGGGCGTATGCCTCCTCGGCCGAGAACATCCGGTGGGCCATGGGTGTGTGTGCGTGTAGGTGTGCGTGTGTGGCAAACTTTATTATATGTGCGTGTGTGTGGGGGCAACGGGTGTTCGCGTACTAAAAAGTCCAGGCAAAAAAATGGGCAAGTGTTAGAAAAAAAAAAAGTTAAAACTTGCTGATCAGCGGTACAACGCTGATCAGCGGTCGGTGGGGTGGTGGGGCGGGCGATGCGCTAACAGTGGACGGACGCTAAAAAGTGCCGGCCAGTCAGCGCACGCAGAAAAAAAAAAGTGGTGGTGAGTGGGGGGTGGGGGGGGCTGGTGGGGGGTGGGTGGGGGGGGGAGGCAGGTGGGGGGGGGGGGAAGTGGCTGGTGGGGGGTGGGTGGGGGGGCAAGTGGCAGGAGGGGTCTGGGTTAGGGTTAGATGGAAGTTTGGAAGTTTGGAATAAAAGTACTTTTTTTTTTTTTTTTCTAACTTACTTTTCCCTTCTTTCCCTGCCTAACGGTGCCTCTCCCTCACTGACCCTAACCTACCTGGGTGGCGATGGGTGCAGGAGGGTGATGGATTCCGATTAGGGGGACACAGGAGCTGGTGCTGGACGATGCTGCACGGTCAGGGTGCTGGACAGGAAGAGGAGGGGAGAGAGGAGCGCAGGAAGTTTGAATCTCGCGCCTCTCTCCCCTGCACCAATCAGCACCCTGGACAGCGGCATTCAGCACCAGGGCCAGCACCGCCTCTCCAAATCCTCGGACTGCGATAGGTGGTGTATAATTACGCCACCGATCGCAGTCTTTTTCCGGTTCATCGGGTCACAGGACACCCGAATGGACCGGAAACGCAGAAAACCGCAGGTCTGAATTGACCTGCGGTTTTCTGCGATCGCCGATACGGGGGGGTCAAATGACCCCCCCCTGCATTGTTACGGGATGCCGGCTGAATGATTTCAGCCGAAATCCCGTTCCGATTAACCCCTGCGGCGCCGGAGTTCCGATTTTAAGTCAGGACGTACCGGTACGTCCTCGGTCCTTAAGGACTCGGGAAATAGGGCGTACCGGTACGTCCTAGGTCCTTAAGGACTCGGGAAATAGGGCGTACCGGTACGTCCTAGGTCCTTAAGGGGTTAAGCTTATGTTGGTGCCAATTGTATGTTTTTTGACAAGATTTTTTTTTTAGGACAATATTATGTTAAAAGTTTAATTCTTTAGCTAGAGCTTCTCAACCAACAAAGTTACTTCAGGATTGGATCTGAAGCACATTGTAGGAGCCCAGTCCATTACTTCAGTAGAAATACAGTACACTACAGTTTTGGTACTCTTAAAAGTAGGGATTTACTTAGTCTTCATGTACAAAACTTCAGGCCTCCTGAACGTTTAAAACGCCATAGAACATAAGAGGATGAGAAAGTGAAAGCACCTTGTTTTATATCCTGAGCATATTTATACAGGGCTTTAGCTAAAGTTAGTAAGTCTTGGCTTTTTTTAAAATTAATATTGCCGGCTTTATATAGTTGTCTATACTTCATAACTCACTGGATCTACTTACATTTTGAATCTCCATTCAGATCTCTAACTTTGATAATGTGTAACATATCCAAACCTTAGACAAAAAGACATCTCATAATGTCTCGCTTACTTCCTGGTGTTACATTATGGTGAACTAAGTTGAAGTATTGGTTTCCCTTTCCCTTTTTATGGTAACATTCAGTAGCTCCCTCAAGATACCATGCATTCTAATGTCTGTTTTACAAAGTACTGCATATGCGGCTGACATTCATTGGCCTTTTAGTGTGCTGTAATAAAATGCTTCAATGTGTTTTTATCACTCTGGAAGCAGGAAGGCAGGCTTGAGGAACTGAAATAAAACTGGAGAGCCTTAGATAGTAATGTCATATAAGCATTATTTCAGCAATTAGCTGCTGTCATGATTAAAAGATTAATTAGAACACTATGTTGACTGGGTCCTCTCTAATACTGATTTATTTTTAATGTTGTCACTGACATATTATTTGGTGTGGTCTATAGGCTTTATTAAATAGGTTAAGACTGGCAGGTGCATAAATGCCAAATGGGAGTAAATTATTTTACCACCCCCTTGTGGATGTCATCCCATGTTATAGCCCTGGGTTTTCTTTTGGAAAATTTGTGCCAACATTCTATCGCCTCTTCTTGACCAAACTAATGTTTGTGAGAAAAGTCACTTCCTCCTCTAACTGGCAGTGCTACCCACAGTCTCATAACATAACTTATGTTCTTTGTTAAATGTCTTAATGCATTTGAAATAAAGGTATGCATTTATCAGTAAGAAAAACTTTGAGAGAAATTAGGAGCTTTTCCATTGCTTCTCCCATGCTTCTGTTTTACTACAGTGATGCTGTTTGGTTTGTGATTTTATATTGCATTTTAGACATGAGCGAATTTCTTAAAATTTATTTTGGGTTCAATTCATCTGAATTTCCGTTGTGATTTGATTTGTGTATGAATCGAATCTACCTGAATGTCTCTCTCTCTGTCTCTCTCTTATATATGGGCCCCTTACCATCCAGAATCTTAATAGAGCACTTGTTTATTTCTCTCTAACAATTCACCACTACTTACCTGTAGACAGTACTTACTAATAGACAGTAAGAAGCTTTTATCTGGCAATGAGCACCCTTGCCCATCCTCAACTCTGCTGCCGACTAATCCACTGCTCCCCTCGTTTCTGCTCTGCCTCCCCCCTCTGCCAATCCCTTCACTGGCTTCCCATTGCCCAGAAAATTCAATTCAAAATACTAACAAATACATATAATGCCATCCACAACCTGTCCCCTAAGTACACCTCTGAGCTACTTTCCCGATACATCCCCACATGTAATCCCTGATCCTCACAAGACCTCCTTATCTCCTCTCCACTTATCACCTCTTCCTACAATCGCCTCCAAGATTTCTCCTGTGCATCCCCCATTATCTGAAACTCTCTAACCCAACATATCAGACTCTCACCTACAGTGGAATGCTTCAAAAGAAACCTGAAAAACCCACCTCTTTAGACAAGCCTACAACCAGTGACCCTGCTGCCACTATACCGCCATGACCAGCTTTACCCTCACCTACTGTGTCCTTCTCCCATCCCTTGTAGATTGTAAGCCCTCTCTCCTTCTGTACCAGTTTGTATCTTGTCTTGTTCATGATTAGTGCACTTGTTTGTATTATGTATTGTAGGAAGGGACAAGGGGCCATCATTGATGGTCGGTAAGTGTCACCGAGGTTCCTGGCCTCGTTGAGGTAAGAGCCGTTTTTTTTCCTGAAGTGTCATTATTGCTTTGCAGTCTGACACTTCAGCTGTTTAGTATGGCTGTAAAGCTGATCCGGGATGGCTCTTACTGGGAGCAGCCAAAGTGCTGGGTGGGTGGCTACTCCCCACGTTCCACGCCGGGTCTTGGAAGGCTTGTAAAAAGCAGTCAGCTTTATCAGGTGTGGTGGATTATCCTCCATCTGACAGAAAAGCTGTGAAGTACTCTGTGCTGAGGACTGCAAACAGGCGGGCAGGCCGCCTGGAAGCCTGCCAGTGAACTTGTCTCTGGCTGAGCATATAGCTGGGTGTGAACTGACACCAAGGACTCCAGGTGACCATTGTTATGTTTTGCTGTGTGTGAACAAGCACCAAGACTGTGATGTTTTTGCTGAGTGTGAGTAAAACACTGAAGTTGATTTACAACCTGGATCCTTGCCTCTATACTGCGTCCACTAACCTTTCTACCAGAACAAATCTCCACAGTATGTATACCCCTTATCATATGTACAGCATATTGGAATGAATAACGCTTTAATATTAAATGATAGTAATAAAAAAGAGTTCCCTGCGCAACTGCACCACTTGTACAGTATATCTGGTATTTCTCCCCTGTACTTGTGGACATCCCTTTTCTACAAGACTGGAAATAAGGTAGATGTGGGAAAGTAAGGAAATTACACTACTCACAAAAAGTTAGCGATATTTGGCTTGTGCGTGAAATGTATGGAAAATGTAAAAAGTTCACGCTATAAGGATATTATATCATGAAAGTAGAGCATTTAGGTAGAAGCATGCAATGGTGATATACTCATCTGAAACAATTCATTGAAACAAAAGCCAACACCAGTGGTAAGTATACCCCCGCAAAAAATGTGAATGTCTCAATAACTTGGCATGTGGCCTTGAGCATTAATTTAAGCTTGACAACGACATCTCATGCTGTTCACAAGTCGACTTATTGTCTGCTGAGGCATGGCATCCCACTCTTCTTAAAGGGCGGACCTCAGGTCATTGAAGTTCTGGGGTACAGAGTTATGAGCCTCTACATGACGACTCAGTTGCTCCCATAGGTTTTCAATGGGATTCAGGTCTGGAGAAAGTGCATGCCACTCCATTTTAGGAACTCCAGTCTCCAGCAGCTGTTCCCTAATGATGCGACCTCGATGAGATTCAACATTGTCTCCCACTGGATGAATGATGGTATTCAAGTAGTATGGGCTTGTCACTGTACCATTCACAAAGTGTAGGGCAGTTCTATATTGACTAGACACACCTGCCCACACTGTCACACCACCACCACCAAAGGCTTGTCTGGTGACAACAGTGGCTGATGCATATTACTCTCCTTGACATCTGCAACATTGTTGGCAGCCATTATTTCTGCTCAGCGTGAATAAACTTTCATCAATGAACAGCACTTATGCCCACTGGTACCTCCTCCAAGCGTAGATGGTCCCTGGCCCATGCAAGAGGATGATGCCTGTGCCTGGTGGTGTGGTCAGGTACCCTTGCAGGTCATCTAGCATGAACACCACGCTCATGTAAACTGTTTCGAATGGTCTGACATGAACCCTCTCACTAAAATGTACCTGGAGTTGTGTGGCATTCATCATCTGGTTCTGCAGGGCATTGTTCACAATGAAGCGGTCATCAGTTTGGGATGTGGTCAAAGGACGTCTACTTCTATGCTTTTCTGTGACTCTTCCAGTCTCTCTGTATCTCTGTTGCAACCTGCTGATGACGCTCTGTGACACTTTAAGCTCAGTGGCCACATCCATCTGAGAACATCCTTGAAGCCTCACCATAGCGATCTACTGTTGATCAATTGCCGTCTTGGTCTCATGAAGTGAAAGTGTGAACAGCATGATGAGGATGATTGTTTACATACCAATTCTAATTGAACCAGGAAATTTATTAGGCAAATCATAGATCATACACCTGTTGTGAATTTTGCCGTTAAGCTCCTTGTTCGAGAACAGCAAGTTGTGCAAAAAGTATTGAAACATTGAACAGTTGGACATGTGCATTGAAAAGTTTAGAGAAGGTCACATTAAGTTCACCTGTAAAGTTTATGCATCCTGAAATTTTACCCACAAGCCAAATATCCCTAACTTTTGTGAGTAGTGTATGAAAGTGTGTTGGCAAAAAACTGCCAAGGCGTACATATCTGGCTGTTATGGAGCTCCAGGAGATAAATAACCAAACCCAAGTTGGCTCTATCCCATTTGTAATAAGAGTTTAGGACCTGTTTTCTCCTTCCAGTCGACTGCAACATCAGGAAACAAGGTAGCAGGGAATTGACATACCGTACTGTTCCAGGTGCAGCAATGTGTAGCCTTAAGCACCAGAATGGGGTGATTTACTATAACACCCTATCCCTGAAGTTAGGTAAAAAGGAAACTTCTATATCAAGGGGAAAATAATTAGGATCCCATTAATGACAGGAGAAGGTTGATGACAATATAATTATGCATTTTCAGTTTTCTACAACACAAATGCATCCAACCATCATTTAAAAAATTAAAGCTCCATTATTTTTACTTAATTTACTGTATTAGATACCATATTATATGTGATCTTCATCATCTATCAATGGGAGCAGGCATCCTGGTTCATTTTCATTTCTGACTCTGATAAAGCTGTCACTTTGTCTTACAGATGGATGCTTGCAACCCATCTGACATTCACGGCAACCATAATTTATTCTAATTTAGGACAATCAGGCCCTAGGGAAGCTTCTTTTTTTTATAAAAATTCCTTTGTCAGATTTTGGTGAAATAAAACCTCTGTTTCCCAAAACTCCCTATTTATCAGCGAGCACAAACATTTATCCGTATTCCACATTAATTAATGTCAGCAAAGAGATGTAAGGAAATCTATGATTCAATTAGCAAGTCAAATATCTATTAGAATGAAATCCATAGGAAACCATGCTTCATTAGCTTAAGTGCTTATTTCTTGGAACAAATTACTTTTGAAGTGAACACGATGCGCTTTTCTAACTGGAGCCTTAAAGGAAGAGCCAAGTAGCAAGCTTTTCTGTCTGGCTTTTTCATATGTCCTGTAGGGATCAGAGTACTTATAAAAACTACAGGAACGTAGTATTAAAAATTTTGCCTGTATTTGAATCCCATTCTGCTTCTTAAGGTTGGCGTCACACATACAGGGTTTGTGGCAGTGTTTGTGGCAGTTAGAGTTTGATGCAGAAGTGGATCCAGCAGGAAGGAGAAGTAGAAGCTCGTCCTTCCTATATACCATATTTTTCGCTTTATAAGATGCACTTCTTCCCCCCCCCCAGTAGTAGGGGGAAAATGGACATGCGTCTTATAAAGCGAATATTAGTGAGGTTTGCACATGGCTTTGGAGGCGGAGGTTTATCTAGTCTGTTCTATGGGATATTATACAGGGGAAGGGTCTCATTGTCCTGTGGAGTGTGCAATTTGTCCTACATGTGACTCTGGCAGAGAGATTTCTCTGAAGGGGGAAATGAATTTTAATGAAATCTTGAAAGACTTAAAATTTTTATGCTAATTTTAATTATTCACGACTGTCAGGCAACAGCTTTAAAGCTTTGTTAAAAATTCTTTGTTTTTGGATCACAATGATAAGCATCAGATTCTATTGATGCTGAACAGAAAACGTCTTAATTTTTGTCATTATGAAGAATGTACGCCTGGACAGATTAATGATGTTTGTAAGCTGCTTTATTATAAATTGTGCATTTTTCTTATCTAAAATCTATAGTCCCTACAGGTAAAGTCATTCTGCTCATCTGCACAGCGGCTCAGAGGGCATGGGGCTCACCTCTGGATTATGGTGCTACCCGACAAGTCCTGGTCTATTTTAGATGCTTTTTTTTTTTTTCTTAAACTTATCCTTGTTTTCTGCCCATCTTCCTCAGCTATTGATCATAATGGAGGCATTTGACCCTCACTGCTTTTTCCACTATCTGCTAGGGAGTTATTTGGTGTTGTAACAAGAACATTTCACGGAAGAGCAAGGACCTAAACATTGGGGCAGATTTACTAATCCTATAGACAGGCTTTCTAGATCTGCTCCAGTTTTATCACAGGGGCTTAGGCTGGATGATAAATGTGTTGCAGGGGTAGACACTTTTGTCTAACTTTACAACTATCGAGGCATGTATATTGCTCAAAGGCTCTACATCAGGGATGGCCAACCTGAGGCTCTCCAGATGTTGCAAAACTACAACTCCCATCATGCCCGGACAGTCTACAGCTATCAGCTTATAGCAGGGCATGGTGGGAGTTGTAGTTTTACAACAGCTGGAGAGCCGCAGGTTGGCCATGCCTGCTCTACATTATATTGTCTTACTTTTTACCAGTATGCCGCTACAATTCAGGCTGATACAAGGAGCTCTATTCTATGCAGCTATATCATAGCAATCAGCATCTGCTAACTAATGTACAGAGCAGTCTCTACAGGCCTCTCAGTAAAGGAATCTGTCTCTGATGCTGTGAAATGTCACATCTGCTCCTATGTGCAGCGGAGACAGCTGCCAGGTCCACATTCACCTATATCCCACCGCTGTGTTCAGGTTAGGGTGGCCAGACATCCGGTCTTAGGCTCCCTGTCCTCCATCCGGCACAGGGATGTTCTCCTTTTCAGTAGCTCACGCTCAGACAGCAGCATTGTGCGGTCTGAGCGTGAACAGCAGCAACTGACCGAGGCTTCTCTCGCCCCCAGTCAGTTACTAGAGCCGCGGACATGGCTCCCTATGGCTGCCTGAGGGCAGGAGAAGCACCCCGGCTGCCCCCGCTCACCTTCCCCACAGAAGTTTCTTCCCTCTCCTCCCCCTGGTAATGGGGGCGTGTCTTCACGGAGGTGGGGGCGTGATTTCATGGAGGTGGGCGTGGTGTATCAGTTTGGAGGCATGGCCGGTGAGGTCTAGCTTTCTTGGGGGAAGCCAATGGCCACCCTAGTTCAGGTCTGATGGGCCTTTGATCATTATCTATAGTATGTCACATTCATAGACCTGTAGAAGGTAAAGACCAGATTTTGCTAAAGGAGAAATAAATGACAAATTTAGCAGGACTGAATTTGTCATGTGGCACATTTTATATAGTGTTATTGTTGGCTTTACATAAATATGCAGATAAACCTGTCTTATTTGGGGTCATTTACCAAGACTGGCTTTTTACACTGGTATTAGATTCCCCCTACGCTGCCATAAGAATCAGCTAAGAATGACCAGATGTGTGCCCCATCAGAAATTAGGGGCATCTACGGCAGTCTGTTTGTACCTAGCGTTAAAGCTACTCCATCTCCCGGCTGGAATAGTTTTTTGCCAAAATTTACGCCTGAATGTAAAAAAATAGCAAGTCCCTGTCTGGAGGAGCTTAATGCTGCCTGTACCATGCATGCAATATCCACAGGCCCCCAAGCTACAAACATTGCGGCATGGCAGAGTAAAACATAATTGAGACTGGTGGTTCCAGCTCCTGACTTCTCATGATGCAGAAAAGAGTTAGACTACTTTCAGACTCGCGTTTTGTGAGGATCCGTTCAGATAATATAACCGTCTGCATCCATTCAGAACAGATCCGTTTGTATTATCTTTAACATAGCCAAGACGTCTTGAACACCATTGAAAGTCAATGGAGGACGGATCCGTTTTCTATTGTGCCAGATTGTGTCAGTGAAAACGGATCCGTCCCCATTGACTTACATTGTGTGTCAGGACGGATCCGTTTGGCTCAGTTTCATCAGACTGACACCAAAACGCTGCAAGCAGCGTTTTGGTGTCTGCATCCAAACCGGAATGGAGACGGAACGGAGGCAAACTGACGCATTCTGAGCGGATCCTTATCTATTCAGAATGCATTAGGGAAAAACTGATCCGTTTTGGACCGCTTGTGAGAGCCCTGAACGGATCTCACAAACGGAAAGCCAAAACGCGAGTGTGAAAGTAGACTTAAATGACAAATTCATCTCTGCTATATTGTACAAATTTCACCTGCACAGGTGTCAATCTTTTAGCCGGGACATGAGTTGTCATAAATTTTGTTTAATCTTCATGTTCCCCATCCTGCTGGGCCTGTGATGAATCCACTCTTGGATATGAGCCCCAGATTTCATTTCCCCTCCTGCTGAGCTCCCTCCAGTCTCGCATTTCATTTAAGACCAATGGAAAGATGTGCAGTGCTTAGCCTTGTTCTTATCTCGCCCTCCTCCCTGTGAGCTTCAGGCTGCAGCCGAGCTGGACTGGGAATACAAACGGATCCTTTATTCCCTGCTGCCACCATAATGCTGGTGCTGATCATTTTCCCAGAGGGCAGCATTCTCCCCCCTTAAACATAAGATACCATTGTGCAAACCTTACAGACTGTGAGATTTGCAGCATAAGAAGTGGTTACACCAGATGGACAAGCCAGGCGACCCCTTAATTTTACTTATTTTTACAGGCAGCCATGCCTCCTATGGATATGAAAATATGAAACAATTTGGAAATGTGGAGAATGCGTTGGGGATAAGAAATTTCGTCACTACCACTGACATGTCTGTTTTAGTAAATAATTGTATTCCACAATCATTGAGTATTTATTCTTATGATTCTCTGTTCTGCCATTCCTCTATTATTCCTGCTAGAAGTTCATGTATAAAGGTACAACTGGGTATTACCAATTGGGGAATTGTCCCTGTACAGACTGACACTGTCCAGTCAGTGCTGCCAGTGTGAGACTGTGCAGGGACACACTGTCAACTGTTACATTAGGAATACAAGTAATTACTAAAACAGACATGTCAAGATAGGTGACAGGTCCTCTTTAACTCTTTCCCACCACCATTTGATTACCAATCTATTCACTTTCCCAATATTTCTGAGCCTAAACTGACATATTGGGGTATTAAATGCAATATATTTGTAATTTCTTGCAGCCATGCTTGTGCATGGGGACACTCCAAATAGGTATATGCAAGGGAATATTCATGCAAAAAGGAAAAGAGGTAGCTATTTGGATGATGAGAGTCCAAGGGCACAGCGAGCAATGCTGGACCATTTCTGCCACTAACTACAAGAATTCTGCTCATCTTTGCTGATAATTATTTAAAAGTTACTTTCATTACCGCCCGTGAAACAGATCCGGGCTCAGGGAGCTTAGCCCATAATAACAAGACTTCACATTTCTAACATCCGTGTCTCCACTGCCAAGTGATTTGTTAAACAGTTTAATACTAACATTGTGGAGGGGAATCCCAGAAGTCGGGCGTGAATGTTTTAACCCATTGAGAGCTGAGCAGTGGTACAGCTAAGCCAGATACAACACATTTGACCCTTGTACATAAGTCGCCTCAAAGACAAAATATTGGAAGCATCACTAAATGAGTTGTCAACTTTCCTATAAAAAAGATAAATCATTGTATAATTGAAAGGTCTTTCAGCTTTCTACTATACCTTTTGTCTTTCTTCTATGCTTTTTTTTTTCACAATCTCTGCTTGCTATCAGTGAAGGTACATGCTTTTTCCATCCAATGACTTAAAACCCCTACAGACCTAATGGTGCTGAAAGCTTTGCTACAGTTGTATTTTGGACAACTCTTTGCAAGCCTACATTTTCCACCTGTCCTGATAGTTTGCTATTTTCTACAATGTATCAGTGCAACTAAAAGGTATCAGCCAGGCCGTTTATCTGGCAGGGGTTGCTTACTACAATGGTAGCAAACTCTCTGGCTATAAACATTGTTAAGGCTGATAATTTAACATCTCGAAAGATTTGGATTGGCCGATGATCAAGCATTTGCTTAGGCTACTTTCACACTAGCGGTTTTTGCAGAACCGTCCTGAATCTGCAAAAACACTTCCGTTACAATAATACAACCGCATGCATCCGTCATGAACGGATCCGGTTGTATTACGTCTTCTATAGCCATGACGGATCCGTCTTGAACACCATTGAAAGTAAATTTCCGTCATGGATCCGTCATGGCTATAGAAGACGTAATACAACCGGATCCGTTCATGACGGATGCATGCGGTTGTATTATTGTTTTCTATTGTGCCAGATTGTGTCAGAGAAAACTGATCCGTCCCCATTGACTTACATTGTGTGTCAGAACGGATCTGCTTCGTCAGGCGGACACCAAAACGCTGCAAGCAGCCTCCGGAGAGGAATGGAGACTGAACAGAGGCAAACTGATGCATTCTGAGTGGATCCTTTTCCATTCAGAATGCATTAGGGCAAAACTGATTGTGAGAGCCCTGAACGGATCTCACAAACGGAAAGCCAAAACGCTAGTGTGAAAGTAGCCTTATTCACCGGGCAATCGGTGGCAATATTACACTGCAAGATGATCGCTAATGAGTAGGGATGAGCGAATCTACTTTGTATGAAACATCCGAAGTCGATTAGCATAAAACTTTGTTTGAATACTTTATGGAGCCAGCGCTCTGTACAGTATTAGAATGTATTGGCTCAGTTGAGCCGAAATTATTACTTCGAAGTTGATTCGCTCATCCTACTAATGAGCGATCATACGAACGCTCGTTAGAGATCATCTGACAAAAGATCGGCAGCTGTTATATATGCTTAAGATTGGCAGCTTTTGCATGTACATAGTCTACAGAGAGTTGAGGGTCTCGATATGTTTTAGGTTTGCATATGTATTGTGTATCTATTCAAGTATCCCGTATACAGTGTAATATCTTCTACCGTTCTCTCTTGACAGTTTGTGGTCTTAGTTGAGAGCAAGAGCTCTTAGATTGTCCTTCACTAGAGCGTCTATTCTTAATGAGACATTTCCGATGCAGCATATGGTTTCAGTTGGGATCGCGGAGAAGATCAGACCTCAGGCTTCGGCCTCAGATAATTTAGTTCTCATAATAATCTTTCATGTTATAGTTGGGAAAAGGATATTTCAGTCTATAGGAAGATGTTCAACTGCAATAGTCTGCTAACTACAAATAGGATCTTTGAAATAAAGGGTTGTCTGTAACTTACTGAAGTAAGATCCTGGGGCTGTAAATCATAGATCTGATATCGACATCTCAAGTATATTATTTTTATCTAAATAAAATCCACCAACGCTTCCCCCACATTTAGTTCTCCGGATTTCCCCTTGTTGATTACAATCAGGGACCAGAGATTTATAAAGAGTTATGTCATCTCTGAATTATTGGATAGACAGGTTCTCGTTAGCTGTGTCAGTAATCCCAGCTTTCCTGACAATTTCACGCCTCCAGTAAAAATGGATCACAGAGAACTTTTTATGGCGCCTTTAGATAAAAAAACAAACAGCCCCCAGATATGTAATTGTCTCTGGTTAAAATGGACATAGAACCAGTCAGTTAATGTTTAAGTCAATATTTCATCTGTTTGGTCTGCATAAGTGACTGTTATAGGCTTTAATATAAAAAATATGAAATACTAATGATACCGGAATTTTTTTTTTCAAAGATGACTTATATAGATAATTAATTCTTGCTGCAGGTGTTGAGAACCTTCTCCAATAGTGGAATTGTATGGAGCTGCAAATGTACGGCTACTTTCTCACCTTTTAATTACATATCTATTATATTATTGTGTAGCTACATCTATAACTCTAAAAATGCTCTGACAAATATATACTTGCCAACAGTGCTGTTGTTAAATTCAGGGCATTTGAGCTGCTTCAAACTCCTTCAAACATTTGGGACAGCCCTTTCATCGGCTGGGCTTACATAAGCCATGCCCATTTTAAGCCTGAGTCAGCCCAGATTTGAATGGACTATCTATGAAAATTATGAACAGTCATTGCAAATTCGGGACTCTTGGCAACTCAAGCAGTTGCACAATATATTCTCATCAATGTATTGAATGGTCATTTGTGCATTTGAATGGACAGCATGTAATACCATTTTTTCCTATAGCAGAGGAAACGTACAGTATGACTTGATGCAGCTACTCTCTGCTGATGGGCTGGCATCAATCAGTTGATCACCCAGCCAGCTTCAATTTAAAAAGGGTTTGTCTTCATGAAACCACATCTTCAAATAAAACTCCATAAGATAATGTTATCTGAATCGTTCGCTTTAGTTGTGGAAGAGCTTCAGTCTATCTGTCATCAGACTGTGGAATACAGGTCATCATAAAGCCTCCTATGCCTGTTCTTAGATCTCCAGGGCAATAGCTTTGGAATGTGATAAGTGATGTAGAAGAAAATTGTCCCCAATGATCTTCAATCACTGCACTGATAGCAGCATCTTATCACTGACCTCCGGAACATCTTCGTATAATAGAACAATATAACAGATCACTCCATCCTGATGGCTGAAAATATCATCTCTGTAATGTCATATGCAGATCACAGCCTCGCTCGCAATGGCTGCATCTAAATAGGAATACATTTTCCTGTCCATTAGAACAGAGTTTTAACTTTGCGCATTTTTTTTTTTACAAACATTGATGGTTTTGTTCCTGGTGTCATTAATTATATTATTACAGGTCCTTCCCTGGAACATGAATGTGCCTTTGTAGCCTGGAGGGGATACATCTCCCCCTGTACATGTGTGGGAGATTGCGTCCATCACTTCTTCATACTTGATTTTAATTAGACTGTCTAGTTAGCCATACAATGGATGCCTTTGGTTAATGAAACCTGTCATAAGCTGGAGGGGGATTGATGGTTTTAAGAAAACACTTTATTTTTTGATATATGAAGTCATTTAATTTGCGGCTCCATGTAAATGATTCGCTCAGTGCTCTCTCGGGGGTCATTCTTTGCCACCATTATTGTCATAACTCAGATATAAGCATCTTATCTTCTATAGAAGGCGGGTTGTTACATGAGTCAGGTGTCAGGCATCCTTCTTTTGCTAGAGGATTTCCTAGTAGATGATAACATTCTTGCATATACAGTAAACATGGTAATAATGTAGTGATGTCACTGACAACAGTTTGCATTCCACCACCTTGTTGGGTTTCATTAGCGGTAAGGCTGCCTATACACGTGAGATAACTGTTATCACTGCTGATCCTCTCATATACATGTATGCACAGCTCATGTGTTCTCAGGAGGAAGAGGATAGGAAGCTACTCCTTAGACAGCGGTTTATCTCCCCAGAGCAAAAGGACTGGGTAGCTGAAATCTGCCATCAGGGGAGACTTGGAAGGTACCCATACACATTCGATGATTGGTTGGTCCCACCAACTTTGGAGGAGCTGGCATACAGTAATGTGTATGATCAGCTCAGAAGTCTCTGGAACTG
Organism: Bufo bufo; assembly: GCF_905171765.1. Taxonomy (NCBI): domain Eukaryota; kingdom Metazoa; phylum Chordata; class Amphibia; order Anura; family Bufonidae; genus Bufo; species Bufo bufo. Next base: position 96,529,701 of record NC_053389.1, on the reverse strand, counting down.
TCAATCAGTCAAGACAAGGAGGTGTTGTAGCAGAGCGATGGTGCAGCAAACAGAGTGCTCCTGCCCGTGAGGCACTGAAAACCTTATTTGCAAACAATAAAAAGAAGGATTTTTACATGGCAGGTATGTTTTGTTTTGGGGCACCTAACCTACATCGCGGTGTGCTTACTTTGAAACAGACATTGGAGAAAAAGCTGTAAATTATAGATCAGGGTCCTCCTGATGGGCAAGAAGTATTCTGTAGAACATACAAGGCCCTTTGTAATATATACCATATTGCCTGACATCTTACATAGAAATTTGAATCTTGGCCCCTATGCAAAAACTGTAAAAAAAAAACACACTTTTTTGAATCTCTTCTTCTCACCCAAAAAAATGTATAAAAAGTGATCAAACAGTCATAAACACCCTAAAATGGTATCACTGAAAAGTATAGATCGTCCCACAAAAAATGAGCTCCCACACAGCGCTGTAGACTTAAAGGGGTTCTCCGGGCTTTTAATATTGATGACCTATCCTCAGGATAGGTCATCAATGTCTGATCGGTGGGGGTCCGACACCCGGCACCCCCGCCGATCAGTTGTTTGAAGAGGAGGCACGCGCCGTGCCAGCGCTGCCTCCTTTTCACTGTTTACCTTCTCGCCGTCGCCTCTGTAACGGTGAGCAGGTGTAATTACACCTAACCGTCCCATTCATTTCAATGTGTCAGATCGTTCCCATACACTTGTATAGGAGTGATCCGTCCCATTTATTTCATTAGACATAAATGGGACGGCTTGGGTGTAATTACACCTGCTCACCGCTGCAGGGGCGACGGCGAGAAGGTAAGCGGTGAAGGCAGCGCTGGCACGGCGCGCGCCTCCTCTTCAAACAACTGATCGGCGGGGGTGCTGGGTGTCAGACCCCCACCGATCTGACATTGATGACCTATCCTGAGGATAGGTCATCAATATTAAAAGCACGGAGAACCCCTTTAACTATAAAAAAAAGTTATGGGGGTCAGAATATGGAGATAAAAACTTTTTTTTTTTCAGTATTAAAACGCTAGAAAAACGATACATATGTTATATTGCTGTAACTGGACTGACCTGCAGAAAGGAGGGCATAAGTCAGTTTTGCCACTTATTGAATGTCGTAAAAACAAAACCCATAAAGCTGTGGCAGAATTGCATTTTTTTTCCGATTCCATCTCATTTGGAATTGTTTACAGCTTCCCACTACATCCTATGCAATATTAAATGGTACCATTAGAAAGTACTACTTGTCCCTCAAAATATCAAGCCCTTAAATGGCTATGTAAATGGAAAAATAAAAAAGTTATGACTCCAAGAAGTCAGGGAGTAAAAAATTTAAATGCAAAAATGGAAAATCGCCCAGGGTAGAATGGGTTAAGCCAAGTCTGACTGCACAACAGCATGGTAGCATTACTTATATACTGTAGGTCAAATATTGGTGACAGATTCCCTTTAAGAAATACACATATTGCAAGTAAAACGTTCAATATTTAAAGAACCAAAAAAAAAAACAACTTACATGCTCCATGTCTTTCCTTATGTGCAGACACTTAGAAGTGTACGCACTTTGATTACTGTGACTTTCACCTCTTTTTTGTCATTATAAAAAGCTATCAGTACCCATTACTAAAGAACATAGGTTTCAGACCGCGAGGAGCATGCACTTGTCTGAACATTTCCTTCACATTCCGCAAATGATTTATTCAATTAATGGTGTTGCCCATTACAAATCGTTGTATCAGAATAGTTTTTTATACTAATTCCTTTTTACAACTGCATTAATGAGAATACTGGTAAATACAATTGGGAGAGATTTATTATTACTTTCATATAACTAGACCAATTTTACCACAGTGGCTCACTCTGACATCAGACAGACCCGATCACTTGCTGTCTCCAGATACATTCACAAGTGATTTTCACATTAATCTGTTTACTGCTCCTGAAGTTTTACTTGACTTTTTCTTGTGCCTAGTGGTGCCATCAAGTGGTGAACATGAGCATTGCATCTTTATTACTTATTTCAATTGTAAATAGTTAGGGAACTTTCACACTTGCGTTTTTCTTTTCCGGTATTGAGTTCCTTTCGTCCTAGGGGCTCTATACCGGAAAATAACTGATCAGTTTTATCCCCATGCATTCTGAATGGAGAGCAATCCATTCAGGATGCATCAGGAGGTCTTCAGATCAGTCTTTTTGACTGATCAGGACAGAGAAAAAAATGCACTGAACGCTCGCCTGAATGCCAGATCCGGCATCTTTTTTCCATAGGAATGTATTAGGATCCGGCACTCAAAATACTGGAATGCCGTCTCAGTCCTTCCACAGACCGAAAAGAATTTGAAAAAAAAAATAAATGCCAGATGCATTTTTCCGGATTACACGAGAAAGACAGATCCGGCATTTCAATGCATTTTTAAGACGGCTCAGGATCCTGATCAGTCTTAAAATGCCATCAGTTGGCATACGTTTTGCTGGATTTGGCAGTCAGTTCCGTTGACGGAACTGCTTGCCGGATCACTCTGCCGCAAGTGTGAAAGTAGCCTAAGGCTACTTTCACACTCGTGTTTTGGCTTTCCGTTTGTGAGATCCGTTCAGGGCTCAGGGCTCTCACAAGCGGTCCAAAACGGATCAGTTTTGCCCTAATGCATTCTGAACGGAAAAGGATCCGCTCAGAATGCATCAGTTTGCCTCCGATCAGTCTCCATTCTGCTTTGGAGGCGGACACCAAAACGCTGCCTGCTTGACGAAACTGAGCCAAACGGACACAATCTGGCACAATAGAAAACGGATCCGTCCCCCATTGACTTTCAGTGTAGTTCATGACGGATCTGTCTTGGCTATGTTACAGATAATACAAACGGATCTGTTCATGGCGGATGCATGCGGTTGTATTATTGTAACGGATCAGTTTTTGCAGATCCATGACAGATCCGCCCCAAAACGCGAGTTTTAAAGTAGCCTTATGCTCTAAATTAAATTATTAGTATATGTATTGGCATTATTTAAGGTCTTTTCATTACTGCTATAACATGAAGGCTTGGTAATACAAATAATGAATAACTGAAGAAGAGTTTAACATGCATCTATATTTTTACTATAGAATTCTATTAAAACAGATTAGTACTACGACTTCATGGATGTCTGTATCGGGGATATAGGTCTGTATCCTCCTTACATATAGAAGTCAGTGGAGACCAATGCATACTTTAGACCAGGGATGCCCAACCTGTAGCCCTCCAACTGTTGCAAAACTACAACTCTCAGAACGGCTAGACAGCCACCAGCTATTAGGGCATGCTGGGAGTTGTTGTTTTGCAACAGCTGGAGGCCCGCAGGTTGAGCATGCCTGCCTTAGACTGTATTGATTTCTCTTGGTTATATAGTACTGACATATTCTACAGCACTTTATAGACATTGTTATATTTCACTGTAGTGGGACTCACAATCTAAATTCACTGTCAGTATGTCTCTGGAGTGTGTGAAGAAACTCATGCAAACATGGTAAGAACATACAAACTGATGTTGCCGATGTTGCCCTTGGTTGGATTCAAACCCAAGACCCCAGTAAAAACACTTCTACTCATTGAGCCATCTTGCTGAGTGGAAAGATATGATCCATATCTGATACATATTGACTTCTGAGCATAGAACAAGGAAATGTAGAGTTTTACAGATCTTTATTTTTGGATTTCATTGGGTTCTATGGGGGGGGGGGGGGGGGGACCGATCTGTGGTTTCTTTGCAAGACAGTTGGGGAAAACGTGACACACTCTTCTTCCCTCATCTCTTTGCACCAAGATGATTTTCCACAGTTCCCAGTTGCACCCCTGCTGTCATGTTAATGGAGACTTACATCACCCAGGAATCCGTGCACATTGCTGAGACCTCACAGGTGGGATTGAGAAGTTTGAAGACAATTTAGCACAATTCATTTGTGCTTATTCAGACAGACTATGCTAATTGCACCATTTGACTTCAACCAAGTGAAAAATGAAATCAAGAAAACATGGACAGTTTAGGGAAAAAATGTTAATCGCCAAGAAGCCTGGATAATGCAAATGGTTGAATTCCCAGACTCCTGCTGCGCGCACTACACTTGATATTTCTCTTCTTAGCACCCTTTTCCTGTTTCTGCTACTTTTTAAGGTTAATAGAATTATCCTGTGCAGTGCATCTTTTAGGAGGCTGCCATTGTCTATGGCTTTATGCGGCAACATCCAATGGCAAGTCTCCAGAGTGAGTGCCAATTCACTCGATGAAAGGCCCAGTTGCTATGATACCCTTTAAAATGTGGACATTAATTGCCAGTGAGTGATCACTGCCATGAAAACCGCAAACTCCCTTTAAAACTGAAGCATTTGGGGATTTATATTCTAATTTATAATGACAGTATTCAGTAGAGTAGTCTTTTATTTTTATAGAATAGATTTCTGTTATATCTAAATAGCAAATGGATAGTTCTTGACTACTAAGGTTATACCAATTCTATCATAATTGAAGGAGAAGGTTGATTTAGCATACACTTAAACAGCACCTGTCAGCAGGATGAACCCTATAAAACCAGGGATACTGCCTGGTAAAATTGATCCTGCTGATTAAAATGATACCTGTCCTGTGAAAATTGCTTGCAACATTTATGCAACTGAGGGCTTCAGTGCACCAAGGGGTCTAGACCCTCTCAACTCCTCTGCTTTCAAGTACCAGCCATGCCCCTCAGTGCACAGAACCCCTCATTTGCATAAAGAATAATCCAGTTTTGTTAGAAGGATCCCCTGATCACAGAATGTCCCGCTTCTGTGCACCCCCATCTGCTGTCATCTGGGAAGGATCCCGGCAATGGTTAGTTGCGCTGCAATCTGCAACTTTTCCCCTCTCACACCAAGTCAAAAATTGTGGGCGTAGTGGGAAAGCGGATGGCCCAGCAGGCCCGTCTCATTCATCATTTTCTATGCCTGTTTTAGGTGTAGGAAATGGTCTAAATGTAAGACAGCTCAGAAGCTAGCTTAGATTTAGAACTGGCGCTGGATGCGCCAAAGTTATGTAGAGGCCTGCTCCTCTTCATAATTTCGGTGGATCCACTGCCAGCACAGGTCTAAAACGCCTTAATAACGTCTTAATAAATGTGCTCCTAAGTTTTTGAAAGAATCGACTCCGGATCAATGATCCAAAGCTTGATTTGCTCAAGACTAAAAATAGCCAACAGTATGAACAATCGCAAGCTGAGAACAATCATTCATCCGAATGAGGATTGTATTGCAATATCACTTCGTAGTGATTGGTTTATCTGTCAGTGTTAAAAAAAAAAAAAAAAACTTTATGCATTGCCCATTACAGTCAATTTATTGTCTCTGTGTATGCAAAATCCTGAATACTCGCAATCCCAAAATCCCGAATACTCGCCCGTGTGAAAGGGGCCTTAATGTTCATATCTCTGTTGGAGGGCAGTAGAAGGGATAGTGCTGCATACCTGTGGTCAAGGTGTTACTCACCGCTACAAGCTCCGGCATAGCCCAGGCAGAGATTAGTGCAGGGATGTGATAGGAGGATGAAGCTTTAACTGTACGATTGGATAGAGCAATTTAGGAGTGCTCTGCTAGATCAGTGTTAGTGTGGTTAGGGGAGTCTGCTGTGACTCTTGTCACTATGCCACCACTGGTTAGGGTTCCATTACATTTGATGGAAAAAAACAGCACCACATAAACTGCTAATTTACCTGATTAATTAATGGAATTCAACGGGCCCCATTATAGGTCACTGCAGTCTGTTGGGCTCCATTAATGTCTGTTGTGTGATGGCTTGGATTTTGATTTCCTACCCTTGTTATGGAACAAAAAAACGGAATTCATAACACAGATGTGTCCTCAGCCTTAGACCATCAAAGTGGACTGGAGTCATTTCAGGATTTTAGGTCAGAGTCGCTTGTTCCCAGTAGCAGGTCATACATAGTCTTTATTGTGGCCATGAAAGGGATGTCTTGTTTAGTTTACATGTAAAACTATTTTATTCATTTAAATTTCCAAATAAAAATGTTAGAACTGTCAGTGTCTGGGGAGTTGTGTTGCTTGCCAAGTACATCATCCTTTCCCTATGGGATATGGTTTTGATCTTTGAAGGTATTCGGCTTTGAAACCAATGGGATTCTAGACATGAGAATTTGAATGGAGATTGTCTTGTTTGCTTCATGTGTGTAGTATTGGGGTACGTCCACACAGAATGTAAAATCTTGCAACGGATAAAATTCATAGTGGAAGTTCGCAGCATAAATTGATATGCTGAAGTAGTGCTGGGCGATATGGCCTAAAATCTACAGTATATTGCGATTACATGGACATCATCATTCATTTCCCCCAGCCAGCGCCATCAGCCCCATGCCATTGCCACCACCATCATGTCCCCCAGCCAGAGCCATCAGGCCCATGCCATTGCCAGTTTGCCACCATCATCTCCCCCAGCCAGAGCCATCAGCCCCAAGCCATAGCTACCCATGCCATTCACTACCTCTCAGTGGTCATCTATCGCGATATGGCGATATAGCTAAAATCTATATCGTTGTCCGAATTTATGGCGATATTGTATATAATTTATATCGCCCACCCCTATGCTGAAGGTTTAAAATCCACACTGCAGGTCAATTTACACTCATAGGAGTGAAGAGCTTATGTAGCAAATTATTTTCCCTGACCTTCGATGGTTCATAGGGTTGGATATTATTGCTTTCTGTTGTTCAATGGCCACTGTGAGTAGCAATTCATAATATGAAGTTCCACAAAAGTGCTAATTTATTTTAGAGGAGAAGTCTAAGGGTTGTCTAGGATTAATAAAAATTATTCCCCGATTGTGGGAAACAGCTCCCAACTTGTCCATGGGTCCTGTTTCGTATTGTAGCTGGGAACGAACTTTCCTACAAACTAGGCCTGCACAATATATCGCCAAAGCAATCGCAATAATTCGCCATATCGCAATCATCAATTGGCCGACCCAAAAATGCTGCAATTGTATTACCATATTTTTCACTTTATAAGACAAACTTTTCCCCCCAAAAAGCGATGGTTGACTTTTTACGTGGCTGACACGGATGTATCGCCGGCCGCTATGCTGCACAGCGCGGCCGGCGATACATGAGTTACAGTGCGGGGAGGGAGGAGGGGCTGGAGGCAAGTCGTTATTTAAATGAACAAATGTTCTTCTATTTATTCTATTTTATTTATCTGTTCTGTTCAGTGCTATTAAGAAAATGGCAAGTTTTGTATTTTGTACTTTTGCAGTAATGCAAATATGTTATTTAATTTAGTAAAAGATGTTTTATTTTGAAAAACACTGTGCATTTCAGTTCTGGAGTTAAGCATAACTACATTTCAGCATTATCAGTAATTTCTGTGTGCTTTTTCCTTGAAAATCCAAGCAAATAGACCTCTAGCACAATTCCCTTAAAATATCGTATCGCATATCGTTATCGCAATTTTTAGGGCCCTAATAGCAATCGCACAAAATTTCCATATCGTGCAGCCCTACTACAAACACTTGTTCTCAATAATCCGCCCGACTTAGGCTACTTTCACACTCACGTTTGGTGCGGATCCGTCATGGATCTGCACAAACGCTTCCGTTCAGACAATATAACCATCTGCATCCGTTCAGAACAGATCCGTTTGTATTATCTGTAACATAGCCAAGACGGATCCGTCTTGAACACCATTGAAAGTCAAAGGGGGACGGATCCGTTTTATATTTTGCCATATTGTGTCAGTGAAAACGGATTCGTCCTCTTTGACTTGCATTGTGTGTCAGGACGGATCCGTTTGCCTCCGCGTCGTCAGGCGGATACCAAAACGCTGCAAGCAGCGTTTTGGTGTCCGCCTCCAGAGCGGAATGGAGACGGAACGGAGGCAAACTGATGCATTCTGAGCGGATCCTTAACCATTCAGAATGCATTAGGGTAAAAAATCCGGATTCGACCGCTTGTGAGAGCCCTGAACGGATCTCACAAACGGAAACCAAAACGCCAGAGTGAAAGTAGCCTAAGGGCTGTTTCACACGAGCGAGTCCATTGCGGGAATCACGCTCCGTGTGTGAGTGTGATCTTCCGCTCTGGACTTGCAGGAGCGCACGGAATTATCATGATTTATAATGCTATGTGCCTCTGCTTGACCTTTTTTCCACAGAATCATAGTGACATAAAGCTGTCAGTATGATTCTGTAGAAATAAGGTGAAGCAGAGGCACATAGCATTATAAATCATGATAATGCCGTGCGCTCCTGCAAGTCCAGAGCAGAGGATCACACACACACACGGAGCGTGATTCCCGCAATGGACTCGCTCGTGTGAAACAGCCCTAAAGGTGACGCAGATCACCCAATGTATGAGTGAAAGGCTTGTTCATTGGGTGAATGATCTAAACAGCATTGAACAATGATTTTGTATGGGGACCAGTGATAGCATTAGCTATCACTCGTCCTCATACTGTGGAGGTGATCACAGCGCTTCACCTCCACTTAACAAGCTGCCTGTTGTCGAGAGGAAATGTCTTAAGGTCTTAAGCCACATTTAGATGCTGCGAGGAGGAGCCAATTGTCATGAAGGAAACCTTCCTTCTAAACAATTGGCTGCTTGTTAAGTGGACTGCACCTTTACACAGTCAGATTATCGGGAATGATTCCCAATAATTGTTCTGAATATCGGCCGCGTAAATCCAGCTTTAATTTGCAATGCTAGACATAGTCCATGGATAACAGGAGATATTTTTTTCTAATTATGGGCAACCTCTTTAATATATCTCTTGACATCTAAGGCTACATTCACACGTCAGTATTTTTCTATATCCCGATTTTCGGTCCGTTTTTTGCGAATCCGTTGTTCCTGAAAATGTTTCCGTATGTCATCTGTATGTAATCCGCTTTTTGCGGATCCGCAAAAAACGGAAACATGTATAAATTTCAATAAGCAAATAAAATTGTTTGGATTTCTTTGAAAAAAAAAAAAAAAAAAAAAAGTGAATAAAAGTTTATAAAATAAAAATGTAATTTCCAGGAACGGAATCCGCATAAAACGGATGACATACGTAATGACATACGAATGTCTTCCGTTTTTTGCGGATCCATTGACTTTGTATTGTACCAGGATCCGATTTTTGCAGAAAAGAATAGGACAAGTTTTATATTTTTTCGGACATGCGGAACGGAATGTGTGCTGTCCGATTTTTTCCAGGACCCATTGAAAATGAATGGGTACAGAACTGGTCCAGATCTGTTCCGCATAAAACGGAACAGATCAGGAAAGAAAAAACGGACGTGTGAATGGACCCTAAGGGTACTTTCACACTTGCATTATAGGATTCCGGTAGGCAGGAACTGCCTGCCAGATCCGGAAATCCATATGCAAACGGATAGCATTTGTTTCCAGATGCGGATCCACACTAGGTTTAACTGTGAGGAATAATTTGCGTATATACTGTTTATGATTTTACTGCCTGAATAAACGCTTATAAAAGAAACTTTCTTATTGTATTTATTAAAATAGTGGCGACCCACCACCACATGATTAACTCATCAGGCTAAGTCTGGAGGAGTGGCTCACACCACAATTGTATGGGTATAGCCTAATCCTCCAGTGTGTTTGACTGGATATATCAGGGTTTTTATAGTACCCTATCCAAATATCCAAACACCCTGTGGATAGTTGCTCAGGGTGCGCTGAATACACTTTTTTTTAGAAACAGCTATATACTGAGTTGCAACAGTGCATCACACCAGCAACCTATGCAAATGGCGAAGTGGGATGGAGACAATGCAGGGGAGAGCAATGTTAATAAGACTCTACCCTATAGGCTGCTTCTCCAATCCCACATTATATTAGATCCCATCGCCATTTACATAAGCATTGAACTGTTCATGCGTCTGCTCGACGCGTTTCTATATCACTTTGATGACAGTGATATGTCCTCAGGAGCAGAGTATCATATTGGCATGAGTGCAGTTCGCCCCATCTATTCAGCGAAACTGTCACTCTGCCTGCCGGTAATGAACGCTGCACCCTCCTGTTGGCGCGCGTGCAGCACACAAAGACACAGCCTCCGCCTCTATTACGGCCATAGCGCGGCCGCTCAACGCCGCTCTCATATCAAGATAGCCACTCCCACTGGGCGGAGCTAGTCGGCATGCGGATCCGTCACTTGGGAGTGGAAAATCAACTTCCTCCGCTATGCCCATTCTAGTTGTGCTGACCGCTATCGTGGGTATTATTTCATTGGCAGAAAAATTGCCTACCATATCAGAGGATGTGCTGGGAGTTGCAACATCGCCCTGGAGGTAAATGGAAAAAGAATCACAACAACCTAACATTTACTATTGGCCATATCCCCAATCCACAGCAAGGTCACTCAGAAAACCGGTGACATATTTGATGGAGATATGATGTGCCCGAAGGTGTAATCATCTACATCTCATAAGACACATATAAACCAGAGTCTTTTAAAGGGATATTTATGAGATGTTTCATTTTTATATATTCACCTCAGCTTATGTCTGGGATCACCATTAGCAACCAGTGGGTCACTGTGGTATATATCCCTATAGCATTGGGGTATCCGATTTAAGAAATCCATGGGAATTCTCCTTTTAAATGAAACATGTATAGGAGATAAAGTCGTTCAGGCCAGATGCGGATCCATCTAACAAATGCATTGAAATACCAGATCCGTCTCTCCGGTGTCATCCGGAAAACTGGATACGGTATTTTTTTGCATTTTTTAAGGTCTGCGCAAGCGCAGAGCAGGAAACCGTATCCGGTTTTCTGGAACACTTGGTACCGGATCCGGCATTAATACATTTCAATGGAACTTAATGCCGGATCTGGCATTCCGCAAGTGTTCCGGAATTTTGCCCGGAGAAAATACCGCAGCATGCTGCGGTATTTTCTCCGGCCAAATGCTGTAAGAGGGACTGAACTGAAGACATCCTGATGCATACTGAACGGAATGCTCTCTATTCAGAATGCATTAGGATAAAAAAACGGAAGCGTTTTTTTTCCGGTATTGAGCCACTGTGACGGAACTCAATACCGGAAAACTTTGATGCTAGTGTGAAAGTGCCCTTAAAGAGGAATATCAAAAGATACCATTTGAACAAACAATACAAATTTACAAATGAAGCACATTGTAAAGTATCTGAATCCATTGGGAAAGAGTCTGAGGTTTGGTACCTTTCCCACACAAATCTTAAACCACTGCAGTCCATAATAGCTTACATGGGGTTTTGTGCTCCCTTCCATTTGGGAATTTGTTGTGAACCCCTACTGAAGCCAGATTCTTATCTATGGTATGTCAGAAGATGTATAAAGGTGAACTTCCCCTGTAAATATACTACCGTCACAGATATGTAATATCCTATTCCTGAAACTATAAATAAACAATGTTAAATTCAGTTTTATTGTTCACTTAGTCCCAGTTTCAGCTCTTTAACCTACAGTACTTTAATGATTGGGGTCTATGGCTTTCTCTGCAGATATTTCATCAGATTTACAGTATCTTGAAAATATACTTGGTTGTCCTAACATGACCTGTTTCTCAGATGCTTTAACAAGAGGAAGGTGGGTGAAGCGTTATGACCCAGAGGATTGAATAGCAGTACAGTATAAAAACCTGGGTCTTTGTGTTTGTTGGAAGCATCACAGTGGATGCTGTTCCATATATTACACGAATGGAAAATTCATTTGGCACAACAGGATGAGGAAGGAAGGATTTGGTTACACAATATTAAAACATATCAGAAAATGTTTCTAAATAGGAATTTGAGTCATTTCGTGAATTGGCAATAAGAACAAATAGTGTGTTTGAGGAATCTTGTGGTGGTTCTAGTAGCTGTTTTATTTACGGAAGATTCAATTTGTACTTTTAGGTCCGTATAACATGATATGGGTTCAGCCTTCTCATACTATAGCTAAATTCAGGGCCAGTGAAGAGAGGCAGGGAGCCGTAACAGAGTAGTGGAGAGCAATTAGCTATGGATTACTTCAAAGGCATTTTAGGCTGGGAGCAAATTTTACCAAAATACCTCGGGCAACTCCTTTAAAGCGTATGTGGTGACATGTCTGACAGCAGAGTGCCCCCAAGGACAACCAGTAGAATTTTGCTTGTGTTTTTAGGTGTAAATGGAAACAACTACATGAAATATCTGAAAGTCCCACAAGTATATAGCAAATTGTTTGGAGTTTCTCATTATATTATGTAGATTTACATGGAAAACCGTAATGGAAATTTTAATATGGTAGTAAAGTTATAGTCTCTTCACCACTAGTTGGATATCTGCTATTATTTTCTAGCCAGTACTTTGAGAATGACTGATAGGATTTGATTGGTCGATACTCCACTGATTTAATTTGCACAAGTTATTTTTTCTATCCTTCTCTAGTCCACCCCTGCTCATGGATCTGTGATTTATGTGTACTTCAGCTATTATTTTGTTCTATATGACTAATTTTTTTTCTTTTCTTCTTCTTAATGCACCTGCTTTCTGTAGAGCACAGGAGGCTTAGTGCTGGTAAGTAATGGGCTGTCACCCTGCGTCTTCCATACTCATTCTTCACCTCCACATCAGTTTCATGATGTAGCATTAAATGTGCCGACTCATGTGTGCTTATCTCCATTCCACAAATGATGGATCACAATCCTTGGCTGCTTTGCTTTGTGGATTGATAGAGTTTAGCTGGACGTGACCACTGAATTGCCAGAAAAATAACTTGTAACAAGCAGTGGCATTTCACGATAAGATATATAAGAATGATTCACACGTATGGCCGACTGAACTTGTATTTCTACTAGTCGGACTTTTAATGATATACAGTAGCAATCCAGCTAATGATCCAGCATTCCATTACATACGGTATAAAGGCACGTACAGACACTTGTCGCATTGGGGCTCGTGGATCTATCAATATATTCTAGCGTGACATCGTTAGAATACATTGTGAATGAAATTTGTTTTGCAGAGACCATCACTTTCAGATCTGCAGTGGAGTACACAGAGGATTAGACCCCTCCAGGAGCTGCTTGACACCACCACACTCCTAATAATCTGTGACAGGAGGTCTTTGCCCTCAGTGCAGCAACCTTGGAGACCACATGTCTCGTGCAGGTTCTCATCACCCATTAACATGGATTAGGAGTAGGACCACTCTTTCTCCAGGAGCCCCATTGCAGCCTCATGCGCTGCCTCTTTAGTACATGTCCCAGGGCAGGAGTGGCTCTCTTCAGATAAAAAAAAAAAGCTTCACCTAGTGCTGCTTTCTTTCTAGGGATCAGTTAAGATCCCAGATGAAATACCATTACTTACTTTGATGTGTAACAACTTGCTCCCATAGAAAAGAAGCGTGTCCATGAGTAGACTAGAACTGGCATGCAAAAGCCACCATTTTTCAGCATTATTGCCGTAAAAGTTAAAATTGCACTATTTATATATGACCCCCCAATGTTGCTAGTATTACCAGCAGTTAACTTTACATGGTTGCCATTTGTATATTCAGACACTATGAGGGAGATTTATCAAGGCTGGCATTTCCAACACCAGTCTTGATCTCCTGTGTTTTGGCATAAGATGTTCATATACATCTGCACAAGAAACGCAAATGTACGCTATCTATAAGCTGGCATAGGCTTGAGCTATAATTTGAGCCAGTTTGTGGTATAAATTATCACTTACACTGGGTTCAGACCTGAGCGTTCGCGATGGAGCGCTCTGTATGCGTGATTGTACCGGCGTTTACAATCGCGCATACAGAGACAAGCGAACGCCCATTGTCGCACGTTCCCGAAAGTCTATGTACGCGCTGTAAAACGCCCAGGTGAGAACCATTCCCATAGGGAAGCATTGGTCCCTCCTTGTTGAGCGTTTTACAGCGCGTAGGAACGCGCTGTAAAACACGCAAGTGTGAACTTAGGGTAAATCCATCAGGACGCTGGAGGCCCCCATCTACTAAGCCCCACCCTTTTCTTTTCTTTTCTTAAAAAATCCCCCCCTATGTATGTGTGACTGATTATGTTACACTTGTCCTGTTATTAGGAGTTATTAGCACAGAGTGCCATTGCCTTGATACTCTAAGGAGTTTTAAAGAATTTGAAAAAAAGGTTTCCATTTTTCAGAAAACTACACCACTGCATAATAATACATTTAAAAAAAGGGTATTTTTATCAGCAGATTTCATATAGTTTTATATTGATAATGAAAAAAATCTGGATGTCATAATTCTTACTGCGAAGATGCTCAGGGCAGAGTGTTTTATATAAAGGCCTCGTTCATATTTCATCAGTATTTTTAGTTCTTTTCTAAGGCAAAACTAGCATTGGGTTAAAAAAAGAGAGAATTTCCATAACAGGTTTCTATGTTTAGGATCTACTCTCGGTTTGTGCTTAAAAATTTATGAAAAATTCATCTGAATTGTGAATGAGGCCTGCTGGTACTGGCTTCTTCCTCTTCAGTGTTTTAGGCTGGGTTCAGACCTGAGCGTATTCGTTTTTATGCGCGTTTTTTGCAATAGTAAACGCGCGTTTGACGCGCGTTTGTGTGATTGACTGCAGTGTCCTATGGCCACAAACGCGCGTCAAAATGCCCCAAAGAAGCTCAAGAACTTGTTTGAGCGTAGGGCGTTTTTCAGCGCGTTTGAACGCTCAAGTGAGAACCAGGGCCATAGGGAAGCATTGGTTTTCATGTGTTGAGCGTTTTACAGCGCGTTTGAACGCGCTGTAAAATGCTCAAGTGTGAACCCAGCCTTAAGGCCTTATTCACACGTCCGTTATTTCTTTCCTGATCTGTTCCGTTTTTTGCGGAACAGATCTGGACCAGATCTGGACCCATTCATTTTCAATGGGTCCTGAAAAAAATCTGACATTGAGCTGTCCCGTTTTTTTCAGGACCCATTGAAAATGAATGGGTCCAGATCTGGTCCAGATCTGTTCCGCAAAAAACTGAACAGATCAGGAAAGAAACAACGGACGTGTGAATGGACCCTAAGGCCTCTTTCACACTACAGTATGTCCATTTCAGTGTTTTGCGTTCCGTTTTTCACGGATCCGTTGTCCCGTTTTTGGGTTCCGTTGTGTCTCCGTTTCTGTTCCGTTTTTCCGTTCCGTTTTTCCGTTCCGTTTTTCCGTTCCGTTTTTCCGTATGCCATATACAGTATACAGTAATTACATAGAGAAAATTGGGCGGGGCATAACATTTTCAATAGATGGTTCAGCAAAAAACGGAACGGAAACGGAAGACATACGGATGCATTTCTGTATGTGTTCAGTTTTTTTTGCGGACCCATTGACTTGCATTGAGCCACGGACCGTGATTTGCGGACAAACATAGGACATGTTCTATCTTTTCACGGCACGGAAAAACGGAAATACGGAAACGGAATGCATACGGAACACATTCCGTTTTTTTGCGGACCCATTGAAATGAATGGTTCCGTATACGGACCGTATACGGACCGCAAAAAACGGACCGCAAAACGGAAAAAAAAAAAACGGTAGTGTGAAAGAGGCCTAAGGCTCATACCCATTGACCATTAAATGCCTTTTTAGCCTCTATGCTCCATGCTGAAGGGAATGCTGCATTAGATGCTCCTGATGAGCTCTCAACTTATGTGACAATGCCTGTTACCACTACATCTAGTGAGAACCATCTTTATTGAATAGATATACATTATAACACATTTGGTAAGATAGCTCCATCTAGCAAGATTACATGATTTACTATAATAAATGTTAACTGGGGGGCCTTTTATATATTTCACATAAGCGCCAGGAAGCTTAGGTATACCTATGGTGGCTGGGTTGACTGTTGGCCCCTAAATTGTTTGTTAAAGCTGCTTAAAGAGTTTGTCTCACTTCAGCAAATGGCATTTATCATGTAGAGAAAGTTAATACAAGGCACTTACTAATGTACTGTGATTGTCCATATTGCCTCCTTTACAGGCTAGGCTAATTTTTCCATCACATTATTCACTTCTCATTTCCATGGGTACGACCACCCTGCAATCCATCAGCGGTGACCGTGCTTGCATACAATAGTAACTGCTTTGTATTAACTTTCTCTACATGACAAATGCGACTTGAAGTGAGACAACCCCTTTAAGGCCTTGTTCCCATTTCCATGTCCGTTTGACACCCGTGAAAAAAATCAGTCCTTGTTTCATCTGTGAAGATGACTGTAAAGATCCATGTTTGGTCCGTGTGTCATCTGTATTCCACCGACACTTCTCAGCTGAAAATTAATTTCCAGAGCATCTCCTACTAATGGTCAGTGAAAAATAGATTAAACACAGGTGCCATCCCTGTTGTGTCAATGATTTTTCAAGGACCCACAGAGTTCAAAAGGCATGTTTAGTCTGCATCACAGACCAAATTAGTGCATGTGATTTTTTTTCACTGTGTGAAGTAACAAATTAAAATCAGTAGGGACGTGTGTTTTCCGCGAACAGAATACGTCACCAAAAAAATGGAAATGTGAACGAGGCCTAATGGTGCAAGCTACATTATAAGATAAAGAAAACTGGGTAGCTGAAAAGCATAGAACAGATCATGAACACTGGAATAGGAAGGAGCTTGGGTACTGGAGTAATTAAAACAAATATACCTTTTCCAAATACATGAAAATCTCAGCGTTCAATACAGTTCTAGACTACTGCTCCCCCAAATATCCCCATCGAAGCTCTTACACGCAATCACTGGTTCTTTTTTAGGTATACAGTAAATGTGTGTTACAGTATGTTATAAACAGTAGGGATTTAAGGTACCATCCATTTATTATGGTGGTTTAGACAATCCTGCATTATAACCACTTGCATACTGAAACTGATGTCAGTTTTAATATTAAATATATGTCGCCTCTTGTGTGATGAAGAAGATGCTTGTCCTGGATGCCATGAACACAATTACTGCCCATTTCTTGGGTACACTTTAGTGAAAGGCTGTTAAAGAATTTGTAATTTAGTGAAGACATTTAATAATGACCGCAATCACGTTTAAGGTGAATTTAATCTGTGTTTTCTCCCGTAAGATCCAGTTTATCATTTCCCTTATGGTTATCCACAGTTAGAAGAGCTCTATCTGCAGTGCTTACTAAAAAGCTAATACTGACAATGAATCCAAAGGGGTTTCATCCTGCCTACTTGCAGATGCGGTTTCTGAAGACTACGTGAATTCAACTTCAGATCCTGTCAGTCATCCTGTCCACTGAATAAAGCACTTACCTGGAGTAGTGGTGACATGAAGGTCCAAGTTTACCACTGACAGTATTTATTTTTAATGTATTTATTTTACTCTTATATAGCACTGATATAGTCTGAAGTGCTTTACAGACATTGCTCGTCTCCAATGGAGCTCACAATCTAAGTTCCCTATCAGTATGACTTTGGTAAAGATTTCATGCTGTTAAAGGGCTTCTGTCACCCCCCAAAAGTCATTTTTCATTTTTGGGCTAATTAAAATCCTTATAGTGCGATTATTCAATATATAGTGCGCTTACCTTTTTCTGTGGCTTAGTTTCTTTAAAAACCGCACTTTTATAATATGTTACTTACCTCGCTACCAGCAAGTAGGGCGGTTACTTGCTTGTAGCCGCTGCATCCTCCTTTCAAAAAAACGCCCCCTCCTACTGTTGATTGACAGGGCCAGCGAGCGCTCTCCTCCTCCGGCTGGCCCTGTCTGCGTTCCAAATCTCGCGCCTGCGCCGTACCAGTCTTCAGTCGGCGCAGGCGCACTGAGAGGAGGACGCTCGATCGGCCGCTCCTTCCTCAGTGCGCCTGCGCCGATGACGTCACATCTACACCCGGCGCAGGCGCACTGAGGAAGAAGCGGCCGAGCGAGGCCCTCCTCTCAGTGCGCCTGCGCCGACCTAAGACCGGTACGGCGCAGGCACGATATTTGGAACGCAGACTGGGCCAGCCGGAGGAGAAGAGCGCTCGCTGGCCCTGTCAATCAACAGGAGGAGGGGGCGTTTTTTTAAAAGGAGGATGCGGCGGCTACCAGCAAGCAACCGCCCTACTTGCTGGTAGCGAGGTAATTAACATATTATAAAAGTGCGGTTTTTAAAGAAACTAAGCCACAGAAAAAGGTAAGAGCACTATATATTGAATAATCGCACTATAAGGATTTTAATTAGCCCAAAAATGAAAAATGACTTTTGGGGGGTGACAGAAGCCCTTTAATATTTCACCAATTTTGAAGAACTGTTTGCATTTTTTTTAGCTTGTGAAAAACTAAATGGATGCAGACAAAATACCAAAGTTAAAACCCCAGACCACTGAACTCATTTATTTATTACGAATCCCAGATCAGACCATTGAAATTAATTCAGACCTCAAACCAATATTAATCAGACCCCAGACCAGACCCCTTAATTCATCTATACCCCAGATCAAACCCAAAAATTAGTTCTTATCCCTGAGCACAGTAAAATTAATAAGACCCCAGACTGTTATGTATTGTTATGTTGTGTTTCGGCCACATATTTCACCAAGGAGGTATGGCTGTCAGGAACAGGGTTAACTATCCCGTTCTTCCTCTTTTGGTAGGAGTGGGCTGGTCCTACCTCCTTTCAGGAGGAGGAATTCCCAAGTAGACAGAGTGGAGGAAGGAAGCACATACCACAGCTCCTTCTCCAAGGGATCATAACAAATTCTCTGGTGAAACCCTTACTCCAGGAATATTTCCAGATATGTCAAGATACGGCTTTCCCAAAAGCCATATGGATAAAGCCAGCAAAGAGACCAGCAAGAATCAGCTTCACAGACTCTGCTGCCGGTGAAGTAAAACAGGTCAGACACCTGTCATGTAGAATAACCTCCAGGCCTGTATCACACAGTGGACACCTAAATCCACAAGTGCCTGCAAGTACCATTAAATTGCCATAGAACCAACCACCATACCTCCCCATCGACTGTTAGAAATTGCATTTTGTACGTAATACTGCTGGATGTACTATAAGTTATATAATGCGCTAAGTAAAGACAGGCTGTTATATATTTACTTCTGGCCTGATTTTTCAAACCACCTTTCCACTGCCCTTGTACTTAGATGCATGTATAGGCAGGTTTTATATGGGTTTTTTTTCAGCTCCGTAGCTGGAGGCTACAGTGTTTGCTATATAGGTATATCCCTTTGGGAATATCTGAGTGTACTCCACTTTTGACGCTTTACTAGCAAATTAATGCAACTCAAGCGTGTGAATTTGGTCACATGTGACAAAGCACTTAGGGGACGGACATGTGTTTCCTGGGCCTAAAAGCTGTCACTCACAGTATTCCTTCTGTAGCTGTTATCCAATATGATAGGTGCAGTGTTATATGCAATTGGAATATTGATAGATATAATTATGTATATAGTAAGCCACTCTTTGTCGCAAGTGTAGGACATAGCCTTTTGTGGACTGCTCTATAAAGTTGTCATGAGAAGCACTCGAATTACAATGGTCTCCATCCGCTCTGTTCCGCTTGTTAGCAGGGATGACAATAGGCTCATGCTTTATTCATGGACCTAAACTTGTGGGGAAGAGACACCAAGCATAATTACCCTCTCCTGCTCTTTCTTTCTAAAGGACGGGAGCTGAGGGAGAGGGGAAAAAAAAACCTGTTGCCTGTGACGTTGCTGCCTTTTGTGGGCCTCATTAAATATGAATGTTCTCTTGTGTAGAAAATAATGGATTATGCCCACAGATATTTGAATAATACATTGTGGACGGCTTGGGTGTCATCAGACTGTTTGAAAAGCAAAAGAAGCAGTCATGAAAGCTTGGGCTTCTATTCACACAAATTGGCAGTAGATGAGGGAGGGAAATCTTCAAAGTGAAATGTTGAGCCGCGGCTGCAGAAATATATGAAGAGCAAAAATTCACTTTCTGGTAATATTTTAACTTTTTCTCCCATTAAAAAAAACATTGGGCCACTGTGCAGACATCTCATCTATCTGACTGGGAGGGAAACAGCTCAGTTGTGTTTGTTTTAGTTGACTTGTGGAAGTATTATTTAGTATGAGTATGATGGATGCCGCAGGGAAGCCTCGTTGTAGGTTCATTCTGCATGAGATGCCTTTAAAAGACCATTTATGCTGAAAAACTGACAGTAGATTATTATTTTTTTGGCACTGTCCATCCTGGTCTTCCTGGTTCATAAAATAATGGCAATAAAACCTCAGAACAGGGGTCTCTTACAGCCTGGTCAGGGGCTCCGCTTAACGCAGCAGCAATATCTGTATCTGTCACTTTTAGGCCACATGCACACGACCGTGTGCCGACCATGCCTGTGTAAAAAAAAAATTGCGTATAACTGTTTGTAGACTCTATGACTCACTGGGCCTGTGATATGCTGCTCTCTACATAGTGACTGCAGCAAGCATGCTTCCACAAGGTGGCACTGTGCTGGTTCTTCTAACATCTGCAAGTAATTAATCACAAGAAATAGATTTCAGTTTAATTTCTAAAAACTACAAGTCCTGTTTGAAATCTAGTGATGAATGATTGATGAGTGATCTGTAAAAAAAAAAAATTCTGTTTACAGAAGTATCCATGATGTTAAAGGGGTTCTGTAGTTTTTTTTTTAAACTGATCTATCCTCTGGATAGATCATCAGCATCTGATCGGCAGGGGTCCGACACCCGGGACCCCTGCCGATCAGCTGTTTGAGAAGGCAGCGGCTCTGGCAGTAGTGCCGCGGCCTTCTTACTGTTTATTGCAGGCCCAGTGATGTCACGACTAGTATCACTGGCCTGGGCGGAGCTAAGCTCTGTTCACTTTAATGGAGCTTAGCCGCACCCAGGCCATTGATACTAGTCGTGACGTCACTGGGCCTGCGGTAAACAGTGAGAAGGCTGCGGCACTACTGCCAGTGCCGCTGCCTTCTCAAACAGCTGATCGGCAGGGGTCCAGGGTGTTGGACCCCCGCCGATCAGATGCTGATGATCTATCCAGAGGATAGATCATCAGTTTAAAAAACTGCAGAACCCCTTTAAAGAGAACCTGTTAACACGAAGTGCAGTGCAATCCGCAGGAAGTATGTTATAGAGCAATAGGAGAAGAGCACATTGATATACACTATTCACAAAAAGTTAGGGATATTTGGCTTGTGGGTGAAATTTCAGGATGAACCTAAAATGCACTCTAACCTTTACAGGTGAACTTAATATGACCTCTAAACTTTTGAACGCACATGTCCAGCTGTTCAGTGTTTCAGTACTTTTTGCATAACTTGCTGTTCTCTAACGAGGAGCTTAATGGCAAAATTCACAACAGGTATTTGATCCATGAATCGCTGAATAAATTTCCTGGTTCAATTAGAATTGGTATTTGAACAGTCCTCCTCATCGTGTTGTTCACATTTTGACATCATGGAACCAAGACGACACCTAATAATTGATCAACAGTACCATTGCAAGGCTTCAAGCAGGATGTTCTCACATACAGAAGTGTCCACTTAGCTTAGATTGTCATTAGCAGAAAGGCATAGACGTAGAGGTCCTTTGGCCACATCCCACACTGATGACCTCTTCATTGTGAACAATGCCCTGCGGAACCGGTTGATGAATGCCACACAACTACAGGGACATATTTAAGGGAGTTGAGAAGCACCCAAGTGTCATGTCAGTCTATTAGAAACCTTTTACATGAGCATGGTGTGCATGCTAGATCACCTGCAACGGTACCTCACCACACCACCAGGCACAGGCATCATCGTCTTGCATGGGTCAGGGATGAGGGACCAGTGGGCCTCAGTGCTGTTCACTGATGAAAATCGATTCACGCTGAGCAGGAATGATGGCTGCCAACAATGTTACAGATGTCAAGGAGAGTGCTATGCATCAGCCACTGTTGTCAGCAGACGAGCATTTGGTGGTGGTGGTGTTAGTGTGGGCAGTCTAATCAATACAGAACTGCCCTACACTTTATGAATGGTACAGTGACAAGCCCCTACTACTACTAACATCATTATTCCAGTCATTGTGACTCTGCATGGCCTAATTTCATCTTCACGAACGACAATGCGCCAGCTCATCGAGGTCGCATCATTAGGGAACAGCTGCTGGAGACTGGGTTATCTCAAATGGAGTCGCCTTCACTTTCTCCAGACCTAAATCCCATTTGAAAACCTATGGGATCAGCTCAATTGCCATGTAGAGGCTCTTAACTCTGTACCCCAGAACCTCAATGACCTGTGGGCCGCCCTTCAAGAAGAGTGGGATGCCATGCCTCAGCAGACAATAAGTCGACTTGTGAACAGCATGAGACTTCGTTGTTAAGCTGTAATTGATGCTCAAGGCCACATGACAAATTATTGAGACATTCACATTGTTTGTGTCGGTTTACCCACAACTGGTGTTGGCTTTTGTTTCAATAAATTGTTTGAGATTAGTAAATCACCATTGCATGCTTCTACTTAAATGCCCTACTTTCATTAAATGTTGCATGCACTTTTTACATTTTCCATAAATTTCACCCAAAAGCCAAATATCCCTAACTTTTTGTGAATAGTGTATAGTTTTGTGGAAAATATTCACTAAAACTTGTAATTTAGACATTTAAATATCTGCTTTCTAAACTAAAGACCACCCCCTGTACAGCTATCAGTGACTGACAGCTATCTCAGTATACACACTTACACAGAGAATGCTATCAATCACTGATAAAGATGGCCCCTATGTACAACAGAGCTCAGAAAGAGCAGAGATTAAATGTATAAATCACAAGTTTTACTGAATATTTACTTACAAAGCTATATACTATATCAATCTGCTCAACTCCTTCTGCACTATAACATGTTGCCTGCATATTGCACGTTAATTCATGGTGACAGGTTCTCTTTAAGCATTACCTTATTGCAACACATAGTTGTGCCTACAAGCCCATAATATGGGATCCATAGAGTTACTGAAGAAGTTACCATATGCCTGAGTTCTTAAAGTATCAAAATTTCTATATTTGATATCAAGGTGAGACTAGTAAATCTCTCAGGATGAATACTAAAAGTAACAATGTACTTTTACATTACTGTGCACTTGACCATTGTTAAACGATCCAAAATTGTATCCTATTATATTTGTCATTTAGAGAAAGTGTGATAAAATGGCAGCTCGCTTGACATCAAAAAGTCACAAGATTCTTAAAACGAGTCCTCAAGTAGACAGTCATTGTCTGCGGACAATATGCCACCTGGCAGGCAATACTTATGGGGTGAAAGTGACTCCTTTATAGCATATAGTCGGTGTTGGTACATGTCGATATGCCCTGTGCTACTAAAATGCCATTTCCATCAGGTCACTGTGTGCCAAAGTTATTTTCACTAATGGACTTCACAAAATTCAGCTTTCAAAACCAATTCCATCTCCTCAATTGTATAGTGTATTGCAGTGGTATCTGGATAGTCTGGGAATATCTCTGAAATATTTTTACAGTGGTGTTTGCAAAGATATGTAAGTGACCTACCTGCAAGAAAACAAAAGACTGAGAACATGTAACAGACATTATAAAGGCATCTATCAAAGTTACATTGTAATAATACACTGCTCAAAAAAATAAAGGGAACACTTAAACAACACAATGTAACTCCAAGTCAATCACACTTCTGTGAAATCAAACTGTCCACTTAGGAAGCAACACTGAGTGACAATCAATTTCACATGCTGTTGTGCAAATGGGATAGACAACAGGTGGAAATTATAGGCAATTAGCAAGACACCCCCAATAAAGGAGTGGTTCTGCAGGTGGTGACCTGACCACTTCTCAGTTCCTATGCTTCCTGGCAGATGTTTTGGTCACTTTTGAATGCTGGCGGTGCTTTCACTCTAGTGGTAGCATGAGACGGAGTCTACAACCCACACAAGTGGCTCAGGTAGTGCAGCTTATCCAGGATGGCACATCAATGCGAGCTGTGGCAAGAAGGTTTGCTGTGTCTGTCAGCGTAGTGTCCAGAGCATGAAGGCGCTACCAGGAGACAGGCCAGTACATCAGGAGACGTGGAGGAGGCCGTAGGAGGGCAACAACCCGGCAGCAGGACCACTACCTCCGCCTTTGTGCAAGGAGGAACAGGAGGAGCACTGCCAGAGCCCTGCAAAATGACCTCCAGCAGGCCACAAATGTGCATGTGTCTGCTCAAACGGTCAGAAACAGACTCCATGAGGGTGATATGAGGGTCCGACGTCCACAGGTGGGGGTTGTGCTTACAGCCCAACACCGTGCAGGACGTTTGGCATTTGACAGAAAACACCAAGATTGGCAAATTCGCCACTGGCGCCCTGTGCTCTTCACAGATAAAAGGAGGTTCACACTGAGCACATGTGACAGACGTGACAGAGTCTGGAGATGCCTGCTGCCTGCAACATCCTCCAGCATGACCGGTTTGGCATTGGGTCAGTAATGGTGTGGGGTGGCATTTCTTTGGAGGGCCGCACAGCCCTCCATGTGCTCGCCAGAGGTAGCCTGACTGCCATTAGGTACCGAGATGAGATCCTCAGACCCCTTGTGAGACCATATGCTGGTGCGGTTGGCCCTGGGTTCCTCCTAATGCAAGACAATGCTAGACCTCATGTGGCTGGAGTGTGTCAGCAGTTCCTGCAAGATGAAGGCATTGATGCTATGGACTGGCCCGCCCGTTCCCCAGACCTGAATCCAATTGAGCACATCTGGGACATCACGTCTCACTCTATCCACCAACGTCACATTGCACCACAGACTGTCCAGGAGTTGGCAGATGCTTTAGTCCAGGTCTGGGAGGAGATCCCTCAGGAGACCGTCCGCCACCTCATCAGGAGCATGCACAGGCGTTGTAGGGAGGTCATACAGGCACGTGGAGGCCACACACACTACTGAGCCTCATTTTGACTTGTTTTAAGGACATTACATCAAAGTTGGATCAGCCTATAGTGTGTTTTTCCACTTTAATTTTGAGGGTGACTCCAAATCCAGACCTCCATGGGTTAAAAAATGTGATTTCCATTTTTTTTTTGGTGTGATTTTGTTGTCAGCACATTCAACTATGTAAAGAACAAAGTATTTCAGAAGAATATTTAATTAATTCAGATCTAGGATGTGTTATTTGTGTGTTCCCTTTATTTTTTTGAGCAGTGTATAATCAAGTATCAAAATAATCATTTGATGACTTGCAACATGAAGGGCATAAAGAGGCTCTCTTAGCTCTTCTGACTTGACTGTTTTAGTAAATACTTGTAAACCCCCATAAAATAATTCTGGACCATCATGTGCCATTCCTTTGTTCCTCCTGGAATGTATCAATAATTTAGGATTTGGGAATTACCTGTCCCCTTATCAATGGGACATTTCCATACACACTGTGACAATGTCAGTAGCTGATAGTATCAGAGACTACAGTTACACTCCCTATTGACAAGGGGAATCGTGACTGCCAGTTTTCACTTTATTTGTACATTTCCAGGAGAAATGACTAACGAACAACAAAATTCTTAATCCCAAGAAAGGATGATCCAGAATTGTTATATCATGGAGAATACAAGCATTCCTGAAGAGATGTCTAGATTGACTGAAAATCTGCAGCATTAATGCTTGAAATCGTTCTCATGCAGTCATTTACTCGCTTAATGGAGAATCATTTGCTTCATTTAGACAGTAACGATTTACATAAAACACGCCAGTTTTTACAGTATTCACATCGCCAAAAGATGACACGTTTCTTTACATTAGCACAATTCAATAATGACAAATAATAATGTTTTCTTTCACATAAACACATAGGAGTTGAACAAGCAGTACAATTGTTCAGTCACTACATACATTTGCACCACACGATTATCGTCCAGCATGAGTCTTTAGCGCTCGAATTGTAACAATTATCTGCTCGTTTAAATGCACCATAGTCTGCAGTAAGCTGTAAAGTCTCCATTGCTAAGCTGTTGCTCACGTATTTTCTCTCTGGGGTGTTATCGCCCTCTCTTTAAGTCGTCCTTTAATAGAATCTATCATGCATACTGCAAATCAACCAGCAGATGTCACCATTTTACCAAACATGTTCAGAGCAGGTGTTTCTGCAAATTATAAGTCAAAGGTGAGTTCTGCTTTTTTACTGTTGAGCACAAAAAGAATTCATAGGCATGCTGTGCCGAAGGAGGAATAGCTATCCCTCAGCATACAGCAGAAAATACTCAATTATTCCAAACAGTGAGCTACTCATCAGAAGCGCCATTGGATCCCGAGGAAAATGTGCTTTTACAATCATTGCTTAAATGACTGCGCTGAGTCATGTAAGGATTTACTACGTGTTAATGCTCTTATTAATCAGAGAATAGGTAATATATTCTGTGTAGCCCAACAGGAGCCTGACAGATATTTTCCTATTTTATGCCATAAGCTTATTGTTGATTATTTCTGTCGTCAGCCATATACACCGTATCTATGAAGTTAGTGCTTTCTAGCAGCAGACTATTACAAGAATCAGTCAAAGGCCGTGCGGACAGTTGTAGTCCACATTAAGATGAGCAAATTGATTTATTAGAATTTATATTTGGCCCGAATTTTTGAAAACAAAGAGATTTAAAAAGCACTTCGATTCGGGTAGATAGATTTGGTAGTACCAAAATCTAACTTTTTGATAAATTTGGCCAAATCAGAGTAAAAAGAATTTTAGGAAATTTGTTCACGTTTAGTCGACATCATATGGACAGTTACAGGCTAGACCAAGCCACATCCACCCACTCATTAATTTGTGCTGTGATGAATACATGATTACTGTCAAAATCACATACAATTTAGGGCGCATTCACACAACCGCGCCATATTTTGGGGTCCGCAAACTACGGATCCGCAAAACACGGATGCTGCCTGTGTGCGTTCCGCAATTTGCGGAAGAAACGAGTGGCCCATTATAGAAATGTTTATTATAGGACATATTTTATAGTTTTTGCGAAGCCTTGGACAGTGTGATATCCGCATCTTTTGTGGCCCTATTGAAATGAATAGATCCGCACCTGTTCCGCAGAATTGCGGAACGGATACGGACCTGTTCATACGGTTGTGTGAATGAGCCCTAAAGGCAGGGCTCCAGACTAAAAAAAATATCAAGGAGCCATTGGTTCCTAACCTGAAAGATTTAGGCCTCATGCACACGACCGTTGTTTGCATCCGTGGCCGTTGTGCCGTTTTCCGTTTTTTTTCGCAGACCCATTGACTCTCAATGGGTCCGTGGAAAAATCAAAAAATGCACCGTTTTGCAGCCGCATCCGTGATCCGTGTTTCCTGTCCGTCAAAAAAATATGACCTGTCCTATTATTTTGACGGACAACGGTTCACGGACCCATTCAAGTCAATGGGTCCGTGAAAAAACACGGATGCACACAAGATTGGCATCCGCGTCCGTGGTCCGTGGCCGTAGGCTACTTTCACACAGACGGATCCGCAGATCTGTCTGCATAAAAGCTTTTTCAGAGCTGAGTTTTCACTTCGTGAAAACTCACACGCGACAGTATATTCTAACACAGAGGCGTTCCCATAGTGATGGGGACGCTTCTAGTTAGAATATACTTTGAACTGTGTACATGACTGCCCCCTGCTGCCTGGCAGCACCCGATCTCTTACAGGGGGCTGTGATCCGCACAATTAACCCCTCAGGTGCTGCACCTGAGGGGTTAATTGTGCGTATCATAGCCCCCTATAAGAGATCATGTGCTGCCAGGCAGGAGGGGGCACCCCCCCCTCCCCCCCAGTTTTAAATTCATTGGTGGCCAGTGGGCCCCCCCTCCCTCCCCTGTAGTTAACACATTGGTGGCCAGTGCGGCCGGCCCCCCCTCCCTCCCCTGTAGTTAACACATTGGTGGCCAGTGCGGCCAGCCCCCCCTCCATCCCCTGTAGTTAACACATTGGTGGCCAGTGCGGCCGGCCCCCCCATCCCTCCCCTGTAGTACTGTAGATTCATTGGTGGCCAGTGGGCCCCCCCCCTCCTAATTAAAATCTCCCCCCCTATCATTGGTGGCAGCGAAGAGTACCAATCGGAGTCCCAGTTTAGTCACTGGGGCTCCGATCGGTAACCATGGCAACCAGGACGCTACTGCAGTCCTGGTTGCCATGGTTACTTAGCGATTTTTAGAAGCATTATACTTACCTGCGAGCTGCGATGTCTGTGTCTGGCCAGGTGCTCCTCCTACTGGTAAGTGACAGGTCTGTGCTATAAGCAATGCAAGCAAAGCAAGTGACGGTCACAGACACCAATGATTCTACTTTATAATACTGGGGTTGGGGTGGGGAGGCAGGGAGGGGGTTCGGTGCACTGCGCCACCAATGAATATAGTTTATGTCATAGAGGCTGGGTGCCGGGTATGGGATAGGGCCGACACCCGCAGCCTGCCTTTGTATTAAGCATAAACTATATTCATTGGTGGCGCAGTGGCCACAGCCCCCCCCCCTCCTCCTCGCTTCTATCAGCACATTGGTGGCAGCGGCAGCAGCGGTGCAGGGGGGAGGGACTGCCTACTTCTCCCTGCATGCTATGTCAGTTTAATATGAAAGTGGCAGAGCAGCGGAGGGTCTAGGCGCAAATGGCGACAAGACTGCAAAGTCTTGTCGCCATTTAGCAATTTTAAGTCGCATTGGCGACCATTTTGGCGCCATCTGGAAATCCAACTTGGTCCTGTACAGAGGTTTCCACGGGGTCTGTGTGCCACTGAATTCAGCCTACGACATATGCCAGTCTATGGTATGATTTTATATTCCTCTGTGTACAATCAGGTAAAGGAACAGTAATCCCACTGACACATTGTTCATAATGCTAGCATATTCTGCAGCACTGTATAGAGATTGCCATCACCTCCTGTCCCCATTGGATTACACACTCTAAATACTATATTAACCTTTACTTTTTGGGGTGTGGGAGGAAACGGGAGTACCGTGAGGAAACCCATACATACATTAAGGACATTAATTTTCCTTGGTCAGATTCAAATCCAGGACCCAATACACCAGTACAAACCACTGAGCCGGCATGACTTCCATGGGTGCTGTATTACAACCTTTTTAAAGAATGACTTTTTATTTTATTTTAGTTTTTTATAAGGCCTCCAAATAAATTAAATTGCCTGACTCTTTAGGCATAGATCTGTAACAGCATAACATTTGTTCTGAATTGCATCATTCTATTATACAGTACAGTGCCATGTTATGGGGAGCAGGGTAGGAGAATTATTGTATTCCTCCAGGCAGCTGAATATGTACGAGCTGATAACATTCAATTGCCAGTGATAACAATAAAAATTCTCCTCCGGTGTAAGAAACATGGACTGCAACAAGTTAACTTCGATGTGCCGGCATTCAGTTTTATTAGTAACGTGGTAAGGCTGGTAATGGGAGAGAAGGAGTTTTAGGGGAACACGAGCAGGGACAATGCAACATAATTATCTGCGGACAATGAAGTTGGGATCTCTGGTCTATTCACACATTCTTTTTTATGAATTATGACTCCTATTGTATAACATGGTGTGATGGTTTAATATGGACCTCCGGCATGGTTTACCATTTTCATAGTCAGTTTGCCCCGTGTTCTGCTCACTTACATAGTGATTTATTGCAGCCGTACATTAGTGATCAGCCAACTGCACCCTGATAAGTAAATTGCCATTTGACCGTCGGGACACACTTTGCCAAAATCCAATCTCTCTGAGACATATGCAACACTCATGGGGCAACATGGGCTTACATTTGGTCTGGGGGAGGGAGGGGTGTGTGGCTCAGCTGCAATGCAATTATTGCTTGGTTTAATGAAGAGCAGTATTGCAATAATAGCTTTGCTTTAATTATATGGGTCCATTAGTTTACTCCTACCTACTACTAGAGTCCTTCTACTAGTCCCCATGAGAAACCATATGATAGGTGCAAATCCTACAAAGTAGAATAAAATAGAATAAAATACATATGCTTTTGCGGTTGTTCAGTGTGACAAATATAGTGCAGGTCTACACAGCCTGTGTACACTCTTTCTCTCAGCTCTAGCACTTCATTACTTGTGGTGGAGACTCCCTTCAATTACCATAGCAGCTGTTCAGCTGCTGTGATGGTTAAAGGAACACTCCTGAAAAAAAAAGTAAACTTTTTGTCATAGATGCTGTTTTGACTGGGCTGTATGGGTGAAGAGTGTAAGTATTCCTGATATGGTGGTTACATGACCAAGCCCAAATAATCCAACTTTTAATGCTCCGGTGTCAAAATTGCAAGTGCCATGGATGCAGTGTGTTCATGGGACTTGTCCTTGGCTCTCTGCAATTGAACATTTCCCCAATCCTTTCCTCTTAGTAAGGAGACCGCTAGAACCATGATTCATAGAAAAGGGTAGTGTTTAAGGCACAGGATAAAGACCACTGAACACATTGGGCCTGCCTATGGACTCCCATTAAAGAGGTTCTACGGTTTCATAATGATATTTTTTATCTGTCCAGAGTACCCCAAACACTGCCTATTTTTGCCCCATATACCTGTTTTCCAGGCCAGTATTTTTATCTCCATGTTTTCTGCATCACTTTATAAAGGCAGGATGTTTACATGCATAACTTCCTCTTTTCATCCACTTCTTTCTGGGTTTTCTAACCAAACCCAGCATGCTTTGCTCTGTGATGTTTCACAGGGCTCCATGTGCCACTCTGTTTTCTCTGCAGTAGTCATGCCCCTTACATCTCCCCTCTCCATTTTAGCTAAGTGGAGCATATTGGGTAAAGCATGCTGGGTTTGGTTAAAAAACCTAGAAAGAAGCTGAGAAAAACAGAAAGTTCTACATGTCAACATCCTGGCAAGATACATTATGTTGAGAATAGGGGAAGGAATGTATTGACATGAAAAACAGGTATATGGGGTAAAAATATTCAGAGGGCAGTTAAGAAAAGAAATGTTTCTGAAACTGGAGAACTCTTCTAAGGGGACCTCCACTACTAAACAGCTGTTGGCCATGAATATCCCTTGTGTTTCCTTATCCCTTCAATCAACATGGTACAGATGGCAATTTATACTAGTCTGTAAATCGGATCCAGCCGCTCACCTGTCAGATGTTAGGGTGGTTTGATGAAGGAAGAGGTATTTTCTGATGAATTTGCATTTCCCCTAGAAGACATCACTTGTTTCCAATCACTTCTGCAGCTAAATGGAGCGATTACTATAATTTTATTATATTTCCTATTTCATTATGTCCAATGTGTATCCTTCAGATAGAAATGTTCTGTAGAGATGGAGGAGACCTTGTTATCACTACACACACCATACAGCTCAATCCATCCTTAGAGATTGCAACACATTGCAGCCCGATGTAATAACGTGGAATTGCGCCCGTATTTCTCGATCCTTTTTATTTCCTTGTTTTTCCGCTCCATCTTCCCCCTGGTCTGTTCTCAGCAGGGGTTAAGTGCAGTGCTCTGCCAAGTGTTAAATGAAAATAATTAGAATCCAGAGTGGGATCTCCCTCTCTCCCTCCCATTCAGATACCATTATTGTCAAGTAAATCGGTACGCCATAAAACTTTAAGGGAGGGAGGAGGGACAGTGGCACAAAGCTCACACACTGTGTACTCTCAGATATATATCAATTAGCCAGCAGCGTCTGTGAGCCGCGCGCAAACCAGGGATGGTGAAATACTTCTAAGCGAGGATTAAAAGTATTTTTTTAAGTCTGTTTCGCCGCTACGCCTGGCATGTGTTTGTATTTAGGTTTTGTTTGCAGTTTGAAAACATTTGCTAGCAAACACCAATTACTCCTCATCTCGTTAATTGGCATCTTTCTCCTCCTTTCAGCCTGCCATCGCTACTCTCGCAGTGGCACCGCTCCCGAGCTGGATATTTATAGATATGAAAGCCCCCTCCTTCCTTCTCCTTTTTAGTGTTTCATGTTGCTCCTGATATTTTCAGATATGACACTTGTTTTTATTTCTTTCCTTCCTTAGCATTATGGAAAAATACAATACAGGTTGTCAATTTCCCCTCCAAGAGGCTTCAATGTAATGCAGGGAGTTGAGCTATCAAAGGGTTAACAGAAGTCCTAAGACTAGTACATACAAATATGCGGCTACAGTTAGTAAGACAAAGCCCCGTGGTTTTTGATAGCTTAACTTAGAATTGTCAAGGTCTCAACATATATTAAATAAAGAACAAAGCTGTGAGCTGGCGTACAGTTCATTCTAGACACAAACTGCTGGACAATGCGCTTCATTTATAACATGGTAAGCACTAATGTTGATTTTTTATCTCAAATATCGGATCTAAAATATAGTGCTATATCTTCGTAATCGCGAATATTCTAGATTTTTTTTCATCAGTACCCTCCTGCTGCTTGCTTGATGGCCAATGAGAAGGCTGCATTATCTTTCTGAGCTTAGCAACATCCCTAGCAACCAATAGGAGAGTTGCCTACCCCTTACTATATAAGAAATTTGCCAGCAGCCATTTTCTGCAGTTTTTTTGCAGTTCTGAGAGAGAGAGCAGTGTTATTGCTGTGTTCTGTGCTTTGCTGAGTCATTACATTAGGTAGTTAGTTAGTTAGCTTATATATATATAATACAGATAGTTAGTGGGAGATAGTCAGTGTAGGTTAGATAGTGATATAGTGTAGCTGATAGGTTCCAGTGCAGGCTGTTAGGTAGTGTGATAGGAATTACTGTGCTGTGCATTTTCTCCAGTCTCAGGAAACTTCTAGCAGCATGAAAAATGTAGTAAAAGTGAGCCATGCCTGTATTGCCGATTTTCACAATCAAGAAAATAATGACCGGAGATCACGAATTCTAGAATTTGCTAATTTATTGCAAATATTAAGCCAAAAATTTGCGAAATATCGCGAAAACGAATATTGCCTATGCTGCTCATCACTAGTAAGCACCTTTTCATAAGTTAAAGGTGCTATCCAACCCCTATAATGACCCCCCTATTGCCCGAGCCCCTCATATATATACTTACCCCACTCCCCGGCACCTGCATTGCTCTAGATCCCCACATGGTCGCCACTGCATCTCTCCGTCGTGCGGATCAAAACATCCGGCGACAGGAGGGAGGGGGGCAGCCAATAGCTG
Organism: Bufo bufo; assembly: GCF_905171765.1. NCBI lineage: Eukaryota > Metazoa > Chordata > Amphibia > Anura > Bufonidae > Bufo > Bufo bufo. The sequence continues at coordinate 96,496,662 of NC_053389.1, read as the reverse complement.
GCCACTATGGGGACAAGCCTCCCTAGCATCGCGGGTGAGGAAGAGATGCACCCGTGCGGGATCAGAAGTGACGTGGGTGCCAGGGAACGGGGTAAGTATAACCTATATGAGGGTCCTGACATTAGGGAGGTCATTATAGAGGTTGGATAACTGCTTTAAGCTCATGCCCTGGTGGTGCAGGGGATATCAAACCCAGCTTAAAAAATAGCAGTCCATTGTGTCTGGAATGTCTTATTCATGTGTTTTTAGTAATATTTGACTGTAGGAAAACTACTGAGTGGTGGCACTGCAGGAGAATCGACCACTTACGGCCATGTTGCCTTTCAGATTACAGCTGCTCTCAATGGGTTCCAGCAGCAGAGCATCCAATGGTCAACTTATTTTTGGATTATAAAAAGTCAACAACCTCTTTAGGTTCTGTTCACACCTTATTTTTGCCTCCATCAGAGGTATACATTGGGTGTATTTCCTGATATATACCTCTAGTGTATGCCACTATATAGGCATACACTGGGGGTATATAGAGTGTCATGTGTACTCTATCTCTGTAGGAAAGCACAGCATCAATTGAGCAAAGGAGTGTCACTACACTACAGGTCCTTCTCAAAAAATTAGCATATTGTGATAAAGTTCATTATTTTCTGTAATGTACTGATAAACATTAGACTTTCATATATTTTAGATTCATTACACACAACTGAAGTAGTTCAAGCCTTTTCTTGTTTTAATATTGATGATTTTGGCATACAGCTCATGAAAACCCCAAATTCCTATCTCAAAAAATTAGCATATCATGAAAAGATTCTCTAAACGAGCTATTAACCTAATCATCTGAATCAACTAATTAACTCTAAACACCTGCAAAAGATTCCTGAGGCTTTTAAAAACTCCCAGCCTGGTTCATTACTCAAAACCGCAATCATGGGTAAGACTGCCGACCTGACTGCTGTCCAGAAGGCCATCATTGACACCCTCAAGCAAGAGGGTAAGACACAGAAAGAAATTTCTGAACGAATAGGCTGTTCCCAGAGTGCTGTATCAAGGCACCTCAGTGAGAAGTCGGTGGGAAGGAAAAAGTGTGGCAGAAAACGCTGCACAACGAGAAGAGGTGACCGGACCCTGAGGAAGATTGTGGAGAAGGACCGATTCCAGACCTTGCGGGACCTGCGGAAGCAGTGGACTGAGTCTGGAGTAGAAACATCCAGAGCCACCGTGTACAGGCGTGTGCAGGAAATGGGCTACAGGTGCCGCATTCCCCAGGTCAAGCCACTTTTGAACCAGAAACAGCAGCAGAAGCGCCTGACCTGGGCTACAGAGAAGCAGCACTGGACTGTTGCTCAGTGGTCCAAAGTACTTTTTTCGGATGAAAGCAAATTTTGCATGTCATTCGGAAATCAAGGTGCCAGAGTCTGGAGGAAGACTGGGGAGAGGGAAATGCCAAAATGCCTGAAGTCCAGTGTCAAGTACCCACAGTCAGTGATGGTCTGGGGTGCCATGTCAGCTGCTGGTGTTGGTCCACTGTGTTTTATCAAGGGCAGGGTCAATGCAGCTAGCTATCAGGAGATTTTGGAGCACTTCATGCTTCCATCTGCTGAAAAGATTTATGGAGATGAAGATTTCATTTTTCAGCACGACCTGGCACCTGCTCACAGTGCCAAAACCACTGGTAAATGGTTTACTGACCATGGTATTACTGTGCTCAATTGGCCTGCCAACTCTCCTGACCTGAACCCCATAGAGAATCTGTGGGATATTGGGAAGAGAAGGTTGAGAGACGCAAGACCCAACACTCTGGATGAGCTTAAGGCCGCTATTGAAGCATCCTGGGCCTCCATAACACCTCAGCAGTGCCACAGGCTGATTGCCTCCATGCCACGCCGCATTGAAGCAGTCATTTCTGCAAAAGGATTCCTGACCAAGTATTGAGTGCATAACTGAACTTAATTATTTGAAGGTTGACTTTTTTTGTATTAAAAACACTTTTCTTTTATTGGTCGGATGAAATATGCTATTTTTTTGAGATAGGAATTTTGGGTTTTCATGAGCTGTATGCCAAAATCATCAATATTAAAACAAGAAAAGGCTTGAACTACTTCAGTTGTGTGTAATGAATCTAAAATATATGAAAGTCTAATGTTTATCAGTACATTACAGAAAATAATGAACTTTATCACAATATGCTAATTTTTTGAGAAGGACCTGTATATCATTTCTATATGGACACCTTTTTATTTTTATACAGGAAAAACTAAGCTTAAGGGCATCTGCAAAGTAAAAACCAGCACCGTTCTTAAAAGCTGTGACAATCCTTTATACTTGAGTACAGCAAGTACATTCAAATAATCACAGCACCCCGTGCTGTACTCAAGAACAAAAGATTGTCACAGATTTTAAGAACAGTGCTGGTTTTTATTTTGTAGATTATAAAAGGTCGGGAATCGGACTACAACCGTGCTCGTCTGGTACAGATGAGCTAGAGCTTACTTTTGTTTTAGGGCATCTGTCAGCAGATTTGTACCTATGACACTGGCTGACCTGTTACATGTGCACTTGGCAGCTGAAGGCATCTGTGTTGGTCCCATGTTCATGTGTCCACATTACTGAGAAAAGTGATGTTTTAATATTTGCAAATGAGTCTCTAGGAGCAACAGGGGTGTTGCCATTACACCCAGAGCCTCTCTCTGTAACTGCCACACTTCTCCAATTTGATTGACAGGGCCAAACGTGATGATGATTTTACTGCTTGGCCCTGTCAATCAAAGTGGAGAGGACGCCGAAGTTGCAGAGAGAGCAGAGCCTCTAGGTGTAACAGCAACACCCCTGTTGCTCCTAGAGGCTCATTTGCAAATATTACAATTAATTTTTATCAGCAATGTGGACACATATGAACATGGGGCCAACACAGATGCCTTCAGCTGCCAAGTGCACATGTAACAGGTCAGCCAGTGTCATAGGGACAAATCTGCTGACAGATGCCCTTTAATAATAAACTAAACTTTGAAATGATATTGTAGTCTGTCAGTGTCAAGGATTGTGCAATGGTGGGGGTTCCAGTGTGGCAGACCTTGTCTAAGATAATTTTTTGAATTTTTAAATATTCATATGAATAACGACTTATGCAATTTTTACTAACCTATCCGTACTTTCCGTTACATGCATCTAAAGAACAGTGAGATTTTATCACTGTGTACACAGGAAAGGGCCATTTGTTTTTTGGCTCAGTTGTGCTCAAGAAGGTATCCTCCTGTTCTAGACCTATTGGGGAGTTTCTGTTCTTTGAAGTGCCAGACATAAGATGTGCCTTAGTCTCCTAAACACTTGATATGCTCATTCTCTGTGGTCCCCCCTTTCAATTTTCTTCCTATAAGCGTCTCTAATGTGTTTATTTCCAAGCACTCTAGCAGCAGAGGCAGCTGCCTCCAGCACGCAACTCTCTCCGCCTGCTTTATTCCTTTCTTGGGTAATTATTATTAATTTAGGTTTTTACAACCCTAGGAGATTTAATGCCTTGGAAAAAATGGCCCACCTCTGGAGCTAGCCAGAAATGCAGAGATATGGATTTGAAAGTTAAGTGCCATCTGGGGCTGAGGAAGATGGGAGGGGGGAGAGTATTACACATTGATCAATCCCGTCATTACCCTGACCAAGGAACGCACACTTAGCTAGGGCATAATTTATGACATTTAAAGGGACATTATGCTTAAAACTATCATACTTTTAAAGCAAGATACAGCCAAAAGATCTCCTGGCAGTGGAATCCAATAATACCATCCATACAGTTAAACCTACATATTTGGAGGTAAACGAATTAGCAGTCCTCTAGGATCTGATGGTATATTTTATGCACTTAGGCTGAATGCTTACTATTACTTAGTAAGATCATTGAAACCTGCCTCTCAGCAGGGCTTCTTGTATACCTACATTATCTGCTTTTATCTGTCTTATCTGAAACTTTAGTAAATGTAGGCAGTGATGTTAAAGAGGTACTCTAGCTATATTCATCTATGTTAGGCCACTTTCACAAAGTCAGGTCTCATTCACACTTCAGTGTTCGGTCAGTGATTTCCATCAGTGATTGTGAGCCAAAATCAGGAGTGAAGCCTAGCCTACACAGAGATAAGGCATAATGGAAAGATCTGCACCTGTTCTGTGTTTTGGACCCACACCTGGTTTTGGCTCACAATAACTGATGAAAATCTCTGATCAACCACTGACCGTGTAAAAGTGGCCTTACAAAAATATTATGGCAGTAGGTTTGTAATTTGGACTGGTTGCTATTGATGTGCTGTTTGTATACCCATAGATAAAGCCGTTGTTAGGCAGTGTATCTATAGCAACCAGTCTGTCCTTTGTCTCAGCTGTGATGACAGCAAATACAATTATGCCATGCCCTATCCCTTTGCCTAAGACATTACAGAACCATACCATGCCTTAGTAAAACCCAACTTTTTTATTTTTCTGTTCACATAGCTTTATGATGACTTGTTTTTTGCAGGACACATTGTATTGTCTAATGGTCACATTTAATATTGCATGCAATGTAGTGAAAAGCTGGAAAAAAAATTGAAATGAGGTGAAATTGGAAAGAAAAGAAAATAATGCCATAGTTTTATGGATTTCCTTTTTACAGCGTTCCTTATGCAGTAAAACTGACCAGTAATCTTAAATCTACGTGTTATTATAATTACAACAATGCCACATTTATATAGTTTTTCTTGTGTTTTAATACTAAAAAAAGATGTTATAGTTATGATTATGGAGTGAGGGGTCATTTTTTTATAGGGGGTGAAGTGACAAAAAGACAGCCATTTCAATTTTTTTTCCGTTACAATGTTCACCATACAGGATAAATCTGTTTATAATAGTACAGGAGATTTGGGATGGGGGAGAGGGGTGATTTTAATATTTATACATTTTTTTAATTTGTAAAAATATTTTTAAAAACCTGTTTTACTTTTTTTACACTAATTTTAAGTTCCCTTAGAGGACATAACAATTGACTGTTAGATCCCTTGTCCCATAGATCACAACGAATTACCACTGTAGACTATGGAAGTTCCATTATGTTCCTATGGAGCCCTGCAACCTGCAGGTCTCTATAGAAACTACTGCTGTGATAGCCTTGGTTTCTTCAGGGGGACCGAGGTTATTACAAAGCAGACAGCTCCCTAGATTGCTGCGTGGGGAGCATTTGAGCCCCAGGAGTGTAGCACTCTCGGGGAAAGCTCCCTCAGATGCCGTGGTTACAATTGACCACAGCATCTGAGGGTTTAAATGTCTGTGATCAGTGTTATTGCCCATTATAGACATTAGCTCCAGGTCTCTGCTGTGTGAAATAGCAGAATCCCAGCGTTTATTGCACCCACTGCTTTCTGGAGTGGGCACCATATTTAGAGAGCAAGCCAGGTTGGGAAGGGTAAAAATTAGAGTTTAAAATGAAGGTCGACCTTTCCAATATTTTTGTATGTCAATGCATCTAAAAAAAATCATAAATTAAATATCGTCAATAGTATCTACAGCTCACATTGAGACATACAGTATGTGTCTTTGTGGTAACAAACTACTAATAAATCCTGTGTAATCTGATCCCGCAGGCATATTGCCACACCATTAGTGTTGAGCGAGCATGAGTCATGAACAGCGCCATCTATTGGTTTCATAGTCTTATGACAAGACTGAATCTAAAAGATGGCGCTGTTCATGACTCATTTTTTATACATTTTATTAGGTTTTAATATCATTTGCACATTTTCATTCAAAGGTACATATTGGATCAAATTACAGGTCATATTCCTTTTTTACAGATATGTGCAGTGAAAACAAAGATAAAACACATATAAACAGTGCAATAATCCTTTCCCAAAACATTTCCCTTCCCCCCTAACCCTCCCCCCTTCTATACAGGTGATGTGGTTTCAAGTTTTCTTTTTATTATAGGTATTCCTGGAGGTGTACAGTGTCTCATTTCGGAGTTCATGTGGATTTATTGTCGTGTAGTCTCATGGTAGTGCGTCTTTATGTAAGGATTGATGATGCTTTATATGTTATTGGTTTCATAGATGGATTAATTGGATTATTGGATTAATAGATGGCACTGTTCATGACTCATGAACAGCACCATCTATTGGTTTCATAGTCTTATGACAAGACTATGAAACTGTTTATGAGTAGTGTAGATCGCGAATATTGTAATCGTGAATTTTTATCACGAATTTTCCATGCAAATGGTTTTTCAGCTGAAAAACAAGGCAGATTCTGCTCATTTGCATGTCTTTCCCATATGCCCATGTTTATGCAAATAAGTTTACATGACAAAACTGTATAGAAAGGTTATTAAATATTATGTTAGGACAATCAGAAAACTAGCTAGATCATCGCTAGCACATCTGCAATATCTAGTCCCCATAGCTCTCTGTGCTTTTATTGTGTCAATGTCAAAAAATGATTTGATAGATATGCAAATTAACCTTAGTTGAGTCCTGTCTCCTCCATGCTTGAGAGATGAGTTCAGCGTTCTCTGACTCTGAGCCCAGCCACACCCACTGAGATGAAGCCCAGCACCGCCCCGCATCCTCGGAATCTCCTCCTTGCTCCCCGATGTCACAAAGCTAGAGCGCCATAATCTTGCGATGCGCGAGCTAGCGCATGCACAGTTTTTCCCCTGAGGCTGATACCAGCACAAGGAAGGAACACTATGTCGACACTGCGCATGCGCTAGCTCTCGCATCGCAAGATTACGGCACTCTAGCTTTGTGGCGTCGGGGAACAAGGAGGAGATTCGGAGGATGCGGGGCGGTGCTGGGCTCCTTTACAGTGAGCGTGGCTGGGCTCCGGAAAAGTTAGTAGTCATTTACATATATATAAAATCTTTTTTTGACACAATAAAAGCACAGAGAGCAACGGGGAATGGATACTGTGGATGTGCTAGCGGCGATCTAGCAGCCCATGTCCTCAGCTCTATACCCTAAATCCAGGTAACCGGTTCCTTTTAAATTTTGGACACTTACAGCTCATTGTGTGAAAGATCCAGTGATTAGCTGAGCAGCATTGACAGCCATTCCTTGCTGTGTTGAAATAGTAGCAGGACATAGCATGCAGTGGCTGAGAAGTGGGACAATAAGGTGACAGTTGAGAGTTTTTTCTTGTGCTGGACTATCCCTTTAAATATTTTTGCAAAAGTCATCTGATTATACATCTTTTAAGGTCCAAATTGCATGAAAAATAAAAAAAATATATAATATGACGTAATATATAGGTAGGAAACTTTCTGGGGCAGTTTAGTAAGTTTATTTAAGCACATTGTTTTCCCAGGTCAACAAGAGGGATGTTTAAGGAGCAAAAAAGAACTTGGGTGAAATAGAGTAGCTTGGTTGCAAAGCTAAACCTTCCTTTTAACAGTTAATTTGGGTAAAAATACAGATCAGACTTTTTCAAGTTACATTATGAGCTTAGAAATGGGCATGCACTGTGCTGTAATGTGTATTGGCAAAGTAATAAGAGTGCCATCCTCCATTGTTAGTATCGGTAGCACCTTTTTTACTTGTTAACTTGGATGTGCCTTGAAATAATAATTTGGAAAGTATTTGCCACTAGACATTAGATTTTTCTAAATTGTGTTTTACTTTATCTTTCTTCTCCTGTGCAGCATGATGATGTGACAGCTCATGTCATATTAATGTATGCATGTAGATAAAATAGATCCTCTGCTCACAATTCCATTTTTAGAACCATGTGTAGGAAAAAGTAAAAGCGGGCTCTATTTATATTACGTTTAACCCTGTCCTTTAATAAGGATTATTATGCATGTCATTCACATTCATTATAATCAGAATGAAGCCATTGCCATCACATTTCTCACAATGTAAAGGAGGAATTATTGTGATAGGTCTGAGTCATCACCTTGTTCTTGATTCAATCATTCATGAGGAGCACTTTGCAGTGGGGTTCAGGAAAAGTGAAAATGTTAAGAGGATTTTATATCATTAGTTCCAACGCTGGCTTAAAATGATCACAATAAAAGGCTATGTACTCCCCCAGTCTTCCTCACTGACTATGACAAAGCTGCTGGTGAGACTTGACAGGCGAAAGAATGGGAATTAGTTCAGTTCTCAGTGTAAATGGTAAGTAAAACTATTTATTTGTTTTAGGGACATTCCTAAGTTTTAAGGAACATTAAAAAAGGGAAATACACCAAAAAAATAAAAAATCTAAATACTTTGTTAATTGCATGTAATTAAAAATCTAATATAGCCACTGAAAAATTCTATAAAACCTGTATAGCACCACTTGCTGTTTGCTCTTTTCCTTATTTGTCTGTCCACCTTGCAGAGGTAATTGCATGTGTTGTTCCTTCAAATGCCACCAGCTGTATTTTCTGTTTGTCACGAACCAGCGGGTGTGAACCTATTGTGCCACGTGTTCTACCTTCTCTAAGGACATTGTCTAAGTGAACCCCTGGATCTTCACAGTACCCCTGATGGTGGGGATAGACTTTCCTGAGGGGAACACCAGGTGGCTACCTCTTGAGGAGAATAGGCACATGAGGCAGCTGGTCCAGGCGAACCAGGAGGTACCTGAGAAAGGTACCAGAGGTGCAGGACCGAAGGATGAGGCAGAGGCGTAGTCAGACAGGCAAAAGATCAGGACAGGCGGCACAGGTACAGGTCAGGCAATCCGGGTCGACAACAGGAGAGTCAAGGTAACAGGTAGCAGAGTCCAGGAATACAGATACGAGTCAGGAACACAAAAACACAAGCTGAAAACAGGAACCTTAGCAGGACACAAGGACCTTGATACTGAGGCATCTGGGGAGGGGGCTGAGCCACTTATATATGCGTAGGAGGGCTAGGATAGGTCAACAAGGTCACATGACCTAACCCATAAAGCCCAGGAAGTGACGCACGCCGACCCTTAGGAAGTGCTGCAGGAAACAAACAGCAATCATGCTGTGGCCAGGGCTGAGAGCAAACTGTGAAGCGGATCCCAGAACAACAGCACCCACACAGACAGAGCCCAGGACTGCAGCGGTGAATGGGAAGCACTGGCCGCAGAACACTTCTGAGCACAGCGCCCGAGACTGCGGCGCTAAGCAGAGGAACAGTGGCGCACAGCAGCCGCTGTTACACTGTTTGAAGCTGTGACAGTTATAGGGAGAGAGCTTTGGCAGCAATTACATAGCCCCTGAGAAAGGACATGCTCCTTTAGAAAGGACTTGCCCCTGTGAAAGTACACACCTTCCGAGCTGCCAGGTTGAAATAAATTCAGCAGAACAACTGGAGCAATGAATGGGAAGATCTGTGGATCGATGTGAGGTACAGGGCTGCATCTAGCTTTGTTAGAAAGCGATTTTGCACTATATGATGCCTGATTTACATTTTTTACATTAATCATGGGAGAACCCCTTTAAAGGGACATTCCAATCTTCTAAAGTTAAATCACTAGAATAAATAAATAAATTTCTGATCAGTAGGGTTTCAACATCTGTTACCTTCACTCGGCCTGAAATTGAACAAACAAAGGGATATGCTTTGCTCATCCACGATTTGTCAGTCACAAATTAACAGAATCAGAAAAAAAATGAACCCCTGTTTTTCCTGCAAGATTTCTAAAAGACTGTTCCAGGGACATTCAGAAAATATTGCTGACTGCCTAGCAGTGTGGGCAAGTGGAAGGGCTCATGCACACACATATATTTTTTCATTTTTTTCCTGCCCAGATGCATAACCATTCACATCAATGGGGTCATAAAAAAACTGAAAAGACTCTGTGTGCATTCCGTTTCCGTATGTTCGCATGGCCATTTGGCAAAAAAAATAGAAGATTTTTTTTATTGTCTGCATTACGGACAGGGATAGGACTGTTCTATTAGGGGCCAGCTATTTCGTTCCGCAAAATATGGAATGCACATGACCAGTATCCCTGTTTTGCAGATCCATGATTTGCGGACTGCAAAACATGGTACAGCTGTGTGCATGAACACTAAGGCTAATATCACACTCACGTTTAGTGCGGATCCATCATGGATCTACACAGACGGATCCGTTCAGATAATACAACAGTCTGCATCCGTTCAGAACGGATCAATTTGTATTATCTTTAATATAGCAAAGACGGATTTTCTATTGTGCCAGATTGTGTCAGTGAAAACGGATCTGTCCCTATTGACTTACATTGTGTGTCAGAACGGATCCATTTGGCTCACTTTCGTCAGACGGACGCTGCAAGCAACGTTTTGGTGTCCGCCTCCAGAGCGGAATGGTGACTGAACAGAGGCAAACTGATGCATTCTGAGCGGATCCTTTTCCATTCAGAATGCATTAGGTCAAAACTGATCCGTTTTGGACCGCTTGTGAGAGCCCATGACGGATCTCACAAACTGAAAGCCAAAACGCCAGTGTGAAACTAGACTAACTCTGATCATTAATTTTTAGTTTTAGTATTTCTTTAAATGCCATTTGTGTTTTATGTCTTAAATATCATCTGTGTTTTAAGCTAATTATGCACACATTTACTGTGCTAGCACGTGCTCCTGTGGTAAACCATAATGGTGCAAATTATTGTCTTTCAATACCTAGAAAGAAATATATAATGGATGAATGGGTAAAAAGGGACAGCCCAATGACTTACTGCTGATTGTAGAGCGTTCTACAGCAAAACTTGTAATGGGGAACTGCAAGCCTTCAACTGAACTAAATAGGTGATGCAATACCAGACATTGCCTATGTACAACAACGTCTTTATATTGCATCCTTTTCTAGAATTGTACAGTTCAGTTATGGGTCATGTGTGTTTTTTAGACCACTCAACGTGCTGGTTCCAAGTTTGCATTTAGAAAAGTCTACCATAGAAATGGGCAAATGCTTTTCAGGTTGTATTTTCAGCACAATGGCATGTGTCATTTATAAGTAAAGATAGACCTCTGTTGATCCCGTATAGTTATTGTATCAAGTGTGAACCTTCTTTTTCATAGCATTGAGGAAATCAATAAATGTGTTTAATCCCTTGGTTCCTACTCAATAAATTCATACTATTTTCACAACTAGCCTTCTTGTTTGGATTTGTCTTCAAGACATATAATCTTAAATCCAAAGATTTCCCTCTAAGAGCAGTTACCAAAGCTTCAGTGCTAAACGGTTCAGTAGTGCCAGGAGGTTCCCAACATACAAATCATAGGTTTGGTCTTTAAAATGAATATTAAGCTACCATTTGTTTATCATGACTTGTTCATTACACAGCAATGTTGTGACTTCATAATTTTTTCAAGAGTTGACCTGGGGCATCACCATAGTTACAGAACTGCTCTTATTATTTCCATAACCAACCCCCAACCAACACTTATCACCATTCACCACTATTCCTCTTAAATCAATGTGCTATAGATTGGGCAGAGCACAATAATGGCTTTAATTGTCTGGAACATGCAAAGTGTAGGGTGTTTGTCTGCTCTTCAGACTCTTGCAGCCTCTCCAGGTCATGTGGTGGGAGCAGATGTTTGGAAGAACCTGCCAAGAACATACCTGGGAAATTGGCAATGACAGTGTGTTCTACTGGCACAGTCTCTTGTATGTACCAGTGATGAGCCTTCTCCGAGCAAATGGTTTTAAGCCCATTCTTAGAAAGGTGTCAGATGTCCTTAGACTCTCAAATGCAGAAGATGGAAGAAAACAATTTGACTGCTAACCTGCTTTATCATAATCATTGTCTTAATTGTACGTAAAATTTGCACAAATCATCATCTTGTGGTGAGTGTGATGACACTATATGAGGAGAGATGAGTGTATCAACACCTAGCAACACTTGTCATAGTTGAAAATTAATTGTGAGCACCACCACTACTCCCCTTGAGCCGTCACACAAGCCCCCATTCTATTTTTAAACCATGTTCTTTTCAGCTTAGTGTATGGCTACTATATGTCACAAGTTCCCTCCTGCCGAGTTAGAAGCTTTAACGTGTTTTTTTTTTTTTTTTCCCTGTTACAAGCTGCACAGAGCAAAGCACATAAGCTCACCCACTAAGTTGCACAAAAAGCTTGTTTCCTAATTGAGTATTTCTCAGTCTTCTCCCCAGGGATCTCAGCTAACTGCTTTTTAAAACTAATCAATAGTTTGTATAGAAGATTGGTTGTTTGCACCAAAACCTGGACTGGATTTGTTTCATAGGAAGCGTTTTCTTTTTTGCAAGCTATATTTAGAAAATTCATCTGTAATTTTCACCCCATTTAATCTTTTAAATGTGGACAGTAGCAATGACTGATTTCATTTTTAGCTTTGGCGTTGCATGGCAGAGCAATACATTACTGGCCCCTGGAGCTCTAGAAACATTACAAGAAGGTCTCACTTTACAATTTAAATGTCCCCCTTTTCCCTCTTGGGAAGCAATCTGTGAATGTAAATTAAATTACTTCCCCCCTTGTTTTAAAATTAATTAAATTGCTCCAACTAGGATGTCCTTAAGATTCTGCTCGCTGACAAAACAGAAGATTTGTGCAAAGCCTTCAGAAAAAAATATACCATGGGCAATTTATGTCTTCATTGGGTTATCCCATCTTGTCAAATATATATATATATATCAGAGATCCACAATGTGTGTGCAGGCAAAGCCTCGGTTTCTTTGTACAAGACAACAACAATATGGCAGATCTGTGTTATAAAGATTGGATGAGGTTTTGCCATTTGAACTTTTATAGGGGGCTCAGCTGGTGCAGATAAAATGCTGTGATGCATACATGATAGATTTCAGAGCCCAGCAAGTAATGTCTTTAGGGAGCCAAGGCGTATAACACAAAACTCTTAGCTATAGATAATTTATTTCATTCATAGGGAGCTCTGCCCAAGTCTCAACCAATTATGTGGCTGAAAGGATTGCGGCCAATGTACTCGTATGACGATTGCAGGTGTGTGGGTTGTCATAAAAAGCAACAGCAGCCTTATCAGTGGGCATGGCAAGGGCGCATCATGCTGGTTATACAAAGACATATGTTTAGTTCTCATACAACACGTATTCTGTAGCAAATGACATCATTAGTTCTTAGCTATAGTAACACCAGCAGTTTCAAGCAGTTCTGAGTCAATCAACTGGAGCTATCATGTTTAGGGTTATATTGCATTCATTTTTAAATGTTGTCTGGCTTTGCTGGGAATTGCAGCTTCACAATTATTGCTTCTGACCCCCATTGCCAAGGGTAGAGGAGCATGGGTGCTGATTGCATGAGGAACGCCATCAAGTCACTCTTTTAATACCAAGTAAAATTTTAGATTGGGGCATAGAATCTCCCCCTTTCCCCAGTAAAGAAAAATGTAGATTACCGTACGTGCTGTCCTTATGTATGTCAGCTAGCCCACATAGGCCAGCAAACACGTTGCAGCTGCTCCATAAACTTCAGCTGGCTGGGGAATGGTAAATGTAGTTCAGCATATTTGGAGATACAAAGGTCTCCATCACCGTCACAGAAGCGGTTCAGCAATCCCAAATCCAGATGTTTAATTGCCTTTTTTCATCAGTTACAATGTTGCAAAACAAAACAGAGCCACTAAGGGGCACTCACATTATTATAATGTTCACTCCAAAAATAAAGTCATTTCCTTCCGTGACTGCACATTTGTTGTAGTTAAAGGAGCTTTACAAGATTTTTTGTTTACTCTTATTCTTGTGATGTTTTTATTTTCATATATCGTTAAAGCATCTTTACTTGCCTTTTCCAGTTTCATAACTGTACATACATACAGTATATAGAGTAATATATAGTGTGTGTGTATATATATATATATATATATATATATATTCAGTATATATCCAGAGAGGGATCTTGTCATAATAGCTTCCACATTACTATTCCAATCAACCTTGCTTTGTCTTGCAGTAATAATGGATCATCAATAATTAGAATTACTGCAGTAAACATGAGGGCAGTGAGGTCAGTGTAAGACCTAGCATTCATACTGGATGTTCTGTAGACAGTAGTCTGTATTTATTCTGTGGAAATTGAATTGAGAGATTTTATATACATATGGTAAATGTAGCACCAGAAGTAATGATCTTGATGCCTGTTTTATATGGTGTGTCTCCTTTTTTTTTTTCTGCCCCATACTCTTTCATCTGTCTTGTTCTTCTTGGTAACGTACTGAATGTATGTTAACATAAAATGGGGAACAAAAGAAAGGTTATACAGGGTTAGTTTGCTGTCTGTTACCACGGAGACAGGTAGATTTGCATGGAGCTGTAAACCCAAGACTATATGAAATTCTTAATTAAAGGGGTTTTCCAGGATTGTAATATTGATGACCTATCCTCAGATCGGCGGGGGTCTGACATGCGTGGCCTTCTCTTCATCCAGCTGATAGGCAGGGGTGTTGGACCCCCGCTGATCTCATATTGATGACCTGTCCTAAGGACAGAAAACCCCTATAATGACCTATTGCGATGTAACTTTATTTTTCATTTTAGATGCATTTGTGACAATACAAAAAAATGGTTGTGAAGATAGATATAGCGTGTAACATGGAGTTTTATATGAGACCATGAAGTCCCTATGTTGTGCTCTTTAAACATGGAGTTCAGTACTACAGATTAGGAGTTTTGGTTGTGTTAGAGTCTGTAGTATGTATATACAGTATAAGTAACAAGAAGTGGGACTGTTACTTCCCACAGAATATGTTCATTATGCATTATATGACCTATTACTGCTCTATTCATGGGCCATGGATCACCAGTGTCATTTCCCTGCTTTCTAAGATGTAATGTTGATGATATTACCCATTATGTGTGCAAGAAGGTAGAAGTAGCTATGTCTGTGCCCACAGTATATGTATTATGTAATTTCCCAGAATGTATACTGGATAACAGTAGCTATTAGTAGACATGCCATTGGGTTGACTTGACACACAGAGCCTGATTTATCATACATTTCCACCAGTTACCTGGCATGAAAAAGTTGCAAACTGCGTGTTAATGACTTTCACAACACCACAAGAGGCGTTTCTCCGCAGCCTTCGCCACTTTCCTGAAAAGGGTGTGGGGCCAGTGGCCCTGCCACATTTATCTTCTTTTATGCATAGATTTCAGCTCATCAACATGGGCTGCCGAAGGCTGTGCCTAATTTATGACGAGACGTACACGGACCCTGGCGGCACGTGGGGTTATCGTATGCATATATAGGAGCTAGACGCTGGCATAACACTAACCGTTGTATTTATAAGAAGACAGAAGGAGGCTTGATACTGCCCACAGGGTATACAGCAACTGGAGCTCTTGATACTGCCCATAATGTCTCCATGTTGCCTATAATAAATACAGGGAACTGGAAATAGGCATGACATTGAACCCAGGGAACACAGGGAGCTGGAAATGATCAGGATGTCCACGTGCTATGTGCCCTGTAGCTAGATAAATAATTTGTTATCAACACTCCCTTTTCACAGGCACCAAAATTTCACTCACACTTCTGTTCCCTTATCTATCATTTCTGGCACAAGTTATTACAGTGTGACAGCTGATCAGCAGCATCTATGTGACTGGAGTCTGTGAGATTTGTTCCTCACTTGAAAGCTGCTTTTAAAACTATAATAGTCTTAACCCTTTGTGCAGCTCAGCTCAGCCGCTGTCAGGTTTTGAACCCATGTATTGCAATTGGATTGGCGATTGACCTCAACCTGGCAGGCTATCTGGGTGGAATCTATGTAGAATGGAGTATTGTCTGTGTCACTGTGCCCTTAGAGACGTTATTATGAGAGTCTGGGACAAAGAAGAGGGAGGGATTATCGTAGTATTTGTATGTACTGGAAGACTGACAGTTCAATCTATGTACACATTATATATAGCAAAAATGTAGGTATGTATGTATATTCATAGAGGCAAGTAAATAAATCCGCTTCTGTAGATATACTCCCTGATAATTCAAGATCAAACATTTCTGGTATCCATAGATGCCAATTTATGAATCATTAAAGCTAAATATATGTATTATATATACAGTTGTGTTTGATAGTTTGTAGACCTTTCAAAATGTTCTATATTTCTTAATTTATTGAAGAAAATTATCCAATATTTCATGTCTGTGAGTGGCAAAAGTATGTGAACATTTAGGATTAGCAGATAATTTGTAGGTGAAATTAGAGTCAGGTGTTTTCAATCAATGGGATGACAATCTGGTGTGGGTAATTTGTTTTATTTAAAAAACAGGGATCTATCAAAGTCTGATCTTCATAACACATGTTTGGGGAAGGGTATTATGGCAAGAACAAAGGATATTTCTGAGGACATCAGAACAAGAGTTACTGATGCTCATCAGCCTTTAAAACATTACAAAACCTTCTCTAAAGAGTTTGGACTCACCAATCTACAGTCAGACAGGATGTGTACAAATGAAGGAAATTCAAGACCATTATTAACCTCCCCAAGAGCAGTTTATGAGCAGAGATCACACCGAGAACAAGGAGTGTAATAGTTCACTAGGTCAAAAAGGAACCCAAGGTAACCTCTAAATAGCAAAAGGATTTTCTCCCATTAGCCAATGTTAATGTACATGAGTCCACTAGCAGGAGAACAATGGTGTGCATATCAGGATTACAAGGAGAAAGACGCTGCTTTGCAAAAAGAACATTTGTGGCCATCTGCAGTTTGCTAAAGATCACCTGGACAAGCCTATTGGAACATTTGTGAACATTTTGTGCACGGGTGAGAACAAATTAAGAACTTTTTGGTTTGCATGATAAATATTATGTGAAACATTGCTGTGGTAGTATCATCATTTGGGCCTGTTTTACCGCATCTGGGCAACGACGAAATCATGAATTCCAAATTATACCAGCAAATTCTAAAGGAAAATGTAAGAACATCTGTCCGCAACCTGACTATCAATGGAATGTGGTTAATACAGGAAGGCAAAAAAAACCCTAAGCACACAAGACGTTCTACCAAATAATGGTTAAAGAAGAATAACGTTAAACTTTTGGAATGGCCAAGACAATGTCCTGACCTTAATCCAATAGAAATAGAAAGACCTGAAGTGAGCAGTTCATGGGAGGGAACCCACCAACATAACAGAGGTGAAGCTGAGGGAAGAATGGGCTAAAGTTCCCCCAAGCCAATGTCCGGGACAAATCAATAATTATCAGAAACGTTTATAGTTATTGCTGCACAAGGAGGTGACACCAGATACTGAAAACAAAGGTTCACATAGTTTTACCACTCACAGATGTGATATTGGATCATTTTCCTCAATATATAAATAACCAATTCTAACATGTTTTACTCATTTGTTTGATATGGTTATCTATATCTACTTTTAGGACATGTGAAAATCTGATATACAGTGCTTTCAAGCACCACTGTACTGATATTCTAGTTTAGCTCTCTTTACCACAACTCCCATTCTCCTTTGTGAAAGTCATTAGATTGACAAGACCTCCCATTGAAGACATGCATTGTTATATACACAGAATATAAGGCATATCCCTCTTTTAAGAATTAAATTGCAAGTTTGACAGCATTTGAGATTTTCTGTAGGTTCATTGTTGCAAACTGTCTTCTTACAATGATAGCAATAATATAGGTAAGTGCAAAACCTGAGTAATCAGAAGTTGTGGGGTGATCTATCACAATATAGTAGCAAACCCGAATGAACTTTGCTGATGATGAAAAAGTACATGCCACCTTCATATACTTTCTCTAGCTTTCCCAGCCCAGCTGATAATGACACATTGGCTGGTACAGTATGTTTGTCATGCACACAGGTAGTAAGTAATGAGCTCCATTGTGTTCCTATGTTGTTCCCCCTCCTATTCAATTCAACCAGTAAGTGGAAGAAGGCCTTTTTCTGTATTAAATTCAGAGTGTGCATGTGTAGCATGAATGTATATAGTGAAAGGAGATAAATTGAACATAATTATCTGTGCCATGTAATTGTCCAGACAAAGCAGCCTTTATTTTACAGGTCCCCACTGGGGCAGGTGGATTTCTTGTCATGTAGATAATGGACCTGTGGGGTCCCTTATTAAATGTCACATTTGCACAAGAAGATTTTTGGGTAGTTGTTTAGTGTTGTATCTGCAGGACTAAAGTGACACACACATCTTTTAAGTCTATATGAATCAATCTATTGATTGAAGGGATCAATTTATTGTCCTTTCACTAATTCCAACGACTGATCAAATCATCTTAGCCCAAAACATCTAACTAATTAGTAACGACTTTTCAGCTTTCAACTTAATTACCATTTGAAATGTCAGGTTGTGGTTTGGTCTTTAGTCAGTGTGATCAATACGTGTACATAGATTTGCTACATATAAGGAATACTCCGTGTAATTCACACCATGTAGAGTCAGGTTGTGATGGTTAAGAGTATCAAAACTGGTGCGAAAAAAAGTGGAGTAGTAGCCTATACCAGCCAAGCAGATTGTAGACCTTATTTCTTAAAAGCCCATTTGATAATTAAAGATAATAATTCCTATGGGAAATTCCTCTATATTTTCTCTGTGCCAGTTTTGCTTATTCTTTGCAATATGTCTACTTTTCTTAGTCTTCTTAGTATCTCCACTTTTCATTAGTTTGTACCAGTATTCGGCCCAGTCCAAATTCCAAAATTCAATTTGTAGTAGAACCGCATTAATACTGCCTTTCTTGTATTTTCATGGTAGGACCCATGAGTACATGGTAACGAGTCAAAAACCAACTTTCGAGGCAATGAAAATACTTTTTCTTTACAGTGATGGTCTGGCCCATATTTATTATTAAGTTGTAATGTCAGGAAATTGGAATCTACTATTTGACAACCCTGCAAATGGTGTTTCCACCTGCGGCAAATGTCATTCCTATATCCATTAACTTACATATACTGTGGCCAACATTAAGCCAACAGCCTTACAAAAATGACACAATAATTATAAAGAAAATGTACAGCTAAATTCAAATCTAGGTGAGACCTTTGCAGAGTATTTCCCTTCTAGTAGTAATATACTTTTGCATTATTACTGATATCTGGGTACATTGCTGGTGGGATGCTAAGAACACAGTCATATATAATTGTGTATTGTGTTTCATAATGTTCTAAGGATTATACACTAAGGTGGTGATTTACTAACAGAAATACCTCTATATTAGGCTTATTTATGTTACAGATTGTGGCTCAAAGGTCCTTTGCGCCACAATCTATGACTTTTCCATGCTCATGCCAGGTCTACAAAAGTGGGCGTGGCATGTCCTACACTTGTTTTAGGTATAGAAAATGGTCTATATCTATGCCAGCAAGGGAGCTGGCGTAGATTTAGAAGCAGCGGTGGATCTGCCGAAGTTATATAGAGGATCCAGCGCAGGGCCTTATTAAGACCGGTGTCTAAAACGCAGAACTTAATAAATTAACCCCTACATTTTTCAATTTGTCTGTATAGCATGAGAAAATGTGGCAATAGTTATGGCTTGAGTGGTAATAAGCTCTGTATATACAAAAGAAGAGAAAGGAGCTGATATCTGTGGTGCTGGGACTGTTAGTATATCCAGTAATATACTCAATTGGCTAACTGTAGATATGATCCAAGCTAAGTTAAATAAGGTAAATGTGAACAAGGCTCCGGGTCCAGATGGATTACACCCAAGAGTGCTTAAAGAGCTCTGTTCAGTCATTGTTGTGCCCCTGTTTATAATTTTTAAGGATTCTCTAGGTACTGGTACAGTGCCAAGTGATAGGCGCAAGGCAAATGTGGTGCCCATATTAAAAAAAGGATCTAGGTCCTCTACAGGTAATTATAGACCAGTTAGTTTAACTTCTTTTGTTGGAAAAATGTTTGAAGGACTCTTAAGGGACTATATACAGGAGTATGTAAATAATATTATAAGTGATAACCAACATGGGTTTACCAAGGACAGAAGTTGTCAGACTAACCTGATTTGTTTTTATGAGGAGGTGAGTAGAAGCCTGGACAGAGGAGCGGCTGTGGATGTAGTGTTTCAGGATTTTGCAAAGACTTTTGATACTGTCCCTCATAGACGTTTGGGTGTATTTGTAGATGGTAGATTGTATAACAGTATACAATGTCAATCAGCTGCTTCTAAGGCTACCAGGGAATTGTGCTGCTTCAAACGAGGCATGGACTCGCGAGACAGGGATGTAATACTACCACTTTACAAAGCGTTGGTGCAGCCTCATCTGGAATACGCAGTCCAGTTCTGGGCACCAGTCCATAGAAAGGATGTACTGCAGCTGGAAAAAGTACAGAGGAGAGCGACTAAACTGATAAGGGGCATGGAGGGTCTTAGTTTTGAAGAAAGATTAAAAGAATTACATTTATTTAGTCTTGAGAAGAGACATCTAAGGGGGGACATGATTAACCTATACAAATATATAAATGGGCCATACAAGAAATACGGTGAAAAACTGTTCCATGTCAAATCCCCTCAAAAGACAAGGGGGTACTGCCTCCGACTGGAGAAGAAAAAGTTCAGTCTCCAGAAGCGTCAAAGTTCTTTACTGTAAGAACGGTGAAGCTGTGGAATAGACTTCCTCAGGATGTGGTCACAGCAGGAACAGTGGACAGTTTTAAAAAGAGTTTAGATGAATTCTTAAAAGTAAATGACATTAAAGCTTATTAAAACGTGTAGAAATCTGAGTCTCACTTCCTTCTGAGATTCGCATTCCCACCTATCCCTTGGTTGAACTTGATGGACTTATGTCTTTTTTCAACCGTATTAACTATGTAACTATATGTAAGATGTCTAAGTTGTGAATCTTAATGAAAAATAAGCAAATTTGTTAAAATTCAATTCTGGTCCTATTCGGCCAAATCGCCCATCATATTCGATTTGGGTCCAAATAAATTCTACCTGAATATAAAATGGTGAATCTGTCTTTTCCTCCCTTTCGGTCTGTCTCTCTACCTCTCTCTCCTTGATTCTCTCATATCAAACCACATAAAATTTGGATTCGGTAAAGTCAGATTTTTTTTTAAAAGCCTCAAATTTCAGGATCAATTTGCTCATTTCTTGTATCCTCTAATACCACTTTCATTCACATCTTTTGGCACAAATTATTACATATTTTTTTTAGAATCTGTGTCTGGTGACCAACATTTAATGGCATTACCCTTCAGTCATTAAGGTTTAAATTATTGAACATGCAGCTGCAGCACAGAAAGGGTTAAACAGCATCTCAGAAAATAGCAGTAGAGAGCAGCTGAAGAAGAGACATGACAGGTTGGCTTAAGAATAAAATATCTTTCTAATGTATATGATTTTACAGATGCTTTCTATGGTGGCTAATATTTTCTGGATGGAGGGTAGTTAAAACATTGGGTTTTGATGAATGCTGTGTTGCTGTTACTGATGTTTATGGAGTTTGTGTAGTTTGCACGTCAGTCTGCTCTGTTTGCATGATATACACTGAGATAGATCGGTGGCTGGAGCACGCTGTGTGAGG
Organism: Bufo bufo; assembly: GCF_905171765.1. NCBI lineage: Eukaryota > Metazoa > Chordata > Amphibia > Anura > Bufonidae > Bufo > Bufo bufo. Next base: position 96,475,258 of record NC_053389.1, on the reverse strand, counting down.
GAGAGCATTGGTGAAGCTATGCCCCCCGCCCCTGTCACAGAGCAGCTTAGCCCCCTCCCTTCTTTTTGCTTTTGTATGCACATGCAGGGACCCTGAAGAGGCTGTGGAGAGAATTCCCTAAAGCCTTTACTCTTTGTCTAGTAGAGTAGTGTATCCGGCTATCGTTGCTTCTGTCTTCCACAATTTTCCAGCTTAGTAGAGGGAACTAGTCTTCTGAACAACAGAGGGTAAAGTCTAACACCAACGGGAGTCCCAAGTCCCCTCGCAAGCTGACTGTCGGTGGGAGTAGTGGACCTGTCAGGAATCTATCTACCTTCCTGTCTGAGCATGCTGAGAATCTGAGCATCCTTCCACATCTTTCTTGGATACAGAGAAACCAAATCAATCTTCCAAGTCCTAGAGAAATCTTACATCTGGCAACTATCTTGAAACAAGAGCGAGTGAATTTATCGAAGGCTCATATGTACACAATCCTTGTACAGAGGAGTCTACATGCATAGTACTGAGGAGAAGCATAGCAGGTGAGACCATATTTACTATACAGAAACTTGCCTGTATTCGCACGGTACAGCACAGTCGTAAGCTTGCATTTAGCTGTAAGCATTGGTCCTCTAGCGTACATTTTTCTGATGAGCCTATAGTTATCTGCCAGCCCTCCCCCCACAAGACATTGCCCCTCGTCTCTTTCTCTCTTAATTTTCTGTGCCTGCCTGGCTGATGAATGGGTGAGCGTTCTTTTGCAAGGACCGGCATTTGATGAGCCACGGGAGCCTGAACTCTTTTTCCATTCTTTTTTTTCTTCCTCTTACGATAGATATTGAGAAGTGGTTGTTAAGCTGCTGGAGAAGACCACTAAAGAACGCAGTGACGAAACTGTGTGCTGGTGTTAAAAGAAGTGGGGGTGACACTAACAGAGAGGGTGGGCTCCTCTGCCTATGTTCAGAGAGGAGGCGAATGGGGGAGTGAAAATAAAGTAGCAGTGTATTTCATCGGAAGAAGGATATCTGATAAAATGGACTGCCTGGGAGTCAGCTAGAAAGAAGAAGTATTGACAAGGAACTTTCACTCTTTAACAAGAAAGGGACTTTTAAGCCCTTAATAAGACCATGCTTTTTGGAGCACATTAAGTTTATAGTTTAATTCCTCTATGCTGTGATGTACCGGCAGTAGGTGGAAATCTCACTATCTCATCTGGGAGTGAAAGTACCACAGCTACACCTTCGCTTCTCTCACATCTTTGAATGGATTTTTGTTCTTCTTGCAGCTGGAGTCTGCATTCATATCTAAAATGCAAGGATTTTTCAAGAGGACTTCAAGAAATAGTTTCTGTTCCATAAATGTTCAAAAGGGATCTCTACAAAATCCACAGGGTTATTGTGCAGATTTGTTAATAACCTGGATGGTAATCTGATCGACAGTTACCACTGGATATACACTATTTATTTCTTGCATTTCTGGAATGGGATTCTTGAATCTCACACAGTCTAAGGTGTTTGAGAACCACGTATGTTTGGAACTTGAGGATTTCCAGAATAAAATCATTCTTGATCACACGGGGCCTTTCTCCTGCTGACAACAATCTGAGTCTACCATGGTGTCCTAATTGGAAAATGGATACTTGTAGTTGTTTTAAATGCTTTGTATATTTGAGCCATATATGACTTTGAGAAGGAGGATGTAAAACTGGATTGGGAGAAAGCATTGTGGAGACCACAGCTAGTCCCCCAAGAGATTTTGCCATGACTGGCTGCCACTACCCCGCTCCAGCTTCTGAGCGGGACCGGATCTACCAACATAAAGTCTCCCTGGTTGTCCGCTATTTTATGATCCCATGTAACATTTGCCTCATCCTACTTGCTACTTCAACGCTTGGATTTGCAGTTCTACTCTTCCTCAATAATTGTAGGTGTGGCGAGTGCCAAAACCCCATTAACCATTCTATGAGCTGTCAAGCATTGTGCAGTAGAGGTTAATGTGGGAGTGAATGTGACCAATGCTGCAGCGTCAGATAAATCATTGCTCATCGCCTGCTTTTCTGAAACTGGTCATGGGTTGTCTGTGTGCGAGCAGAGACGTGTGAATCCTCCTCATTAAACCCACCGTGTTTTTTTTTTTGCCTGAGTGACAGGATTTGAGCTTTGCAAGGGAGGTGCTTATACCCTTGGTTTACTGACCTAGTTTCTTTTGCCCGGTGTACCACGAGATCTTAAAGTCATTCGGTTAATTGAATAGTTGTTTGCTTGCTCTCTGCTGATGTATCCTTTTCAAGAATCCCAATTTGTGTGAATGAATCTTTACAATAGCAATGGTTCACTTTTTTAGTACATTCTATAGCTATCTAAGTCAGGGATAGACAAATCCAGGGTGCTCATATACTTCCGGTTCCTTCATTTAGGGGATTCTTATGGCTTCATTTAAAATGATAGGGAATTATTGAGATGATATATGTTTTGATTGCCTCATCACCTTCATTATCTTTCGGATGTTAATTACTGTTTATTATCCGCTTTAGTACTTCATTGACCCTTATAGAATGTCAGGAAAAATGACTGAAGATTTACTTAGAAACACTGTAGTACTGTGCAGAATATTCATAGAGATAGTACTGTAAAAAGTGAATAATAGAATTCTAACTTTTGACCATAAATTCACACAACATATTGAAGATTTACATAGACTACTTTACTCTCATCTGACACAATCCTCTGGGTCCCTGAATTGATATTCTGAACAGTGCAGTAGGATCTACTGTAGAGATAGATGCCCTCTACTGGCCAATTTCAGTAATGCCTTATTTGAGCTGAGGGAGCCAACCGTTGAAATGTAATCTTCTTTTAGACACAGTAATACTCTATCTATATTCTGGTAAATAGATCAGATTCTTCTCCCAGACACTTATCTTTAGTGACAATATGTTTCCGATTCACCTATAGATAATTCTAAAAGCATCCAAACAAGTAGAGATGAGCGAAGTTTTGAAAATTCAATTAAGCAGCTTTGCCAAAATTCACCAAGAAATTTGATTCATTACGAATTAATTTGTCACGAATTACTATAAAATCGGGTATACCCAGGCCACACCCAGGGTATGCCTTAGGGTACGGCCACAAGGAGAGACCATGCTGTGAGCGGGTTGTGGCCATGTTATGGTGAAGAACCGCCAAGTAGCCCGAAGCTGCCTTTAATGGCCGCGCGGCACCATTAATGCACCTTTAAACAGGGGCTGTTGCTGGTATATGGTTTGGCTGGTTAGATCTCCTGCGGGTAATTTGGCAGTAAACACAGAATATTAAGCAGCTCTGGCATACCCACTTCTCCAACCCCAGTGCTCTCCTGCCCTACAGATGGGAGCCCTTTTTCTGCCATCTGCTTTTCCTCCGTTTCCACATCATCTAATATTGATGAGAATATGTCATTAGTAACATCCAGCTCCTCCTCTCTCTGCATCTTGCTGACGTTTCTAGGACATGGAGACTTTTGAAGGATGATTTTGAAGAAATAAAGCCAGAAAAAGATGAGGATGGCCATCATTAAGACCTGGCCCCCCTAAGGGATCCAGACTGGCCGGTATTGGTTGGCACGCTGGCAGTGGAATCATAAAGGCTTCCTTCTTATTGGTATTGAATTACATATCGTAGTTTATGGCTGATGTAGGAATAAGTAAATGTAGGAATAAATAAATAAAACTGATGCAGAATAAGTCACCCTGCACACTCGCTCGCCAATATTATTCTATTAATCGTTTTCAGCAACCCTGTCCCTAGCACATGAGCGGTTGCCAGGTCTCTCCCTATACTCAGTTCACAGGACAATGGTGGAGACCATGCGGGATAAGGGTTTTATAGGACTGTGACATCACAGGGGATGGCTATCTGCGGATTGGCTGGCTGCATGGCATTATTGGTGATCTTGCGTTCCTAGGCTTATCTCCTCTACATTTAGTTTCGCTTTGTAAGACATGCAGCCGCCTATATAGGAAAACATGATTCGATACCACGAAGTGCGAGGGAAACTTTGGACTGTATTCCACTTCGAATGCTTCGCTTCGCTCAATACTACAAACAACAAACCAAATATACTGTATGTACTAATGTTGTGATTGAAAGGTGGACTCACTGTTGTCATCCCCAAGGTTAAAGTTCAGGAACAGAGCACTATCTGGCATTTGGAGCATTAGATATGACAAGGACATAGCTGGGGTACAGTGAACTTGGCATGGCATGAGTATGTTGGGGAGTAGGGAGGACCAATAGGCAGCCAGCAGAGTTGGTATTCTTTATAAGCCCTTCCATAATGTCAGTGTTACTTTGCAGCTTAGATACACCACTCACTTTAATGAGGTTTGAAAAACCCCTTGTTATTTTGTAGATTGCACAACAGTAAGTTGATTGTGGGATATTATCTCTGTAGAAACCACAAAGCATTCGTTGATTTGATATTGGTTAGTATGCATTCATTTTTATCCATGCCTGCAGTTCTACAGAGCAAAAATAAAAGCCTTGGCTCTATATCCTAGCTAACAGGAAGGGAACCTTCCTTTATTACCTTAAAAAGCAATAGAAGGGATTTAAAAAAGTGTCTATGGAGTGTAAAAAATTTCACTTCACAAGTCAGTAAGATGTGCATTATTGACGTGCTTTATGTATTATATTGCTTATCATTACTCATGGAGATAGATTATAATAATGTGAGAAGGTTAACACCGTTTCCTTCACTTTTATCTGTTGACTCCTTCATTTTACATTTTGATCAGTTATTGATTAAATCTGCACACGGTTAATTTAATAATAAGCCATTGCCTTTTTAAGGGCAGCACATTATGTGAATGTGAATTAGACGATACATGCCTGCTACAACTGTCATTGAAAAGTTATATTACATAGTTTATGATACAGTTCCTGTTCACCAAAATGTATATAGTAGGCACAAGGATCAGCTGTAAGCTGCAGGGGAATCCGGCAGCAAGTGTTTAGTTACCTTCCAGATCCACCGCAGGGATTACATGGTGCTCATTGAAATCTGTTTATGTAGAGCATGGATGTGCTAGGTCCTTGAGAGTGAGACATATTCTTTGCAGCTGGTTAATATATGAGAGTAATGAGTGGTATACCCCCTATTATCTTGGAATTATTTAAAATGGTGCTTGAAAATTATTTTTCAAAACCAGAAAATGTCATTAGTTGCACACCTATCTGCATAGAAACTAGGGCATAGATATGTGGCTGTATAGAACCCATATAACATTCAAGTACACCTACTAATAACTATACATCACACAAGTGTATATGCAAAAATACCAACTTCTCAAGTTAAAATTAATTAAAGGGGTTGTCTGGATTCGGAGCTGAACCCGGACATACCCAGAATTTCCCCAAGGCAGCCCTCTGAGATGAGCATCAGAGCATTTCATGCTCTGATGTTCTCCCTTGCCCTGCCCTGGATTGCGCACGCCAAGGTTTTTTTTTGTTTATAACTACACACTGCTGGGCCGAGGCTTCCATCTAGCTCTGTTCCCGGTGATGTCACTGGCTCTGATGGGTGGGCTTTAGCACTGCCATAGCCGTTTTACAGGCTCACTGCTGGGTGGAAGTCTTCGCCTAGTAGTCCTTATGGAGAGCCTGCTACATCACTGGAAATTTATGAAATGCCTTTGTCCTGCGCAATTCAGCGCAGGTCAAAGGAGAGCATCGGAACATGAAATGCTCTGATGCTAATAACAGGGGGCTGCCTGGGTGAAAATGTAGGTAACCCCTTTAAAAGTACCTAGGTAGTACAGCATAATCCGTAACACATCTAGTATGTGAACTCACTATATTTTAACACAGGCTGTGTACACCAAAAAACCTAAATAGGTATATTACATATGCAGCAAAAAGGTAAAACTTACCAACCAAGGAGGGAGTTGTGCCACTACGCACTTGTGATGTTCTGTTACCAGGTATCTTTTTAATCTTTTGTATGATGCATAAAGATATGCAAGATTTGGGGGGTGGGGGAGATTTGTTCATTGTATTTGATGTGCTACCTTTTTAATTTCTTTTAAAGAGAACCTAAACTTTTGTCGAAACTATGATCATGCAGCAGCACTTCTCAGAGTGCTCTGCCCTGTCAGGTTTCATAGATTCTGTTTGGCATTTCCAGCATGCAGAGTACGGATCTACAGAAAGTATATGGGATATGTAGTCCGTATGCTGGACAACAGAGCAGAGCACATGAAAGCCAACAGTGCAGAGTGCTCTGAGAAGAGCTGCTTCATGATTGTGGTTTCGCCAAAGGTTTAGGTTTAACTTGATCTCAATGAACTTGGAGAACTTGGCGTTATTGAGGACAGGATTAATAGCACCATTTCTATTTTTGCAGATGACACTAAGCTGTGTAGTACTATAAAGTCTATGGAAGATGTCCATAAACTACAAGCTGACTTGAACACTCTGAGTGATTAGGTATCAACTTGGCAAATGAGGTTCACTGTGGATAAATGTAAAGTTTTTCATGGGTGTTATTGGGTGTCCTTGTAGATGGTAGATTAAATAACAGCATACAATGTCAATCAGCTGCTTCTAAGGCCACCAGGATATTGTCATGCATTAAACGAGGCATGGACTCGCGAGGCAGGGATGTAATACTACCAGTTTGCAAAGCGTTGGTGCAGCCTCATCTGGAATACGCAGTCCAGTTCTGGGCACCAGTCCATAGAAAGGATGCACTGCAGCTGGAAAAAGTACGGAGGAGAGCGACTAAACTGATAAGGGGCATGGAGGGTCTTAGTTATGAAGAAAGATTAAAATAATTGAATTTATTTAGTCTTGAGAAGAGACGTCTTAGGGGGGACATGATTTACCTATACAAATATATAAATGGGCCATACAAAAAATACTGTGAAAAACTGCTCCATGTAAAATGCTAAATGTATAATGTAAAATGCCCTCAAAAGACGAGGGGGCACTGCCTCCAACTGGAGAAGAAAAAATTCAGTCTCCAGAAGCATCAAAGCTTCTTTACTGTAAGAACTGTGAATCTGTGGAATAGACTTGGTCACAGCAAGAACAGTGGACAGTTTTAAAAATGGTTTAGTTGAATTCTTAAAAGTAAACAACATTAAAAATGCTTATGAAAATGTAGAAATCTGAGTTTCACTTCCTTCTGGGATTCGCGTCCCCACCTATCCCTTAGTTGAACTTGATAGACTTATGTCTTTTTTCAACCGTATCAACTGTGTAACTATGTTACAGTAATACTCCTGCTAGTTTTTTTTACGGCCTACACAAAATTAAAAGGGAATAACCGGCAGAGATATCTTCTGGAGTAGCTCTTGTGGTAAGGCAGATTAATGCTGAAAGACTTGTCTACATGGGTGAGAACGCATGCATCATTAAAGGGCTATTCCAGTTGTCAGAAGGTATCCCCTACTGCTGGGACCCTCACTCATCAGTCCCTTCTACAGGCTTGAAGGGACTGTTGATGTTTTGAAATCTCACTATGTAACATCATTACTTCTATTTTTGTTGGCCATCAAACCTGAAATATTCTTATTTTGTTTCTCTTAATGAGAGCACTAAACTAGTTTTGTATTGGCTAACATGGTTCCAGACTTTTTCCTTTTTATTTTGACATGCATGGCTACCTCTCAATTAATTTTCTGTCTGGATGCAGCTACTGCCTCATAAGGGAGGATGGTAGTCAGGGGATCCCCATTCTGGAGATAGGTGCAGATCCCAGAGGTCAGGACAAACAGACATCTTGTAGATATGCCATATAGGGTCTAAGATGGGAGTACCCCTTTAAGAGATCAACAGCACTATCAGTGCTTGGTGCCAGTGACATATGCTAAATGTCATGTAATCATGCACACACAGATCATGCAAATACATTCTTCATTATTATAATTTATTTACAACAAATGCAGCGTTTAGTTGCAGATAGGTAGTGGTTCTTGTCCTGGATCATGCCTGTACTATTAGGCCTCTTTCACGCGAGCATTATGGATTCTCTCAGGATGCATTCAGTGAAACTTGCATCATTTCCAGAGCAAGTTCAGTCAGTTTTGTCTGCATTCACGCGTGTGAAAAAAAAACTGAAGAGTTACAAACAACATCTCCTAACAACTATCAGTGGATAACGCATTGCATCCAGACTGCATCCTGGTTACATCCGGATGCAATGCACTTTTCACTGAAGCCCCATTCAATTCTCTGGGTTCAGGCCAGTGAAAAACGCAGAATATAGAACATGCTGCGATTCTCACGCAACGCAGAAATGATGCGTGAATTACAACGCTCATGTGCACAGACCCATTGAAATGAATGGGTCAGGATTAAGTGTGGGTGCCATGTGTTCACTTCATGCATTACACCCACGCGGAAAAACTGCTCGTGTGAAAGGGGCCTTAGGGATGAGGTTGGGTGCAGGACAAGACCCAGCCTTTACTTTGGATATCAACAAAGCACATATTTTGGGAAAGAAAAATGTTGACCTGACCTCCAGTTGGATCTCTTTACATTTTCAGCTCTTCATAGGAAGACAAAGTGAAATAGTTCATGTGGTGCTATGTTCTCAGCTTCCTAGTGGAGACACTTATGTGTACCGAGAGCAGCACAGCCCATCAGTGTTTTATTTGTGACCCATGATCTTGTTTGCTGTGTAATCTACAGTTACAAGCATATCCCTCTCCAACGAGGGACTTCCAAGAGCTGCATTAGGCTGACATGTCACAAGGCAAAATAGTATTAACTACTGTAGAACAGTCTCCCGTCATGCTGCCGGGAAATAAGTGCATTAATAATGCATCTGTCATTACGTTTCATTTCTCTGTATGAAATTTCGAACCAAATATAAGCATCACATAATGGAAATTTGTAGCTCTATTTCCTATAGACACACAACAGAGATGCCTGGATACATTTTCTTCCTTTGAGACTTGGTTGTGAAATGAAAGTTTTATTTCTGAACTAGACTATAGAATAGTGAATCCATGTTTGCTGCTTGGAAAAGGAACACAATTAAAAATGATATCACCATTATCTCCCCTCCTGGCTGACAAATAACTTCTTAAATAGCTGATTAATATCTGCCAGAAATATTTATTTTCCTCCTGCCTTCAACAATCACTTGATCATAATATAAGAGTGACTGTGCATTGGCACAATGCCTAGTTTTCCCCCAGCCCGCTTGCTTCACTCTCCCTGATAGAAGCTTATTCCATATCTCTTTACAGCTATTAACAATTGCAGAATATTCTGAATATGCAAATGTGATATATATATATTTTTTTTTAAATAGGATAAGACCAAGTAAGGCTGATTAAACCAGCAGTCCATCCTAAGGTTTCCATTTTCTTGCACAGTAGGTAGTGCATACCTCACTTAGATTTTTCTAAGGTTATAATGAAATACGGAATGTTGGAGTTGGGAAATATCTGTTTGCTATGTTGAACTCAAATTTTTTTGCTAACCCCAATGCGTGTCTTGGTTCATCGATCAGTGGAGCCTTGTGGTAATGTGACTCAGATAGCGATCTTTTAAGTGCTGATATTTCTGCAGCACAGTATGCTATTATTTTTATTTTTTTCTAATCAACACCATTGTATAAGGCTGTTTTGCTCGTGTGACTGCCCACCCATTGAAATTTTACACATTAAGATATTATTTTTTTTACTTTGTGGCACCCCTACTGGTCAACCAGTTGGACTTCAGACACCTACAGCTAGAGCTTAAAATAGAATATTTGCTAAAGTTCCTTTTGCTGTGGAGCTTTGAACAAATAACTCAAGAACACAGAAAATAACATGTTATTTTACCCTTGAAGAAGAATGTGTCATTTTTATTTCTTGTAAGGTTGTTTTACACTAGGAGACCCCTACTACTAGCTGAATGCTGATTGATTATGTACACAAAAGGTAGACCTTACCTATATTTATGACAGGTGCCCATCACTGGTATGGTTTTGAAAACCCCCTGAGTAAAAACAATCAGAGCAAACATTTAGTGTTCTTGTCTCTTGTTATTACCCCTCATGACACTAAGCACCCCAGGCACATGCCATTTCCCCCCTAGCTACACCACTGTAGACATCACAGTTGCATCTCCATCAAGGGATCATCTTAACCAGGGCTATATACATTTTTCAGATAGTCTAAAAATCTCGTTCAGTTAGAAGACTTTTTATGCATTGTGTTATGTATAATTATATGTACTATTTTTTTCTTCTTCTGCAGATAAACCAGGCAGCCTGATTCTGAACCCCCAAACTACAATACAGGATGGTGAGTACTATACTTATTTCTATGGAAATTCATAGCTCAATGAGTAGACCATGATTATTAAGCTATACACATCACATCTATGTCAGCTGGACCCACAGATTTTGGTGGGTGTGGCCAACCATCTAATGTTAATGGAGCTTACCAACTGTCCCCTGAGAGACGATGCCAGGGGGAGATCAAGATGGGGCATGTGGGATTTTAACTGCTCCATCCTTTTATTCCCATGGACATATGCCAAGCATACTGTATGTATGCGAAGAATCAGCAGAGATAGTCGTTGGCTGAAAAAAGCCAAAAATCCGGTCAACATTTGTCTCAGGTGTATGGCCAGCTTTAGACTACTGTAGTGCTGAAAGGTCATAGCACTATATAACCTGAGGGCTAGAATCACTATCTTGTGTGGTTTGACTATTATTCTTTTATCTCATATAGAGAAATCTTTCTAACATTAATAAATATAGGGCTGGAGAATTGAAAAACCATGGCATCATACAACAGGGCTCCAGGAAAGGTGTCCAGGAAAGAGTTGCATGCTCATTTATAGAAATTATCCATTGTTCTTAAAAATTTATGGAACATATTGTAAAAAATGGGATACAATGAACACCAGTGTACTTCTCACATATCTGACATTGAAGGACATGTATGATAGATTGCTTTATATCAACCAACCATATATTGGATATCGTATCAGATGTCAGATGTAGATCTTTATATGTTACTTTCAAATGTGAGGCCTTGCTGAATTAGGAGCTTGTTTCAGTTTCAGAACCAGGGCCACCTAAGGATCTTCTGGTACTCAGTGGGCCAGTCTGACCCAGTGATTATATATATTTTTTACAGTAGTTTATGCTATACATGCAAAAGCCTGGTTAATTGCATATGTGCACCTCTTTCCAAAATACCTATACATGTAATTTAATATGATAATGGAATGCACACATTTACTAATTAAATCCTATATGCTAATGAAATATCATTAAAAGGTCTGTGGGATGTTTGCAACATGGTTGGATCATTGAGAGTTGCTATATGATTGTATTTAAGACAGAACATAGATTTGGGCAATGAATTAAATGAATGAAATTGGGCAGCTCTATTGATTAAAAGATCCATTTCTTACTCCCTCTTTTTTTCAAAATTACATTAAAATCAATTATTTCCCTTAGTGACAACGTTACTTATCCAAGGCCCTGCAAACAAGGCAAAAAGCAATATCAATAAAATTACCCTTCTTGTCACTTTACAAACCACAGAACCATTTATTTTTCATCTCGAATTTTGACAATAAAGAAATCTCTTCTAAGGTCTGAGAGGAAAGCAAGATGGCTGCTCCCAGTTCTAGTTATGTTTGTCTCTAAAACTGTTATTGGCTTATTCCAGGGATAACTGTTTGAATAGGATGTTGGATATCATCTTTTAATTTGAAGGCACTTTTAATATTACATTATGTCAATGCATACTGTAACTAGTAATTCTCTCATTTGACAAGCTGTTGAAATCTTAGACAATGTGTTTTATGATGTGCCTTGTAAATGTAATGAGTTATGAATATGGGCTTAAGGTTGCTTAGTCAAATAATTCTTTTAGCAGGTATTGATTAGATCATTAGAAGAGACCCTAGTAAGTATGAGTTAGCACTTACTATATCCACTGTATAATCATGGTTAGTAGAAGCCCTAGGAATGCACATATTATGCATTGTAGACTCAAATGCGTTACTACAAAATATTCAGGATTGGTACCAAAAGACTAGTTGACAGTGTGAGCTCAAAAGTGAACACAAAGTGTAAGTGTCATTTCAGTTTATTTTTTAATATAGAGTAGGGACAGGGATGTTAAGCATTTTGTAATATACTTTATTAGGGAAATGTGCTAAGTTTTACTAGAAAACAGGGTATTAAAAGTCTCCTTAGCAGCCCTTTAAATGAGCATTGCTAAGTAGTCTGTCTTCAGCATCTACTGAGCGCTGAAGATAACTATGTATACATATAGAGGCTTCCAGCCTGGCTCTTAGCTCATTGCCCCTGCCCCTGACTCACTATATGTGCCCTATTACTGTTGCTAACTGCTGGCAGCTCTCTACATGGCTCTTACTCATGCCTCTCTCTTAGTTATTGAATGCAGCAAAGAGAGTGGAGAAAGGGCTTCCAGTGCTTAATGCTGACAGTAAGGGTATTGAAGAACTCTTATTGTCAGTACAGAGGGGTGCAGCCCTGCCCATCTTTCTATCTTCTCAGCTTAGACATATCAGGAAGATAGGAAGAAGAGCAGGGTTGCTACTTACTGCTACATACTGAGTTGTATACTTATTGTCAGTGCTAAAATCTGGAGAAGCAAAAATATTGAACAGGACGCTTAAAATGGAGCAAAATAATAATGTTTTATTCGTGCTCATATAGGAAGGAGGTGAAACCTATGTAAATCAACTAGGACTGATCCGTCTGTCCTGCATGGTCTAACCTCATGTTAAATCGTAGACACTACCTAAAGGGTGTATAGGAGGTCTATTGTAAATATCATGAGGGGATAGACGGACTAAAATATCTAAAATCCACCGCACTGACACTCGGATATGGTGCTCCGAACGGCAAGGTACTGCCTGACCAATTGTAATGTGCTGACGGAGTTAGATGCTGTGTGTTATAATCCCTGGGTAACCTGGATCTAAGTCACAGATCAATCACAGGAGCTAACACACACTGCAACTAATTGACCTGACCAGTGACCAATGTATCACTGAACAGCGGTGGTTAGTGTGAGGAGCAGCTGTGCACTATGCCGACTCACAGACTCTATCCACCATGTAGGTGAGTAAACCACATAGACCAATACTGATGCTGGCTGACATTGAACGCCAACAACCAGCAGGTCTGTACACACTGAGCTACGGCTCTACGCGTTTCTGTGCAGATTGTTACATGCACGTCATCAGGAGCCAAGTAGCCACTACACCTAGACTGCCTAAAGCCGATCACAGAGGTTTAGAATCGGCTTTCTATACAGTGTTTAGTCAAGCTCCACCGAATCCTAGTGTGGGAGACGGTGTGCTGATTGTTGCATATGGTCTCGGCTCTGTACTGGCCGCGAGCGGCCAGGCAGACGCCGCGATTTAAAGAGGAACACCACGCCCCCAAGAACACGCCTCCTGCCGGCAGCCAATCCACCAGATGAGACAACCATACTGGGCTGGTCCACTGACGGCTGTGGAGGAATCAGGAAGTGTTCAGGGGGTCAAATCTGGAGACCCCATTTTCTTTTCATTTCCCTGTGCTCAGTAAATAAGAAGGAGGTGAGGGAAGAGACACATGTACAGCAGTAAAAGCTAGGGCTCATGTAGGTAGGCAGGGGCCAGAGTAGTGAGCTAAGAACAGGCTAAGAAGCCTACAGTACCTCTGTATGGACACTTAGTTGACTTCAGTGCTCAATAGAACGCTGAAGATGGACTCTCCTTCGCAGTTCTTTGTTGGAGCATTATTAATGAGAAGCATTATTTTCTAGTAAAAAGAAAAATCTTTCCCTAATAAAGTGCCATATATAAAAAAAAATGTTTAATATCACTGTCTGTACATAACATTTAAAAACCAAAACACTTACACCTTTACTTTTCTGTGTACAGATATGTAGGGCACAGTGAGCCTACATGTACCTGTCACCTATGCACTCAGTAGGTCACCTCTGTAAGGTCTCCTTGTAGTATTTCTAAATTAAAGGGATAAGTAATAGTAAATTATTAGCTTGGAAAGAATTAGCTAGTTGTATTCTTTTCAGTTTTATATATACAAATATACAAAAATGAGATGGGACATTTATTGAAGCTCCTAATTATTTCCAGGAACATGGGCCTTTGTCTCTTTTAATAAAAGGAGGCTTTGCTTAAAGCAAACCTATACATTGGTAAAACAATTCAAAAGCAAATAATTGTTGTGATTGGATGCAGACCTTGGCCTAGTTTCTTTGTATGGACCATTCTAGCTGTTAACGGAATGACCCAATTGAATAATGTGACCTATATGACAGATTTTGAATGCAGTACTCTCATCACCTTAAAGCTGAACTATTAAATTGGTTAATAATAACTTTTATTTTGTCAGTAAGGAGGTGCTGGTTCACCTGGGATTGAAGAATTCTGCCAATTATCCTTGAGATGAACCTGTTCTAAATGATGCATCCCAGCAGAGTGGAACTGTACCTTCCATAATGCTATTTTCAGAGTGTTCATAGGCTGTGTTCAGTGCTCCTGTTTGTAGACGGCCCCTTGTGACTGTCTCGATTCTATATCACTTGTGTGCTGGTATTTTCTCCAGGGAGATATTTTTATTCTGTTTTTTTTTTAATGGTGGTGGGGGGGGGGGGGGGTATTTTGCTGTCTAAACTGTTATATCATCAAGTGCTGACAAATCTCATTCAACTTAAAAACCAAAAGAGAGAAATATTGTATGGTTTATTTTAAAGTAAGACATAATGCTCCAAAGTACAAGCAAAAACCTGATTGTTTTACCAGTGACAAATGACTATAGCTCATTTATAGAAAAGAACCTTATGAAATGGTTCACTCATATAGATAGGGGAAAGTAATAACAGAGAATGTTACTGTATAGAGTTAGACACAAATGAGCAATTGATGAATTGAAACCATTCATACAGTGCAATTCTTAAAGGAACATTGTTAGAGAAAAATTTAAAGCATTTTCAGCATGTTGTGGGGGTTGTTATGAAAAGCAAAATTACTGTAGTTCTAGAGCGCTCAACCCAAAGCAGTATTTTAAAACTGGTGCATTTATGTCATAAGACTTCAATTGTGGTTCATACAAGACTTGATAGGCTGACCCTCACATTCTTTCTTTACCAAGATTAAAATGCTGGTAAAAGTTATGAGATCTTATCAGTGCTGTAAATATCTTCACAAACTAGAAAGAGAGAAAAAAAAGGACACAACGCTCCCTAAGGTAATGTAATGACTACTGATGAGTGAATCCAATCTAATAAAGTGGAATTCCATCCGAATTTCAGGATAAATTCGGTTCGCTGCAAAGCCGAATTTCCTTGTGTTTTGTGGTAGCGAATTTAACCTGAAATATTGTAAAAAAAAAAAAAAAATCATTCTTACCTCCTCCATTTCCTTTTGACGTGCTGACCGCCGCCCTCTTGATTGAAGATCTCGGCCGAAATCCTGTGCCGGCGTGATGACTTCATCTTGGACCGCGCAAGATTTTGCGCAGGATCTTCAAGCAAGATGGCGGCGGCTGGCTGGTTGTGAGCAAAGAGAGGCAGTAAGTATGATTTCATTTTTTTAATGTTAATTTTACACTGTATTATTACTCTCAGATGCTGCGATCATGTATGAACACGGCATCTGAGGGGTACAATGATGGGGAGCGGCACTATCGCAGCTCCCTGTCATTGCACCCACTACTTATAAAAAATGTGCTTCGCCACGAAGCAACATTTTTTTTTTTATTCTGCATAGCAACTGAATCAGATTTTCCAAGACTTCGCTAAATTTTGACTTTACGGTCAGATAACCCCACCTCCCGCCATAAAAGGTGCTCTCATGATAAGGTTGTTGTAACGGTCACGTACACACACACACAGGGGGGAGGATAGTGACCACTGCGCTCCACCCTCACCCCTGGCCCTGCCTACTTGCCTCACGAGTCCTGATGACAGGGGACAACTGGACGGCAGTCCCTAACTTAGTATACGTGCGGGAAGGACAGACAAGACAAATAACGGATCGTGAACGGACCGGGTCAAAACCAAGAGGACAACGCCGTACAGAGGGATAAGCAAAGAAAGGTCAGGAGAAGCCGGGGTCATAAATACCAGGAGAGTCGAGAAGTACCAAAGGAGTCCGCAAAGAATAGTCAGGTGGAAGCCGAGGTCAATATACCAGGAAGGATGCGCAGTACAGGAGGAGCAGGCAAAGGATCGTCAGGGAACAGGATCAGGTAAGTACACAGGTATCCAACAACTGCCAAGAACCTAAATTAACAGGCAACCTGTGGCCAGCAGGCTGCCTGTATTTATAGTGGGGAGTGAGGGTCATGTGACGTGGCCAGCGTCACATGACCGACAGACCAACCAGTCGAGCACCGAGTGATCAGCTAGGCGCTCAAAGCAGACCTAGGAGCAGGGAGCCTCCCAGCTAGCAAAGCTGCCCTGGGAACGAGGTCAAACACAGATCCTCGCTCCCGAAGCTAAGCAGCAGGTTATCTTCATTGGAACATGTGAAGTATTGTTTGGGAAGAGCACCATCCTTGGACTCCTTTTTTTCTTCAGTTTTTCTTTGTGTCCTGTAGACATCTTATCCTGATCTTTTAATTTTTGGGTCATTGCTACTGAGACTATTTTAAGAGACTCTTTTTAAGTAGACATAGAGTGTGGATTGATCACACAGTAAATGTTATGGTCCAAGTTTCTGCATGACCACAATGTTTCAAATAAGGCTAGTCCATCCATCAGCTGATTCTGGTAGGTCTGGTTTCTGAAGTTGTTGTTGGTCATACATTTAGTAACTGGGAAACAACATGATACATGACCAGGCCAAGTCTGTCAGAGCAGCAATTTGTTAGTTGCTCTTTATTCTTGAATGAGGAACTTCCCTCTATGGTGCCCATATAACCCAATAGGGCAAATTGATAGGGGTTGTCTTTATCAAATAATGGCTTTAATTATATAGTGCAATGTGCGAAGGGGAATAACTGTGCTTTTTTTAAAGGTTTAGAGGACTGATCTGCCCTAATTCCAGTGGCTAATACCATGATAGAGCACCCAGATTCTGCTGGTATAAATGTTTTCGGAGGATATTATTCCGCATATGGAAATAAAATGATATAAAAGTAATAATTTTCTAGTTCATGCCACATTGTCCTTGGCATTATGTGCACTTGTACCATCATTCGTGATTGCAGGAGTGTGACATTTATTTGCATACGCTTTCTGGCAGTATCTCTTCACCAGTCAGGTCAGCTACTGAGCAAATGGCTACATTCCTTGAGCTGAAGACACTGCAGTCTCTGAGATAATTAGAAAATTTCATCGTTTAGTGTGAGCTTCTCTCGGCTGCTAAATGACTTTGAAAATTCAGTGCAATCTATGTTATTAGAGTAACTAGAAGACTGCCATTTTCAATTCTTTCCTTATTACAATTTGCTTTGTGTGCATGCTGAAATCAGGCTTATTAACTTATTATTGACTTTAGCCACTGTTTCTCTACCTCTGGTAGGGGGAAATCATTATTAAAGAAGCATTCAAAAACCTAAAATATTTGCAATGCTGTTGAATGCAATACTTTGTTCCCTGTTATCAGCCAATCCAGGCGGGGGAGAAGCTGACTATAGTGTTAGCATCAATGCAGAGAAGTAAAATATTGCTCGTTTGAATGCGCCTGTATATGGCTCACTCATCAGCCCAATAATGGGAAAAAAATGATTCAAGCTATGGCCAGGTTTTGTTCTGCATTGAGTGCAGGTTATTGTTACCTGTTGTCATCAATTTCCTACATAGGGGAGGCAGGTTGTATGCTTTTATAATAGGAACACCGATGGACAATCCAAACAAATATATATAATTCCCCCCTCCCTGTCCATTACTTTATCTTACATATGTCCCAACCTGAAAACCTTTAGAAATATTACTTGCCTATCACAGTGTATTTACGCGCTCAGGTTTCTTTCCTTCAGTTTTTGGAACCAAAAACAGGAGTAGATTCAAAAAGAGGAGAGGACTCACTGTTGCCCCCATTTTGGTCTGTTCCTTACTTTGTCTTCAATACTTCACTAAAAAACCTGAACAGAGAAACCCAGACATAAACTAATAACAAATAAAGTATTTAAAAAAAAAAAAATCTTTTTATAATCTATGTGATATTTCAGATATTTCAGAGCCTCTGTCACTTTTGATGGTGAGAATAGCACAGCATGCAGTGATATTATTGCAGTCAAAACTACAGAAACCTTGATGGAACTATGACAGATCTCATTGTATGTTATTATGATCTGTCAGACTCTATCCATTGTATGACACATCTGGCAAAGTTTACTTCCATATAAACTAAAACTGTGGCCATATGAACATACCCAACTGTTTAGTTATATGCAGTGTTGAGCGAATTGAGCTTTGAATGCAAAATCCGAAGTCGATTCGTTCAAAACTTTGCTTCAATGTTTTACGGAGATCTCTCTCCATACAGCATAAAAATGTATGGCTTCCAGCGACGTGAAATTTGTTAAAATGTATTTCAAGTATAAAAATCGAAGTCCAAAGTTATTCACCGAAGTACCGCAAGACTTTGGTGACAACGAATTTCCTTCGCCGGAGCCCATACATTTGGATGCTGTACGGAGACAAATCTCCGTACAGCATTAAAATGAAGGATCTAGGATAGTCCATCAATATCTGACTGGTGGGGGTGCAAAACCCTATAACCCCACCAATTAGCAGCTCTGCAGTAGCTCCAGCACCGGAACTACAGCTCTGTAGATTGTGTGGTGGACCCTGCCAGTTCTATCAGCTACACACAATGAGCAGAGCTGAAGTTCCAGTTCAGCTATGATATGAAAAACATTTTGTGACCCTCTTGGAATGATCATTTTCCACTGAAGGAACAGACCTGCTTTTTTTCGAGACAACACAGGACCCCCACGCCTTACCGCAGAGTACAGATGTAGACAGATCTCTTGTAATGGTTCCTGAATCATAGTATTATGCTATTACAAGAGATCTGTCTACATCTGACTCTGCAGTAAGGTGTGGGGGTCCTGTGTTGTCTCTGCGGTGCGGGGGAAGTGCTGCCATCTCTCTCCTCAGTGCAGAGTGTGATCAGACTGGTCCTGCCTCATTATTATTATTATTTATTATTAAAGCGCCATTCATTCCATAGCGCTGTACATGTGATAAGGGTGCACATACATAATACAGACAATTGCACTAATTATAAACGAGATGAGTTACAAACTGGTACAGAAGGGGAGAGGGTCCTGCCCGTGAGGGCTTACAATCTACATGGTATGGGAGAAGGACACAGTAGGTGCGGGTTAAGTTGGTCATGGCGGTATAGTGGCAGCAGGGTCACTGGTTGTAGGCTTGTCTGAAGAGGTGGATTTTCAGGTTTCTTTTGTAGGATTCCACTGTAGGTGAGAGTCTGATATGTTGGGGTAGCGAGTTCCAGAGTATGGGGGATGCACGGGAGAAATCTTGGAGGCGATTGTGGGAGGAGGCGATAAGAGGAGAGGAGAGAAGGAGGTCTTGTGAGGATCGGAGAGTGCATGTGGGGGTGTATCGGGAAAGTAGCTCAGAGATGTAGGGAGGGGACAGGTTATGGACGGCCTTGTATGTATTTGTTAGTACTTTGAAGTGAATTCGTTGGGCAATGGGGAGCCAGTGAAGGGATTGGCAGAGGGGAAAGGCAGAGGAGTAATAGGGTGAGAGGTGGATTAGTCGGGCAGCAGAGTTGAGGATAGATTGGAGGGGTGTGAGAGTGCTAGATGGAAGGCCACAGAGGAGAGTGTTACAGTAGTCTAGGCGGGAGATAATGAGGGCATGTACAAGCATTTTTTCGCAGATTCAAAGTTAAGGAAAGCACGTATGCGGGAGATGTTTTTGAGTTGGAGGCGGCAGGTGGTGGAAAGGGCTTGGATGTGCGGTCGGAAGGAAAGGGCAGAATCCAAGGTCACTCCAAGGCAGCGGGCTTTGTTGACCGGGGAGAGTGTGCAGCCATTGATCATGATAGATAGGTCTGTTGGGGGGGTTGAACAAGATGGGGGAAAGATTATGAATTCTGTCTTATCCATGTTAAGTTTTAGAAAGCGAGAGGCGAAGAAGGATGATATAGAAGATAGACACTGTGGGATTCTTGATAGTAAGGTGGTGATGTCTGGACCAAAGAGGTAGATTTGTGTGTCGTCAGCGTAGGAGTGATACTGAAAGCCATGGGACTCTATGAGCTGTCCCAGGCCAAAAGTGTAGATAGAGAAGAGCAGGGGTCCTAGGACAGAGCCTTGCGGGACACCAACAGAGAGGGAATGAGACGAGGAGGTGGTGCGGGAGTGGGAGACGCTAAACGTCCGGTCTGTGAGGTATGATGTGATCCAGGAGAGGGCCAGATCAGTGATGCCAAGAGATGAGAGAGTTTGCAGCAGAAGGGAGTGGTCAACAGTGTCGAAGGCAGAGGACAGGTCAAGGAAAAGGAGGACAGAGTATTGTTTCTTGGTTTTGGCTGTCAGTAGGTCATTGGTGACTTTGGTAAGGGCAGTCTCGGTCGAGTGGTGGGGTCGGAAGCCAGATTGTAGGCAGTCAAACAGGGAGCAGGAGGAGAGGTGGGAGGACAGTTCAGAATGGACATGTTGTTCAAGTAGCTTTGAGGCATACGGAAGAAGCGATATGGGGCGATAACTGGAAAAAGAAGATGGGTCAAGTGAAGGCTTTTTGAGGATGGGTGTATATACTGTCCACCTCACCTCTCCACTGCCTCATACAGTATATACTGTCCACCTCACCTCTCCACTGCCTCATACAGTATATACTGTCCACCTCACCTCTCCACTGCCTCATACAGTATATGCTATTTATCTCACCTCTCCTCTGCCTCATACAGTATATACTGTCCACCTCTCCTTTTAAATAAGGTTAGAGCTGTACGATAGTAACATAGTAACATAGTACATAAGGCCGAAAAAAGACATTTGTCCATCCAGTTCGGCCTGTTATCCTGCAAGTTGATCCAGAGGAAGGCAAAAAAAAACTGTGAGGTAGAAGCCAATTTTCCCCACTTTAGGGGAATAAAAAATTCCTTCCCGACTCCAATCAGGCAATCAGAATAACTCCCTGGAACCACGACCCCTCTCTAGTAGCTATAGCCTGTAATATTATTACGCTCCAGAAATACATCCAGGCCCCTCTTGAATTCCTTTATTGTACTCACCATCACCACCTCCTCAGGCAGAGAGTTCCATAGTCTCACTGCTCTTACCGTAAAGAATCCTTTTCTATGTTTGTGTACAAACCTTCTTTCCTCCAGACGCAGAGGATGTCCCCTCGTCACAGTCACAGTTCTGGGGATAAATAGATGATGGGATAGATCTCTATACTGACCCCTGATATATTTATACATATTAATTAGATCTCCCCTCAGTCGTCTTTTTTCTAAAGTGAATAACCCTAATTTTGATAATCTTTCAGGGTACTGTAGTTGCCCCATTCCAGTTATTACTTTAGTTGCCCTCCTCTGGACCCTCTCCAGCTCTAATATGTCTGCCTTGTTTACAGGAGCCCAGAACTGTACACAGTACTCCATGTGTGGTCTGACTAGCGATTTGTAAAGTGCTAGGACTATGTTCTTATCACGGGCATCTATGCCCCATGCAACCCATTATCTTATTGGCCTTTGCAGCAGCTGCCTGACACTGGTTTTTTCAGCTTAGTTTGCTGTTTATTAAAATTCCTAGATCCTTTTCCATGTCAGTGTTACCGAGTGTTTTACCATTTAGTATGTACGGGTGACTTACATTATTCCTTCCCATGTGCATAACCTTACATTTGTCAGTGTTAAACCTCATCTGCCACTTATCTGCCCAAGCCTCCAATCTATCCAGATCCCTCTGTAGTAGTATACTGTCCTCTTCAGTGTAAATTACTTTATACAGTTTAGTGTCATCTGCAAAAATTGATACTTTACTTATGCAAGCCTTCTACAAGATCATTAATAAATATACTGACCCCTGAGGTACCCCACTAGGTTAGGTTAAATAAAATAGTCTTTTCTATAAGCACCACATTATTTTCTGTCTGCCGCCACAAAACAATCTGGAAGTGCCCCTCCCGAGACGAGGCTCTAGATCCGCCACTGCTTCCAGGGGGCTGAACTGCAATCACGGACACAGTCCATGGACAAATGTGGTGGAGTGATGAGTGAACCGATTTATATTAATAGAATTTGTTAAAAAATCTGTCTCCTTGAGCAGCAAGGGACATGCCCTACTGCTCAAGAGACTCCCCCATTTCGCTTAATTGACGAGGCCAGACATCTCATCTTTCCATCTTGCACCTGTGCCATTGCTCCGAATAGCGGCACAAGTGCAGAGGATCTGCTGCTGCTACTTGAGCTGTGCATGTGCTGCTCATATCTGCGTATACCCGGAGGTGGAGCAGCGCATGCACATTCGGCACCTGCATTGCTCAGGTAGCAGCAGCAGATCCTCTGCACTTGTGCTGCTATTCTAAGCAATGGTGCAAGTGAGAGGGCCTGGCAAGATGTCCGGCACTGTCAATGAAGGGGGAGGGAGGCGTTTCTTGAGCAGCCCTTAACTGCTGATGGAGGCTGATTTTTCAATGAGTTTGATTTGTAGGAATTGATTTGCTCCTCACTAGTCAGCGCTATTTCTGGGGAACAACTGGACAACCTCATTAAAGTCTTTTCATTTTAGATCACAGTATGAATTTTTTGTCTGTCGATATTCTCATGTTAAAGCTACAGAGATATAAAAATTGCCCACTGATGTCATAATCTGTAGATAAACGGTTGGCTTCCCTATTAAGTGATTCATTTAAATTAATTTTGCATCTTGCACGTGCAGTAAAATGCACCTGAATTACATTCAATTTCCAGACATCTGATTTTAATTTAGAATGGCTGATTTAAAATTCTCCTCACCAGACCAGGTGCAAATTAAATGGCACCATAAAGGCACAAGTATTTTCGCCATGGAGGCCCATAAATGGAACCCCACCTGCTCACTGCAACTAAAGCGGACCAAGGTGGCAATAGTGAGGCATCTGTTCCATTTAATGCTAGCATCGTCTGCTCAAAGGAAACCAGGACTGAAACATTTTTTTGATTCTGAAAGAGTAGGTTGACATGTCAGGACTTTCAGTCCGCCATCTGGGGAAGCAGCGTTTGGAACATGTTTTAGGCCATTATAACAGAGGAGATTGCCTCTCGATGTTCTTATCTAGGGATCCGTTTATACACAGTGGTAGGCTATATCACACACAGACAAGATCTTAGCAGCATGGTTGAAGACTGACACTTGTCATCAAGTGTGTTGTTTGAGAAAATACGTTTATTTATCGTGGTCCATGTATTAAAAAAAATGTTGTCAGCAAAACTAGGCCAGTAGATAACGCTGCTTCTGTGATGGGAATGCCCAAGGAAGTATAGGTAGAAGGAACAATCCCTGGGCTGCTGTAGAGTCCAAAGAGAATCTTGACCTCATGTCAGGTTGGTCCCCGTCTTTTTTCTAGTGTGGACCTGCACAGGGTTCATATTCTCTGCAGCTGCCGTATTAATCACATATAAGAGAGGAGGAACCAGCCATGCTCTCTTTTTACTAGAAAGGGGTGGTTTGTCTCATGATTATTAATCTCTTAGAAACCTTTGTCCTTATGTCTAGTTAGGGAATATAGAGGAAATAGAAGTGGGTCCTGCTTGTAAAAAGTGGCCCATATTGTACGGTCAGCCATTCATTTCAATGACAGGTATATAACAATACATTTCTCCTACACTGACTGCTACAAGGCAATATATGACCATACAAAACATTCCCTGGTGGTAACAACTGATGACCAGGGGTTCCAGGAGCCGGACCTGTGACAATCAGTTGATGGCCAAGGTTCTTATTATACAAAGGGTTATCTTCATGAGACAACCCCTTTAAAGGGTGTGACATCCTTGATGTTTTGTACATTTTATTCTTTCAAAAATTAATAAAATATGATTAAACATAAAGGGTGTGACATAGCAAGGGGTTTTGTTTGGGAAGGCAGGTATTTTCCTCTCAACATGGGTGGCTGGGCTGATTTCCAGCCAGGTGAGATCAAATACCGGACTGGAATTTAAGTGCCGGTCCGGGTTTTGGCAGCACCTGGCTGTCCTTTAAATTGGCAGCTGAGTCTCTGTTTTAGGATCTGAAGCATGGTGCTGTGCTGGAGGGCTGAGAGCCGCATGAGGGCTGCACGCTGGGAAACAGGCCCCCTAAAGCCTGCTGTGGACTGCCGGGGATAAAACGGCTAGAAAGGTGACGTGACTGTTCTATGGACTTTGCATTGTGTGAATTTACACCAAGACTGTATTAAGTAATTTTTCTTTTGCCTTTTGTGTGAAATAAACGCTGACATTTTAATTTATGAACTTGTTTTGCCTCTGTACTGCAATGGTTATTTCAGCTTGGGTCCCTTTTACAGTAGGCTCCATAGTGTGTGGTACCTAAGTAATCATACTCACCTGCTTCCTGCAACTTTGGTCCTGTTTCCTGGCTTTGTTTGGCTCTGGTCTACAGCTTGTTTACTTCTGACAGCCAATGACCGGCCTCAGCAGTGATGTGTCTCCAGGCGGCATGCGACCCTTCAGTGACATGTCACCACTGAGGCCAGTCATTAGCTACAGTGGCACCTGTTGCCCTGCCCGTATCCCAGCTGGAAGTAATCAGGTTGGTGGCTGTAGGATCATGGAACTGAGCCAGCGTACTGTATTGGAGCAGAGGAGAACAGATGAGTATGATTTATTTCCTTAGGTACCACATGCTAGGGTCTTACTTCGAAGGTGGTCCAATCCTGGAATACCCTTTAAAGACTGAAGGAGTAAGGTAATGTCTGCAACTGAGCAAAAATGTAGTCAAAGGTACATTGTAAGTTTCTTCATACAAACATATCTTCCATATCTGTATGCGTTTTATATTTGGAAGCTCCAGAAAACAGCGCTTTTTACATGCTCATATTTTCATAAACCACATTTCAAACCTGAAACATGTTTTTGGCCATTGAAGTTGGACATCTGTTGATAACCCTTATTTGTGGATGAGTAATGCAAGAAGATATATGTTATGGCTGAGATATGGCTGTAAAATACTGACAGACACAACGCCGTGCTTAAAAATCAATACAGACACAATACATTCAGACAAATATAGAGGTAAACTGGGCACAACAATCCCTATGTCTACACTTATCTCTGTATTTAAACTGTATGTCAATATATCATATGAAAAGGCCATAAGCCCAGAATGACCCTCCATTTAATGTGATACTATAATAATAATGTTCAGCGATATATAATAGGCGTCTTCTTCTCATCCTATTGGCACATTTAGATGAAGAATATTGTGCAGAAATGCTGTAACCCTCTGCATCTGGTCTTCTCTCCTAAACGCATCAGATGGCAGAATTTAAAGGGAACCTGTCACCTCCAAAACACATTTTAAACCGACATCATTACCTTACAGTAGCCCCCAGTGTGTTCCTAATCATGTTTTTCATTCCTCCACTGGTTGCTGTATATTTTATAAAAACTGTTTTAATCTGTGTTTTCGCTATCCTCAGAGTCAGCTTGAAGTCAAGGGGGCAGCGGCCTCCTTGCTTCAAGTCAAGCTAAGCCCACCCTTACCCGTCCTCCCTTCACTGTGATTGACATCCTGCTGTGAGGCTGGGATTGTGCAAGTCTTGCACATGCGCGGTGCGCTCTTGTCACTGCGCGATCCTCTCTTTGCTCATGCGCTGGGCACGCGTGCACGATGGAAAAGCCTGGCACATGCGCAGAGAGAGGAAAACGGCCGGGATCGCGCAGTGACAAGGAGCGCACCACGCATGCGCAAGACTTGCACAATCCCAGCCTCACACCAGGATGTCAATCACAGTGAAGGGAGGACGGGTAAGTGGAGGGCTTAGCTTGACTTGAAGCAAGGAGGCCGCTGCCCCTTTGACTTCAAGCTGACTCTTAAGATAGCGAAAACACAGATTAAGGCTACATTCACACGTCCGTGGTGTGTTGCGGACCTGCAAATTGCGGATCCGCAACACACCAGCCCGTCACCCCCATAGAAATGCCTATTCTTGTCCGCAAGCTGCGGACAAGAATAGGACATGCTCTATCTTTTTGCGGAGCTGCGGACCCAAAATCGGGGCCGCGCTCCGCAATTGCGGCTGCAGACAGCACACTGTGTGCTGTCCGCATCCATTCCGTCCCCATAGAGAATGAATGGGTCCGCACCCGTTCCGCAAAATTGCGGAACGGATGCGGACACATTTTGCGGACGTGTGAATGGAGCCTCAGGCCTCCTGCACACGGCCGTTTTTTTTCCCGTTTACTGGCCGTTTTTGCGTTCCGTATACGGTCCGTATACGGAACCATTCATTTCAATGGTTCTGCAAAAAAAACAGAATGTACTCCGTATGCATTCCGTTTCCGTATTTCCGTTGTTCCGTTTTAACATAGAACATGTCCTATTAGTGCCCGCAAATCACGTTCCGTGACTCCATTCAAGTCAATGGGTCCGCAAAAAAAACGGAACACATACGGAAATGCATCCGTATGTCTTCCGTTTCCGTTCCGTTTTTTGCTGAACCATCTATTGAAAATGTTATGCCCAGCCCAATTTTATCTAAGTAATTACTGTATACTGTATATGCCATACGGAAAAAAAGGAACGGAAAAACGGAACAGAAACGGAAACACAACGGAAACAAAAAAACGGAACAACGGATCCGTGAAAAACGGACCGCAAAACACTGAAAAAGCCATACGGTCGTGTGCAATAGGCCTAAAACAGCGTTTTTATAAAGTATACATCAACCAGTGGAGGAATGAAAAACATGATTAGGAACACACTGGGGGCTACTGTAAGGTAATGATGTCAGTTTAAAATGTGTTTTGGAGGTGACAGGTTCCCTTTAATATGCGGTTGGCCGCCATAGGTGACACAATTTTTTTCATCACGTTTCTATCAATGTCCTCTGCTGTGTCCCTAGTAATTATGTCCTGGTAATTTGAGTAGCACATTAACAATCATTATCTCCAGCGCTATTCATTGTGTAATGTCACCTGCTTTGACACCGAGTCATGAGTTCATGTAATCTCCATTGATGCATTCCTCATTTACATGTCCACCAACAAGCTGGCTGAAACTTCTTCTAATGACTGTGTGAGCGTTATGGGGGCTTCTGAGAAATAAATCTGTCTTGTTTCCCTTTTTTTTTTTGTCACCATATGAAAAGGAGGGAATAAAAATAATTCAGTTCGATTCTGGAAAGCACACATAGGACGATATAACAAATTCCAGCCATTCTCCCGTGCTGTCAGCCTTTGAGCCAGAGACAGAAGGTTTAACAATCCGCCGTGACGGCCTCATTAATTAGGAATAATGCCGCTTTTATAAACAAACAAGGTGGATGCCTCGAAAACTTCTCTCTTCTCCAGCAAAACATTGATTTATGAAATGGCAGCTTGAGGGCCCCTCCCAGCTTGGGCAGAGCATTAATAGCGCTTGTCATCACACCACTGGCCCAGTAATTAATCCCTCCTGAAGTACTGCTGAGAAATGTCAGAACAGCCAGACAGAATTTAATTATCTTAATATTCCACTTATTTATATTTTTTCCGTAACCTGGCCTTGCCTTGACGTACACTCTGCAGCTCTTTATTCACCCCGTATACACAATCTGTTAAAAGTCACCTCTCACCCTCACAGGGGACGGCATCTATTGTCTTGCCTCAGCCAATATTCATGGGAATCCATTGTACTCGAGTGATTAAATTAAAGCTGTTAAAAAATGGCAACAGCATAGATCGTGATAACCTCTCCTTCTATGGACACAGTTCTGTCCTAAATTATAATTATGAACCGAAATCTACTTATCTTCACCAATCCGCACATCCCTTCCTTCCCCCCTCTAGTGCTAGCTAATGATAATTAGTTTGCTGCAGCAAAGTAGACAAAAGAACTCCGCTCCACTCCTTTATTTACAGGGATATTTCAACCAGCTATGATATATTCAGGGGCATAGATAAAGGGGAAGCGGCTGCTTTGGGGCCCAAACTGAGAAGGGGTCCACCCAGGAGGAGGACTAAAAGATTTATTGTCAGGGCCCCCTCACCAGTACTGACCTTATATACAGTGACACTGTAGGAAACATACTGAGCGTTGCCAGGCCTCATCTGACAGGGCGCTTTTGACTAGCCACAGGAGTGTGGGTTGCACAGGAGTCGGGGTTTGCGAAGAAGTTGCTGGAGGAGGGTGGAAATTGTTCAACAATTTGATGTGGGGCCTAGTCATTTCTAGTTATGCCACTGGATGTATTCCTAGAATTTGTCAACAAAGCTAGAACCATCCCTGTTCCAGAGATCTTCTCATTTATTGTTCAAATTGCTCTGTTAGATTCTCTTCAGGCTGGCAGCTTAGGGTGTGAGTCCTTTCTCGGGGGGTGTATCCTTCCTCAACAGCATGTCCTTTCTACTGCAGCTATCTCCCTGTAACTATTACAGCTTCTAATCGATATAGCTGGTGGATGAATGACCACCTCAGTAGGTGGAAATCCACATTGCTATACAGATTAACCATGAGGGGGCGCTATTATAATGAAGTAAAGAGAATATCTCACAATTGGAGCATTTTTTTTTAACATAAAGTAAATTACAAATGTAACTATTTTATTCATGCTGAATTATATTAAGCAACATTCAATGTGGCATAACTTCTTCAAAAACATCGACTGATAGCATTTTGTCTATTCAGAAACAATTTACTAGAGGACATATGAGATTTAGAACCAAGATCCCCTGAAGTGAAAAAAACAACACTTCTAAAGTGTTCAAACTGTAATAAAAAAAAAATTACAAAATCTGATTGTTCAGGATTAGAAAAGGGGCCTGTGCTTTTCAGAAGCAGCACCACTTTTGTCTATGGGCCATGTTTGGTATTGCAAACTATGCACAAAAGTGGCACTGTTTCTAATCCTGAACAACTCCTTTAATACCAAGAGCATGAATTTGTTTATATAGTCTTTTCAGATTTTATCATAAGGCTCTTAGGTTGTACTACTTCTACCTGCGTCTCAGCAGATATATAACTTTAGACTTAAGTGTTCCTATTTTAGAGCATTTTTTCTTTTTATGTCATGCCAGACTCAGTTAGACATCCATCCTTCCACAACAGTCACATTTTTTTTATTCTTGACCTACAGGCTTGCTGTCTCTAGATACAAAGAAAATGATATATTTCCTCCGGGATTTTTTAGAATTCTTGTTCTAAATCTTTGCCACTTGCACTTTCTAAAACTTTTGCCAGGTAAACTTTGTTCTCTGTTGCTAGACTTCTTTTTCTCCCCACCAGACCTTTTCAGTCTTAAAACACTATGCCTGAGTCCTAGCTGGAAACTGACACAGAAAAATCTGTACCAATTACACATTCTTCATCCCTCCAGATGAAGCATCTGTTGCAGGAATAAAATAAAAAAAATCAAGTATGGAAAAACATCTATTATTTTAAAAATTCTTTGTAGTGCAACTTCTAAAAATGCTTTATTAATCCTGGGGAATACTATACCTTTATGGGGGGTGATACCTTTCATGGAAGCAACTTGAAAGCATTTCCATACATGCTATAATGCATACTCTTTCTATGCCTCAAAAAAGGCTTCTAGCTTTGAAAAACAGATGATTTGAATCCTTCAGTAGCTTTCTTATCTCTTTGCTGGCCTTGCAAAATGAAAGCGTTCAATGCCTTTCCTTTCTGCCAGCTTCTAGATTACTTGCAGAGAATTCACATTTTGAAATTGCTAGTCCCCTAAATAGACACATGCTAAAATAGAGCACTGCTTCTGCTCCTGCCAGAGATAAATGTCGGTGGATGTTCCCTTAATGTTAGCAAGTGGAGGATTTATTGCATGACTAGTCACATGGCCCATGTAATGCATATCATCCATTTTGTCTATGGCCCACAAAGGAGATTTAAAGAAAATGTTGTTGGATATTTGCTGCTATTTTCTCAAGTTTGGAGTATACAGTTTAGGGGCTGTTCACATCACGTTTTTGTCCCATGTTTAACATATACTTTAGGAGAAAAAAAAAAGGATGCAAAAGCATAATACACTACGCTTTCCAATTCTGCGAAAAAAAAAGTTAACCTCTAGCAAAAAACAATTGAACCTTATGATGACAGATGCCACTGTATGGCACCCATTTACCATATACATCCTGTATACGTTAAATGTATCCTTAGCTGCATGTTATATTTAAAGAGTTCTCACGCCAGGTCCACTATAATCAGAATCAGAATACTACATACAGGCTGCCGTGTGTCAGCTTGTAGTCTGTTTCCTATGTGTGTTAAATAGGATGCCATAAAACAGTCTAAAGTTCCCCTTAGCCCAACAGGATATTATCAGAACTGTACTGATAAAGTTACCATCAGATTAGGGAATATGCTATATTTGCAGGTTTTCTATGAGTAACAGAGATTATTCTTAATTTTTCCATGAAGTTTGAGAAGTGTATTACAATACAATACTTTTAGGGCTGACGGATCATGACAGTGTTGTCTGTAGTGCATTGCTAATTTGTCCGTATAGGGCTATGTCCTTATATGAACTCTTGCTTGCATTTAGTGGCAGACCAAAATCAGAAGATGGGTATAATAAAGAACATATTATGCTGTCCTGATCGGATTTGTATATAATGTAGTATAGGAAACATTGTAGAAACCCTTTTAGATGTATTATGACCAAGCAGCGGAGACCTTTCACAATGGCAGACCTCTTTAAATTGGGTTATGTTTGTGATTCCCTAATGCAACAATAAAGCAGTTGCACCCACTTAATGGACGCCCTAAAGGCGCATTTACACTGCGCAGATGAGCAGACGATTGTAGCCTCCCTTCCCGACAATTGCCTGCACATTAGTGGAGGCAAAGAGCTGCTTTTACGTGCAGCGATCACCTCCACAGTATGGGGATGAGGGATCGCTACTGCTATCGCTTGTACTCCTACAGCTGCATTGTTTCTGTTTAGACAGCACAATCTGATGCCCAGAAGTCATTTCACCGCATCAACAATCATTTAAGCCGAAGAACGAGCTTTCCTTGGAATGTTCCTTCCTGATAATCTTCCCATCAGATGGGCAGTCTTATCAAGGCATAAGGCTGAGTTCACATGTTGCAACTGCAATGCAATTTTTACCCCAGTTTTCTGATACGGCTGCAATGTTTAAACTCAGTCTATAGGTTGCCAAACACTCACTTGGCCTACAGAAATTCCAATCCATAAATGTGTGATTAGTCTGGCCGTCCATACATGTGCTGTCAGTGGAGAGAGGGGTGTAAGCCACTGCCAAACACATCTGGGGATGCCTTATCGCTCATGAAAACAAATGCAGTGGTCCTGTTCAAATTTAACTTACTCAATCCTTCTTTCTACGGACATCAATTTTTGGGGAAAATTGTTATACTGCTATATACATAGGATAGTCGACTGGCACTGCCAAAATAGGTATGTTTTGCCAACTTTGCTATTTTGTGTTAGCTCCACTACATCCTTAGGATGAAGTTTTTGGTGCAGTTTATTGAGGGTTTCAAAGGGAACGAGTAAAATGGAAAAAAAAACAATAACTTGTACTTCTTCCAGGATCGTCTTCTGGCTTTGGCTAAATAATATATATAGGGTTCGGACCGCGCGTATCATAAAAAGACGGTATACAAACAGTTTTTTTCCTTCTCCTTTTAGAAATAAACCGAGAGCTGCAAATGTCCTGTTTGTGGATATCCTGCAACTAATAAAAATTATAATAGTGTAAATCCATACGGTTGTTTTACCCTGCAGTGCACAGATTGTACTTACACGGCACTCCACCAACAAAAAGCGTATGTACGATATCCTCCGCAGGTGGTTAGATTTTTCACGGCGAAGATCCACGTTCATACACCACCAAACAGGGCTAAAACCACGGACTTGATTCCAGCACACACCAGATGAGTCTGCTAGTATTCCCAATGTCTTTTCTTTAAAAGTTTCTGTGGATACAAGTGGCTCCTACCATAGTGAAGCTCCGATGACTTTAAAATTCGCATTAAAAATCCCAGCGTCTTATTCTTTGGGCAAAGAATAAGACGCTGGAATTTTTAATGCGAATTTTAAAGTGCATGTTTGTAAGTATGTACTAATAAACCTTTTAAAACAGTCATCGGAGCTTCACTATGGTAGGAGCCACTTGTATCCACAGAAACTTTTAAAGAAAAGACATTGTACATAAGTACAATCTGTGCACTGCAGGGTAAAACAACCGTACGGATTTACACTATTATAATTTTTATTAGTTGCAGGATATCCACAAACAGGACATTTGCAGCCCTCGGATTATTTCTAAAAGGAGAAGGAGAAAGAA